>NC_082362.1:1143784-1443784 GCF_027477595.1 Haemorhous mexicanus | reverse complement strand
CTTGGGCTGGCAGGATCTCTGCCTGTGCTGGCAAATGGGGTGGGGATTTTGGGGGTTTGGGATGTAGCACATGGGCCATTTCACAAGCCTTGGTCTGAAAACAATTGATCTTTGAGGCTGGTCTAGTTGAAATGAGCAGAACATCCCTTCCAAGCATGTATTGAAAATATGACAAATTATTTGGCCTAGAGGATGTGATACTGTCCTACTAATGTATCCTCCTGAGAAGCTGACCTTTAGAAAGGATGTTTTGTTGTTGTTATTTTAGCAAGATAATTTCTAGTACCACAGACTCCTGCCAGCCCCAGTTTGGAGCTGAAACCTTGAGCAGCACAAATCCATTTATAACTTTTGTGCTGTATTTTTGTGTGTTCTATTTGCCCTGTCCTTCCCCCTGCAAAAACAGAGGAAAAAACACAGTTCCAACCGCTCCTTATCTGCCTGGTACCAAAATTAGGGAAGTGATGGTGGACACAGGTGGGTGATGGGGGTGATGTGCCACAGAGAAAACTTTTCCTGGGTCAGAAATGAGATTCAGTAAATGCTCCCCTCCAAAAGCCCTGACCTGCAGCAAACTGGTCCATTTTAGATAAAAGGGATCTGTCTTAGGGCTCACTGAAGTGAGGGGAAGGACTCCCAGGAGGTCAGACTGCTCCAAAGCCATCTTAGCACCTCGGGTTCAGGAGTTCAGTTCTTGTTTTAATCCCTGAAGAAGGTGTGGACAGTAATTGCCAAGGCTGCAATGCCTTCAGGTACTGTCTCTGTGCACCCAGGGCCCCCAGTGTGGGTTCTGAGGCTCAGAACTCACTTTTTTACTCATGCAAATTAACTAAATTGAACTAAACTAACAGCGCACTTTGAAGTTCCTGCAGAGCACAGCAGTGCATCAGGGTCATGGCTCTTCCTGCCTTTCCTTAGGGAAGCCTCTCACAGACTTAGAAACTCCCAAATTTCAGATTTCACAGTCCTGCAGTTTTTGTTTCAAGCCTGAATTGTGGTTGATGCCAAATCAGCACCAGCCCCTGAGCATGTTCAGCTTGGTAGTTTGGATTCTGGGTGTCTGATGGTGATGTTTCCATCAATCATTTGAAAACTGAGGACAAGTGTATCCAGATGAGTAAATAAAAATCCAGAGCATCCTGGCATTCCACTTAACCATGGATATGTAGAATTAAAGGGGTTTGTTACCCAGGAAGGCTGAAGTGAGAAGGGTCAGTTTTGAGGAGAAGGGGGATGAATGCTGCCATTAGATGCTGTAATAGCCAGAAACACCAGTATTCCCTCTCTGAGAGGAAAAAGGCACTCGAGCAGGGGGGGAGCACTGGAGGATGTTCCTGATGACCTTGAGAACGTGTAGGGGTGAGATGGCTGAGGCAGGAGGGGTAGATCGTGCTGTGAGAAATGCTACTCACTTTCAAAAAAATTCAGAATGTTTATTAAAACCTTATCAAAAATGTAACAGAAGACTGAATAGAGAAAGTAATACAGCACTGGGAGCAAAGGATGCTACCATGTGCTCACCCACATAATGGATGTTCTGCCTTTTAACCCTTTAGCCCCTCCCAAAGTTCTGTCCATGGACTCCTCCTTCCCTGCCCAGGGCTGGAGATCACTGCCTGACACCTTGATTGGAGCTCAGGTGCTGCCATAGGAACGAGTGACCCTCCCAAATGTCCCACACCCAGGGCAGCCCTGAGAACAGCACAAGGGGGGTAAAACACAGCTATAAATCTATAAAACTGCTCCTAACATACATACATGATATTTGCCTTTTAATTGTGAGGGTCAGCCATGGCATTACTCATCTCTAACAGTGGTACAGAAAGTGTAGGAGAAGGGGAGGGAAGGAAAAGGAAAGAAAAGGAAGGAAAAAGAAGGAAAAGGAAGGAAAAGGAAGGGCTGGCTGGTGCACAGGGCAGGATTTGGGGATGGGGATGGGCTGGAAGCCACTTAGCTGTGGAGATGCAGGAGGGCTGTGAGCACAGGGTTATCATAGAAGTGACTGTGGGAAAGGGGAAGCAGGATGTGGATTTCTGGTGTGATGGGAAGCTTGACACTGGAAAAGCAGCACTGAAGTGTAAGTGCAATCCTGCAGTCACATTCCATGGTTAAAGTGTGTCTTGGAAACTCAAGATTTAAGCACAAAAATTGCCTTTCCTCACTTCCTGCTCAACATTTGTAATTCTCTTTGAATTACAGATCCAAGTTGCTCTCAGGTGTTGTCCAAAGATGGGATATCCTTATCCCTAAACATGGAGAAGTGGGTGTAATGCCTATGGTTTCTCTCTTGACCACCATCTGAAGCAGGAGCTGTTCAGCTCAGAAGTGAACAATTTCTCCAAGGTCAATGCAGTCTCTGCGGTCTGGGGGGTGTGGAAGGCTTGGCCATGGCAAGAGGGAAGAAAAAAAGTGGCAGATCCTGGGAAGATGTCCTTGGGAAAGAGTGGGGAAAAAGAAATGATCCCCTTCAGGCCTCGAGTGAGTCAGGGGAGAGTAGAGTGTGACCCTGTCCCCATGGAGGAAGGTGTCCCCAGTTTGGGTCCTCAGCTCCTGGTGTGGGTCCCAAGCTCCCAGTGAGGTCAGATTTTCATTCTCTGCTTGGACTCGTTCTCATCCTGGGGATTTTAAGCATTACCCTCCTTCTCTTAGGGCATCTTTTCCACAGCAGCTCCAGGGGCTGGTGAGCAGGGAGGGGATGGAGCTCAGGGTTTGGCAGCTCGATGTCCACCGAGGCTGCATTTTCCAGAGAGCAGCAGATTCCTGCTGAACCTGACCTGCAAAGGCAGGGAGCTGCTAAATGAGGTTGCTGACCATGGGTATTGTACAACAACACTTTTTGTTCCCCTCTTAACTCCTTCAGTTTGCTGGAGGGTGAGGAGGGCCAGCTTTGGCAGGTGGGTGTTAGTTGTGTTCCTCAGGGATGTGGAAGAGGGAGGGGAGGATGTAACTCCCTTCGAGCTGTTACAAGATACTGCCCAAATTGTTTAAGATTATCAGTTTGGGAATTAATTAAAATATGGCCTTAACAATTTGGGTTTCTCCCTTCCTGTCTAGGGAAGCAATGGGAAGGCATTCAGGGGTTTTTTAACTGTAAGTATCAACACAAAAAGAGCAGTCACTGCCATGAGCTGGGGAGCTGCAGGGTTACTCATTAGCACAGTTTTTAGGGGGGAATTAATTAGTATTCATGGGAATCTGGGAGGAGTCTTGGGCCTGATCTTGGCTGCCCCAGGGCAGGTCAGGGGATGGGTAGTGCTGGGGACAGGAGGGGACTGAGGGCAGCAAGGACTGAAGTGTTGAGGGGATGTGGTATGGAAGAGACCGGAGCTCAGAGGGATGGAGGTCAGATGGAGGCAGGATGGAACAGAAGGAGGAAGCGTGTTTTGGAGGGCGGGGAGGGTGGGAAGGACAGTGGAGATGAGGATTGTGCTGGCCTGGGAAGTTGTGGGTGTTTGCTGGGGGGCAAACACAGGGCACTCCTCCAGACCTGAGGTTTGTCAAAGGCAAACTTGGTGAGTTCCCTTTGCTTTCTGGTCCCCAAGGGAAAAATGCAGTGGCAAGTGTGACTGTCCTGACACTGGTGGCACTCCCCAGGACATCTGGGGATCTCTTCCACAGAGCAGGAGGCTGAGGGAGGCCCAAGGGGACACCACACACCTGGGTGTGAGTGATCCACCTCTGGGGCTTCTTCTCCTTGAACACCTTGCTCTCCAAAAGTGGCTCCAGACACTCCTCTTTGGCTAAAAATGGGATCCTGTGAAGTGCTGTAGTGGCTGAGGCTCTCTGGGTTTACCTGGTCCTTCCAGATCAGCCACGGAGCCGGGGCTTGGCTTTCAGAATGAGGTGGTCAAAGCACAGTGGTCAGTGCTCAGGTGTCACCTGTCACTTGGTGTGGCCACTCCGGAGGGAGGGACGTCTGGAGGAAACCCCCCTGGCATGGCAGGTTCTCTAATTTCCTTTCTCTAATTTTCTGAGTATTCAGGATCTGTCTGTAAACACTAATCCTCAGCTAAGTCACCTTGGATAAGTTATTTTCTGGGTTTGACATCTCGATAAGGAGTGAGGTGTGTTTTCTCCCGAGTTCTCTGGGAGCCCCATGCACAATGGGACTGAGACCCTATTGTACTGTGTACCCTGTTGTACCAAGTGTTCTACAAAAGGATCAAGGACAGTCCTACTCCAGGTAGCTGAAACTCCCACTCCTATATTTAGCTGCCTCTCAGGAGTGCTTTGAGCGTTAATTATGTTTTTAAAGCACTTAGTGCCTATCATCAGCAGCTCTCTATAGAAACACGGAGTTAAACAGTCACAGATCTGGGGCCCCTTCAGAACTGTTCCCAACACTGAGCAGTGTAACCAGGCACAGATGTGCATGGATGGTGCAGAGTGAGCTCCAGGCTCACTCCTTGAGGCAAAGCAGTTCAGCTCATGCTTTCCTTGAGCCCTTGAGTGGTTTCAGCGAGCTGGGGTTGGTAGCAGAGTCCTTGGATGCACACAGAGCTCTTCCTCCCCCACACAGAGACTGAGTCACACTGGGACAATCCCAGGTTTTTGTCCAGGAGGTGTCTGTTGTGCTCCTGTGCTCATTCCAACACTGCATCCATTACATAAAGCACCCTGGATCCGTGGCTGCTGTGTTTGTCAGGAGGATGCAGCTGTGTGCAGGAATAAAGGCATTGCAGTGGAGAATATTTCTCTCTGATGACCAAATTAGCTCCTTTATTTCTGGCTTCGGCTGTGTCACCCCTACGGCCCATTGGCAGAGCACAAACAGATGGAAGGAGTTTGAAGAGCACAAGCACTCTCTGGGGTGCCCTGTGTGTCTGAAAGCATTGAGAGCACACCCCAAAACCTGCAGTAAATGGGCTTGGGCACTGAGGGAGGACAGTGTCTGAGCACAGAAGTTAAATGCACCAAGCAAACCCCTGCCAAATGGACTTTCTTGACCTTAAAAAGTAATTAGTGAGTTCACAGCTCAGTAAAATGCAGTTAGCTTGGATGTGGCTTGTAATACTTGCTAAAGATGCACATATAAACTCAGAATTTCTCTCTCTGCAGCCATGTTCACATCATAATGACATCTTTTTTTTGGGAAAGCCAGTTTTGGGCAATGTCATCCCTTCTCTAATCTGTTAGTCTTTACAGATTGAGCCCATTGGAGGTAGCCCAGGGAGGGATTATTTGGATCTCCCCTTTGGAGAGCCCTGGAAGTGTTCTGAGGGCACTGTGGTGCTGCTCAGGGCACAGTCCCACGGACCCTTTTTGTCCACAGGTGCCAGCCTGTCCCAGTGACCTGGAACTCTGCTTGAAACTTGGGTCACAAACACCACCCATGAGTTCCTCCCTTCCCCAGACTTCAGGAGGGGCAAACAGGGAGGCCTCTGTAAGGTTTTATAGCCTGGGAGGTGTTCTGGTGACCTCTGCAGTTTGTGCCTCCCCCAGGGCTCTGTGAGGAGGTGCCCTGTGCACAGGGCTCACACAATTGTGTCACCTCCCACAAATCCACAAAACTCAGCCCAAAACCTGAGCAGCCACTTTTGTATTGATGATATCTGCACTTACACTGTGGTATTTCTTAATTTCTTATCTTGCCAAATGGCAGCAATTTTTTCCCTTTCCAACAGGCCAATCTATACAGGGAGGAAATGTTTTCAGAAGGAAAACAGGAGCGTGCACTAGAGGAAGCCACAAACACTAACAGCTTGCTATAGAGACACGGTCTGGAAATAACAGATTCCTTGTGAAAATAAAAATGCTAAATATTATTTATAACCTTTGAATGGGGTTCAAAAACTGTTTGCTTATGTTTTTGTGGGTTCTGTTCTTTTCCTGCTTCCATACTTGTTCCTGTGGTTCTGCTCCTCTCCCTGGGGTAGTCCCATCACACTGCAGGTGCTGCTCCAGGCACAGCTTCTCTGGGACAAGACAGATTTAAGAAATCCTTTTTTTTCCCACCTTTGGCTGTGTGGTTTTGGGCTGGCACTGAAGTTTGACATTTCTGAGCCCAAGCAGCAGCTCTGCCTGGAAGCAAAGGGGTTGTGATGGAGGTGGGAATGGACTGTTACCCAAAGAACTGAAATTTTGCACTGGAGGATAAAAGCAGCAATAAAAGCTCAACAAAAGGTTTGCCTGAGCCTGGAGTGCTGGTGGGTGTGACTGCCTGGGGATGAGCAGTTTGCAGTTTGGCCTCAGAAATCACTGCCTGAGCACAAATGTGAGGGCTGATGTTTAGCTGCTGGGGATGGAGGAGTTTGGGAATTCCTTAAAACGCCTTACTGAAGATGTTTCTAGACTCTTCCATCCTCAACAGCAAAATGGTTTGGGTTGAAAAGGACACGTGAAGATCATCTTGTTCCAATGGTCACTCAAAGCCCCATCTAACCTGCCCTTCAAGACTCCCAGTAATGGGATATCTGTGATTTTCCTGGGCAAGGAGCTGCTCCTGCCATGCTCCCTGAGCAGCCTGGCCTGTAGGAGGGTGTCCTGCCAGAGCAATGTCCTGGCAGCTCAGAGAGGAGAGCAAGATAAGTTCTCTCTTGCTTGAATTGCAGCCTGCCTCCTAAAAATAAAGCTGCAGGTAATTGCTTAATTCATCACCCAAATGGGCCCTTGGCTGAGCAATGTAAATATGCAAGGTTGCTTTTGCCCTTGGCCTTGCTCCCTGGAGCTCCTGTGTCCCAAACTGTCCCCCAGGCACATCTTTGGGAACAGGCTGGGGGCTTCAGCAAAGTCCCCCAAGTACAGAGCTTGCAGTTGGGTGTGTGGAGAATCAATACCCCCTTAGCTGCATGGAGCAGGGACCTTGTCTGTCTTTGGAACAGTGACAGGCCCTGCATTGATCTCTGGGTTACTGGAACAGAGTCAGACCTCTAATGTCAGGTCCTGCTGGGGGTTATGCTGGATGGCCTTGGTAGCTGCTAACACTGACTCCTCTTGGACACTCCATCAGGCTTCAGCTCACGGTGTGTTCCCTCCCAGCAGATGAATGGCTGGGCAAAGCTCTCAGAGTGGTTTTTTCCCCAGGCTGCTGTCAGGGTGAGGAGAGCTCGTCCATCCTCCTCTCACAGAGCAGCAGCAGCCACGTGCCCAGAGCCCCTCTGGTCCTGCAGCCCCAGCAGGGGACTCCAGGCTCGTGGCTGGGCTGAGCAGCTCCCCTGGCAGGGGCCAGGGTCTGAGGAGCTGTCTGGGTTTGAACAGCCAGGTGTCTTCTAAGGAAGGCAGGAATATTCCTTGAAATGGAAAATGTAAACCCCCTCCCTCTGAATTATTATCATTTTGAAATTAAGGGGCTCTTAGGCAAAGATATGGGAGTAGGAATAACAGTTCTTACTGGGAAAATTAAAAATACAAATGCAATAGTACAAACAAAATAAAATTTAAGAAAAACACTGCCAACAAAAAAACCCCACTGCCAGAGTCAGAGCAGGAGCTGACCCTGTGTGTCAGGGTGGTGGCACAGTCCCATCCCAGGGGGGCTCAGGGTGGTGGCACAGTCCCATCCCAGGGGGGCTCAGGGTGGTGGCACAGTCCCATCCCAGGGGGGCTCAGGGTGGTGGCACAGTCCCATCCCAGGGGGGCTCAGCCCTCCTGCAGTGCCAGCTGTGGTTCTGCTGGAGCAGGGATCCTGCACAAGGGGGGAGTTTTCCTCTGCAGCTCCAGGGCTGCTGGAGATGGGCCTGCTCTCCCTCTGGGAATGCAGGGCAGGAGAAAGCTGCTCCTCTGGGAATGCAGTGAGCAAAGGCTGCTGGGCTGTTCCCAGGTCAGATTGGATCCAGGTAGGAATGCTTGGCTCCTCCCCTGGGCAGAGCATCTCCCCCTGGGATGATGGAATTTGATCAGCCCTGCAGGGACACTCAGTGGCCATGGACAGCAGAGATCTCCTGGAGGGAGGGTTGGCTGTGGGAGAGATAAAGAAACCTGCCCATGAACTGCCCCAGCTCTGACAGAGGGTGACAGAGCACACACCCCCAGCCTAGGTCAGGAGGGGGAGATGCCCAACAGGCCTGGAGGGAGGAGCCTGTGAGCATTTTGTCTACAGAGTGATGGTGGTAGGGATGAAGGTCCTGGAATTAACCCGAGCCCAGCTGCTGATGGCAGTGCCTCACCCCGGGGTGTTTCAGCCATGCAGATCTGGTTGTGGTGCCTTGGATGAAGCTGCTGTCCTTCTCTGCTCTGCTGGGCATCTGTCCTCTCCCTGCTTGGGTCTCCTCACTGGTACCTGGCTGTGCTGGACAGGCCCTGGCACAGAGCAGCTGTGGCTGCCCCTGGATCCCTGGCAGTGCCCAAGGCCAGGCTGGACACTGGGGCTGGAGCAGCCTGGGACAGTGGGAGGTGTCCCTGCCATGGCAGGGGTGAGGATGAGATGAACTTGAAAGTCCCTTCCAACCAAAACCAGTATGCTGGGTGCTCTCCACAGAGCCCCCTCTCCTCTCTGAGGGTCTCCTGTGCTTTCTCACTGCTGCCTGGGCATGCTGGTGCTTTGTGGAGATCTGTGCCCCTGGAACAGATCAGGGAGCAGCTGCTGGGAAGGCTGCTTTGGACTGTTCTGAGCAGCTCATGCAAATACCTTGCTGTGTGTTGGTAGGGAAATGCTTGTGCCTGAATCCCAGGAATACTGAATCCTTGAAAGCAGCCCTTAGGCAGAGCTTACTAAAGCCAGTTCTCTGGAGTTCTGACATCTCAAGTGATGTAACTTGGGTCAGCTCTCTCACTAAATGAGCTTAGTGATGGTTTTGATCCTGATTTTCCTTTTTGTTACACACTGTGATCTACTTTCCTTTTTGTTACACACTGTGATCTACTCCTTTTTGCCAATTTTTTCTCCCTTTTCTCCAATATTTGCAGAATGTGACAGTCCCCTATGTTAGTTAGAGGTATAAATCTGTATTTGTGTCATAACTTGCAGGTGAAATTGCTGCAACAAACTCTTTTATTTACCTTTTCTGCAAATCCCCCTCACCCCTTCCTGCTCCTGGATCCCAGGCTGTTATCCAGAATTCCCAGGCAGCTGCTGGTGCTGTGGCTGTGTACAAACAGGATGGGCAGTGGGGTGGAACTGGTCATTTTGGGACAAACCCCTGGCAGCTGTAAGGGACTGGCTCCCTGAGTGGAGTTTCCCCTTTGAGAGGGGCAGTGCAGCAGCAGAACAGCTCCTGGGGAAGGGGGGGCTGCGCCCCCAGGGAAGGGCATTCCTCTCGCTGTTAAACTGCCAGGAATGCTTCACATGTGTCCAGGTTTTTCCCGGGATAGGAATCACCTTCAGGCTTGTCTTCTGTGTCTGAAGAAGGTCTCTGTGCCTGAGACTCCTGAGGCAGCAGTGCCTGCTCTCCCTGCTGAGCTGCAAAGAGCTTTCTTTAGCCCAAGGATTTCTGCTCTGCACCAGCTCTGCTGCCAAGTTCTGCCTTTCTCAACAAGTTATTTTATCAATGTGAGCAGAGTGGCAAATGCCACTATTTTTGGACTTTCAGGGAGGAAAGAGCGATGTCCAAGCTCTTTCACCAGTCCCAGGTGTTGGAACCAAAAAATCTTTCCTCAGAACTAAACAGCCTTGGCCTGAGGAAGGATTTCTGTTGTTTTGTGCCAGGGGCAAATCTTGATTGGGGAATTATCATTTGGAAGCAGAACCTGGTAGTGTAATAGGCTAAACAGGCTTTGACATTGTCCTGATGACTGCCTTGTCCTTGCTCTGGGTGCTGATCCTCCCTCTGGCTCTGAAAGTAATTTCCCTCTGTTCCCATTTCTATATTGATAAGAAAACTTCATTTTTGAATCCCTGTGTGTATATACCTGTAAATTTAGATTTGTGTTTAAACTTTTCAAAGGAGCCTGCAGACCTGAGCAGTGCCTGCTCCCTTCTCCATCCTTTCCCAGGAGTGCAGCTGGGCAGGAACCTGGACATTGTCTGTTCCCATAGTGATGTAAGCACAGCTGGGCTTACAACATTCTTCTACAGAATCTATCTTAGAATCTATCTAACCCAAGCCTAAATCAGAGAATCCCAGAATGATTGTGTTGGAAGGGACCTTGAAGCTCATTTCATCTCCCACTGCCATGGCCAGGGACACCTTCCACCAGACCAGGGTGCTCCAATCCCCATCCAGCCTGGCTTTAAAAAGGTTATATTATTAAATAGATTTAAAAATGAGCTGTGCCCATCCTGGTTTTGGTCCTTGCCTGGCTGGGCTGCAAGAAAATGTGTTCAATTCCCTTACCCCTACCTGTCACAATTGTTTAAGTGAAATCTTAATGCTCTGTTGGACAAATTCATTTCAGCCAGAATTATTCACATAATTTTTCATAGGCAGGAGCTTTTTCAGAGATGCAATATGTTGGAGTACAGGTGAAATATGCTCTATTTTCAGTTTGTATCTGCTAAAATCCGTGCTTGCCAAGCCTGGGCCCATTCATCTGCTGCTTTTTCTGAGTTCCCATTTGTCATTCAGCGTGAAGGCAGAGAGTGGGAGTTTTTGTGACCCCCCATTTCTGAAAGTCACCGTGCTCATGGTAATCTCTGCAGTAAACCGACTTCATTTGCATGGTGAAGGACACCAGGCAGCTCTGTGCATTCCCACACTGGGGGAGATGTCCTGATATGCTAAAATCCAGCTCCTGGAAAAGGACTGTCCAGTGGAAGGGGAAGCACTGACCCTTTAGCTGCAGCATCTGATCTGGGGGATACATTTTTGATAAGTGATCAGCCCCAGGAAAAAGAAATGTAGCATGTACAGTGAATACAATTGTATAGGGTTCAGGGGAGTACTGGTTTTTCACTGGGCTCTAGTATTTAAGCTCATTTTTAAACTTCATATATCTATTTTTTTCCCCAGGAGAAAGCAAACTCTCATTTTCTGATCCCTTTACAGCTACTTTTAGTTTCCCCTGCAGGAGTATGAGGATGCTTTGGGGAGGCAGTGACAGCAGAGCAATCTGACTGCTATTCCTTGCACAGTTGTGTTTGTATTCCCTGCACAGTTCCCACAGCCCTGTGGCAGCACAGGGTTCCACAGGTGTAACCTACAGCCAGAGGAATGGGAGTTATCTACTCTAATAACAACAGGGTCTGAGCAGATCTGGCTAAAATTGTGTAAAAACTGCTGCAAGGAGAGAAAATCCCATGCCCCAGGTTCCACCAGGGCTGCAAAGGAAAATTGGTGCCTGTTCTGCCAATCCCCTGATTGTTAATGAGCCTCCCTTTCACAGTCTGTGTCTGCAGTGATCAGCAGGACAGCACTAAAGGCTTCAGCAGTCCCCATAATTTCCAGCATTCCCTGGGACACTCTGCCCCTTGCAGCAGTTCTGGCTCCTCACACACTGCCCTGAGAGCCTCTCCCCTCTCTCTGAGTCCCCTGCAGGTCACACTGGCCAATGCCTTTGGGCCATTTCCCTCCTCCGTCTGGCTTCTCCCCAGGGCAGAGATCCCCTGTTGGCCTTCAGCTCTCTGGCTGATGTAGGCCAGGAACAGACATCCCTGTGAGAGCTCTTGGGGCTGAAAAATCCACTGTGCTTCACTGAGTGAGAGCTGTGCTTTGCAGAGATATCTGCTTTAACTTTGCTTTATGGTTCCTGTGTTTTCCAGTACCATTTTAGTGCTACTTATTCCTTCTGGAGAAGCAGGGCTTCAAGCTCCTCTTCCCTGCTGGAATGTGGCTTCTACCCCGAGCTGGGTGTGTTCTGTACCTTGTGCTGCACAAGATACAGATATGGAAAGATGCAGCTAAACATTTGTTTTTCCAGAAATCTTTCCTGTATTTGAATTCCAGAATGGTTTGGGTTGGAAGGGACTTTGAATGTCATCCCACCCTCATCCCACTCATCATCATCTTTACTCATCCCACCCTCATCCCACCCCTGCCATGGCAGGCATACCCCCCACCGTCCCAGGCTGCTCCAAGCCCCATCCAGCCTGGCCTTGGGCACTGCCAGGGATCCAGGGGCAGCCCCAGCTGCTCTGGGCACCCTGTGCCAGGGCCTTGTAAATCCTCCCAGAGAACAATTCCTGCCCAATATCCCATCCAGCCCTGCCCTCTGGCAGTGGGAGCCATTCCCTGTGTCCTGTCCCTCCATCCCTTGTCCCCAGTCCCTCTCCAGCCCTCTGGGACCCCTTCAGGCCCTGCAAGGTTGATGTTGTTTTCCCTCAGCACCCATTTCTCAGAAATATCTTTTCATTTCAGGGCTCTTCCTTCCTCCCCAGCCCCCCCATCACAAGTTTCCTCAGCTGAGGGTTGTATGGGAGGGTTAATGTTTTCCTTCATCCAGGCTGACATGGAGCAAAAAGCTTTTTCCCCCCTCCAGCTCCTGGGGAGCCTTTGGAAATGAAGGCTGCAAATCACATTAGATTGTATTTCACTAAAGGTTTTCTCTGTCCTAGAAAACTCCTGCCTCCTCCTGAAATACACTCAGCTTAAGAAGAGACTAATATATTTACTCTAACTGTGCTCAGTCTAGGAATAATTTTGCTGTAGAGATTAAATTTTTATATCATCTTGAAGAAAACCAACTCCTGCCAGTCCCCAGGGATCCCCTGTCTGGCTGTTCCAGCAGGAGGGGCTCAGATCTTGGCAGCTCCACGTGGTGTCTTGCTTTTTCCTTTCCCTTCTCTTCCTGCAGGACAATAGCAATATATTCCATTTGTTCCAAAGTTCAGAATTTTTAGGAGATTCTGAAAAAAAATTTCCTGTTGTAGCTTTGAGTGAGTGTGGCTTTGGGATGAGTGAAGCTTGTGGCTGCTCAGAGCTCTGACCTGCACCAACACCTCATCTCCATGCAGCCCATTCCCATCTCCTGGGCTTGCAGAATTCCCTAGGGGCTGAATCCACTCCAAAGATGAAGGTTTTTGTGGGGATTAGTGCTGTTTATCACTACAGGTAGGCTGGAGCAGGCATCAGGACAGACTTTCTGGCAGAGGTTCAGCACTTCTGCTTTGTGCCTGCCCAGAAGGATAAAGGATTTGCTCTGTGACTTGGGAACAGTCCTGTCTCTTTGCTTTCAACATTTTCTTTGGGAAAATGAGCTGATGGCACCATGGTCCTTCCCTTTTTTGCTCATGCTGTCTCTGTGTGTCAGTTCTGGCCCTTCCAGGCCAATTCAAGCATGTTTCATGGAATCCCAGAATATCCTGAGCAGCCACATGGGTTGGGCTCAGGGCAACTCCTGAAGTCACAGCAAAGGCAATCCAAGTTCCCAGAAAGGTGCCCAAAATTGTGGTGAATAGAAGCCAATGAATGGATGGACTGGATGAGGATGTGCTGTCCCCATTTGTGTTCAGCTCTGCCCCTCTGCACCTTCCCAGCCAGCTGGAAACTAATTCCTTCCTCTTCTGTTTGGACATGAATTGTCGTCCTTGACAAATGTTCTTGACTCTTTCTTGGAGTGCCACACACCAGAGTGACATTCCTGAACCCTCCCAACAGCCTGGGCTGGAGAGGAAATGCTGAACCAGCTCAGGGACAGACAGGGGATCCTGCCTGGCACACCCCACCTGGCAATGTTCATCTCCATGACTCTCCTTGCAGGTGCTCTCTTGCAAGGCAGGAGGGAGGGCTCATGGTGTGCCCTGCCCAACACAAATGGATCCATTAGACTGATTTTTTTTGGTTACATGATGTTGGTTTATCAGCTTCTACCAACTTAAAGCAGTAGAAAGACAGAATGTGCAGAAATGAGCTGAGTGAGCAGAGAGACAGGAGTGCTGGGATCTGTCCCCCAGGCTGGCATGGCCTCGGTGGTTGGTGGTGTTCTGAGCACTGTAGGAGGTTCCCCACCTTGAACTCCAGCTCCTTCCCTGAGATGCTGTGCCTGGGAGCCCAATTCCCTTAGCTGAGCCAGAGGTAAGGACCTCTGGAGAAGGGCTGGGATCTTGTGGGATGGATTGGCCTAGGAGGGATCATCCTTCCCTGCTGGTTACAGTGTGGAGCTCTGGGGGAAGCACTGCCTTGGTGTCTGAGTTTATGATCTGTTGGTAATAACCTGAGCTTGTGATTTTAAAGCCTGCTTCTAACAGAGCCAGGATGTCCATGATTCCCACATCCCGCTGAGTGTCCTCCATCCATGGAGCCTCTGCCCCCCTCAGGAAGTCCCCATGTCCCTCCTCACAGGTGTGTGGCTTCCAAAGAGGGCACAGAAGGCAAAAGCACTGGGGC
Source organism: Haemorhous mexicanus (assembly GCF_027477595.1). NCBI lineage: Eukaryota > Metazoa > Chordata > Aves > Passeriformes > Fringillidae > Haemorhous > Haemorhous mexicanus. Next base: position 1,429,646 of record NC_082362.1, on the reverse strand, counting down.
AGGGAGAAGTCTGTTCCGATGAATCAAGAAAAGCAAAATTTAGCTTTAAAAGCAAACGGGGAGATGCTGAGGGTTCCCGGAGTGGAACCACTTGGGGTTGGGAAGTTCATGGAGTGATCTGCTGAGCTTCTGCAGGCCGCAAAGGGCCACCCATCCCAGCCTTCCTGAGTGATCCCCTGGCTCCTGCTCAGCCTGGAGCTGGGAAAGGCATCCTGGATGTGTGATCACAGCCTGGGGCTCCTGGCAGCTGATTCATTGTTATTGTCCTCAGATAAAATCCAGTCCAGCCCAGTGTGGTCAGAGGGGCTCTGATACATGTTGAGAGCTTCCTTCTCAGAAGGAATACTACTGCTACTACTAATAATAATAACAACAACAACAATGATGATGATGATAATAATAATAGTAGTAATAATCATAATTCTTCAAACTGTTCTTCCAACTGTGATTAACATTCCCAGCTCATTTTTTTCCTGTCTCTCAATGCTACTTTTTGAGGGAAAAAAATACCTAAATCTGTAGGCAGGCAGGAATGTTTTATCCAGGACCATGGAAGGCAGTGCTAGGTTTGGGAGCTGGACAAACCTCAAGGTTATTGTCCCTTCAAAAGCTTCAGAGGTGACAAAATCTGTCCTGTTTTCAGTCAGGGCTCTGCCATTGAAACAATGGGAATATATATATCTTTCAATATAAGGAAACCAAACAGACACAAAAGCAAACCAAAATCCATCATTGTTATTTTTGTGTTTCTGACAAAAAAAGAGTGAATCTCTGCTAATGAAAAATATTAAAATTCCAGGTGTTCTGTCTAATAAACAATAACATGAGCATGGACTTGGCCTCCCACAGCCACCACCAAATCATCCATGGAGCTCTTTATGTGCAGCTCATTTTGAACTTTGCCTATTTCCTTCAGCTATGCAGATATAAATAAATAATTCCCCACGATAAGGGTCTGGGAACACTGTACTTTAAAAGATAAGAAAGGTTTGAGGGGAAATTGTTTTTAAATCCCTACCATTTGTATGCTGTTCACTGTTCACACTGAGCAAAAATTCATTCAGCTGGCACTTAACCAACCCTGTTTTATGCCTGCTCTGTGTTCAACCTATCCTTCTCCTGGGGACATCTAACCTTCCATGTAATTACCTCTCTGAGAGTGGGAAGGAGGCCTGAATAACCTCCCCACCAACTCAGTAAATGCACAGATCCTGGGACAGGTGATCAGCTGCACGCCAGGGGCCGGGCTGGCAGGAGCAGTGTGCCTGAGCTGTGAGGAGTTGCAACACTTGAGCCATTTTTAATTCCAGCACTGGGCCAAAAAAGGAGGACATGAAATGTCTGCAGAAAAACAACCCAAAACAGCCAGGAACCCAAAACATGAAGGATTTTTAGAGTTCTTTTTTTTTCCTTTGGGAGTTGAAAATAACAGCGATGGGTTTTTCCAGGGATGGAGTTTACCAATGATGGGTTTTACCAGGGACGAGTTTTACCAATGATGTATTTTACTAATGATGAGTTTTACCAATGATGGGTTTTACCAATAATGGATTCCACCAGAGATGGTTTTACCAATGATGGGTTTTACTAATGATAAGTTTTACCAGTGATGGGTTTCACCAGGGATGGGTTTCACCAGGAATGGGTTTTACCAGGGATGGGTTTTACCAATAATGGATTTCACCAGAGATGGGTTTACCAATGATGGGTTTTTACCAGGGCTGGGTTTCACCAGAGATGGGTTTTACCAGCATTGTTGTTTTTGTTTTTCCCCCAGGTCTGTCCAAGTCCCTTGGTCTCATTGAGGGCTATGGTGGCCGTGGCAAGGGTGGCCTCCCAGCCACCCTGTCCCCTGAGGAGGAGGAGAAAGCCAAGGGACCCCACGAGAAGTATGGCTACAACTCCTACCTCAGTGAGAAGATTTCCCTGGACCGTTCCATCCCGGATTATCGCCCCACCAAGTAAGTGCCAGGGGCTCCAGCAGGGAATGTTTGTGTTCAGGTGTCACCCCAGAGCCAGGAGAGCTGGGTCGTCCCCAGTCAGGTTTGGTGCTGCTGGCTCTTCCCTCATTGTTCCCAGGGCCCTGCTCAGTGATGAGAAACGGGGGGAGGCTGGGCTGGAATGAGCTCATGGAGTCACAGAACCACTGATGTTGGAAAACCCTCAAAGGCTGTTGAGTCCAGCCATTCCCCAGCACTGCCAAGGCCACCACTCACCTGTGTCCTCAAGTGCCACATCAACAGAGCTGTTACAGGGGTGGGGATGCACTGCCCTGGGCAGCTGTGCCAGGGCTGACCACTCTTTTTCTCAGGAAATAATTCCTAACATCCAACCTAAACCTCCCCTGGCACAACCTGAGGCTGTTTCTGCTTTTCCTGTCAGTTGGTACCTGGGAGAAGAAACTAATCCCCACCTGCCCCCACCTTGGTTCCAGGTAGTAGGAGAGAGTGAGAGAGTTCATCAAGATGATTTATCAGGGAAAAAAAGTGAATTCCTTCCCAGTCTGTCTCTGTTTTCCTAAAGCAGTCCATGATTTTGGGTGGAAGTGATGCCATCAGAAGCTCAGCTCTGCTTTCACTGAGGTTTTGGTGTTTAATACCCTGTAAAAGTGTGCAGAAATTCTTCCTCCCTCCCTCCTTGTCATTTCCTTTATGTCCCTGCAGGATCTCCAGGGCCCTTGGGCTGCCCTCAGGCTCCTCCCAGTACAGGAATCCTCCAGGGACACTCTGGGATCTCCCACTGGAGATCTGGGCCTTTAAAGGGAGTTGCTACAGTGGCAATATCTTTCCTCTCCTTTTTTGATTGAGCTCTTGAGGTGCTGGTGATATTTACCTGCCAAGCAGCACAGGAGAACAGGCTTTAGAAGAGGTGACACATCATTTTGTTAAGAGGATGAGGAAAGCAAGTTTATCTTTGTGAAGGTTAATTTTAGATATGGCTGCCAGAGTGTTCCTCAGAATAGGAAAGTGTCAGTTTGTCCTGGCCTGGAGTGAAATCCCTGATAAAAAAATGAGCTGAGAGAGGTTTGGATTGTGAAAGATCCGTGTCCAATGCCTGTGTCATTGGGGCAGTGACAAAGATGTTGCCTGGCATCTGCAGAGCATTGAAAACCATGCAGCCAGGGATGCAGCTCTGTGTGTCAGGAGGTGGCAGACTGTCCAGGCTGGGGGAGCAGGGACAGCTCCTGTTCCCTCTGTCCCCAGAGCCCCAGACTGTCCAGGCTGGGGGAGCAGGGACAGCTCCTGTTCCCTCTGTCCCCAGAGCTCCAGACTGTCCAGGCTGGGGCAGCAGGGACAGCTCCTGTTCCCTCTGTCCCCAGAGCCCCAGACTGTCCAGGCTGGGGCAGCAGGGACAGCTCCTGTTCCCTCTGTCCCCAGAGCCCCAGACTGTCCAGGCTGGGGGAGCAGGGACAGCTCCTGTTCCCTCTGTCCCCAGAGCCCCAGACTGTCCAGGCTGGGGCAGCAGGGACAGCTCCTGTTCCCTCTGTCCCCAGAGCCCCAGACTGTCCAGGCTGGGGCAGCAGGGACAGCTCTTGTTCCTTCACCTCTCTGGGTGCTGCCTGAATTCTGAGCAGCCCCTTGGAGCATCCGGGGCTGTCAACCACTGACAACAGAAATCCCTGGATGAGCTTCCAAGGGAATGGAGCCCAGGCTGCATTGTGCTCCTGCAGCTCCTCAGCCAGGCTGAATTGCAGGTACAAATTGTACCTTTGCCTCTGTGAAATGCAAATCCCAGCACAATGCTGGATCTTTGGAGCGAGACCTTCCCCAGCACTTACCTGAGGCTGAGCTGCTGATTTCCATTTCTCATCCCCAGCTCTGACTTCCAGCAGAGCCAGCGTTACTTGGCGAGAATTAATTTGAGAAGGAATGTTTCTCTTCAGATTTGAGGGGAAGAAAAGGATTAATTCTGACATTTTCAGCCTTGCATTGTATTTTTCCTCAGTTCTGCTATCCATCGTTCCATGGGAGAGTGGGGCACAGCATTCAAAATGCTTCAGTTTGGAGCTGGGCTGAGACCTGGGAGGGAATTTGTGGCTACGGAGTGCAGCTGCACAACTCAGTGCCTTTTATCTGTGTAAGAACTTCAGGAGTGCATTTTGTTTATTGGTTTTCTTTTTGTTTTGGGGATCAATTGGCTTGATATTGTAAGAGAACAGTTGGTCTGTGTGTAATAGGCTGGAGTTTGCTGGAGAATTTGGAAAGTTTCACTTCTTCCTACCTCTGGCTTCAAGGTTCCCTCGCTATTTAGTGCATAAAGTTTTATGGCTGATTTTATGAAGGGTTGAACACAAACCATTTAAGTCAAGTATCCTGGTCTCTGATTAAAATAGATTCAAGTCAAGGGAAATTAGCCTAAATGGCTTTGAAATTGCAGCATTAGTGGGGAAAAACTGTTGAAAACCCTCCAGCTGATAAGCATTACAAAGCATGTAGTAGTTTTAAGTATAATAGTGAAGCTGTGTGGTTCAGCTAAAGGCTGCAGAGTGTCTGGAATGCCAATGGACTGGCACTGGTCCTGGCACAGGCTGGCACTCCCCAGCCTTTCCTCTCAGTTTTTCCTGTTTTTAAGGAAAGATTCATGTGGGCAAGTGTCACTGCCCTGAGTGCTGAGCAAAGCTGCATCAGAGCTCTGAGGCCTTTTCCTGCTCCTTTCTTGTGCCTGGGGCCAAAGGGAAGTGGAGCAAGGAGAGTTATGGGGAAGTTTGGCACATTTTGTCCATGTTTTTGTGTCTCCAGGCTCCCTGCACCCCGTGGTCTGCACCACTGGGGGTTCAGGGACTCAGATATCCCTGCTCCGTGGGATTTCAGGAGCTGTTGGTGAGGAGGAGACAGCCTAGCTCACAGCTCAGGGCCTCTCAGTCCTGCCCAGAGGCAGAGAATGGAGGGAGTTTCCCAGGGAAAATGGTCCCAGAGGTATGAGGATGATGTTCAGGAGAAGGTGAGGTCTTTCTCAGCACCAGGAGCCATGGCAGAATAACTTGTTTGCCCTGATTTGGGGAATTGTGGTGTCACCTTCTGGTAGTTTGGATTATCATCTTTGCTTTAGTTGAGCTATTTCCTTCCCCTTTCCGTTTTTTCTTTCCCTTTCCCCTTCCCTTATCCCTTCCCTTTCCTCCTTCCTCTTTCTCCTCTCCATTTTCCCCCTTCTCTTTTCCTTTTTCCCCTCTCCCCTTTCCTATCCCACTTCCCTTATCCCTTCCCTTTTCTCCTTCTTTCCCCTTCTCTTCCCCTCCCCATCCCCTCTTCCTTCTTTCCCCTTTCCTTTTTTTTACTTCCCCTTCCCTCATCCTCTTTCCCCTTTCCTGTTCCCTTTTCCCCTCTCCTCTTTCCCCTTCTCTGTTCCCTTTTCCCTTCTCCTCATTCCTCTTTCCTGTTCCCTTTTCCCCTCTCTTCTTTCCCCTTCCCTGTTCCCTTTTCCCTTCTCCTCTTTCCCCTTTCCTGTTCTCTTTTCCCCTCTCTTCTTTCCCCTTCCCTGTTCCCTTTTCCCTTCTCCTCATTCCTCTTTCATGTTCCCTTTTCCCCTCTCCTCTCTTCCCTTCCCTGTTCCCCTTTTCTGCTTTCCCCTTTCCCCATTGCTGCTGGGGCTGCTCACCTGGGCTGGGAGGTGGGAACTCTTCCCTGCTGCTCCCCACTGAGGGATTGGGGCTGCCCTGGGCTGATTGCCAGAGCAGTGGTGCCAGAGGTCTGGGATGTGGAGCTGGCTCCAAACAGGAGCTGTGCCTGCCACTCCTGGACCCTGATCCCAGCCTTCTGCTGAGCAGGAAAGGCTGTGCTGGCTGTGCACGAGATTTTCCAGTGAGCCAAGCAACAGCTTCCAGCTGGGATGGCTGGGAAAGCTCTTCCTTGGGCTAAAATAGGCAGGACTGGTGTTTTGGGGTGCGTTATTCCAGAGCTTTCTGCCAAGCAGTGCCATAATGAGAAGGGCACTGGGAACATATGCCTATCATGCTTGATTGGGTTTTTTGGCTTTAAGATGAGATTCCTGCATGTTCTGGAAAACAATCTCAGCTTCCAGATTGGAAGTACCCAAGGTGCTGCCTGCAGCCTGCAGGACTTCTACACAAATCTTCACAAAAATGAGCTGGAGAGATTTTCTCAATTTTCTGCAAAAGCCTCTGAAGGACAAGGCTGCTGTGTGGGTTTTATTGTTTATCCATTCCCAGCACTCGCTGCCTGCCTGGGGAGGATGGGGGTTTGGGAGATGTGTTGTTTTCTATATTGAAAGTGAAGCATATTTACATGGGATGCTAGGGCCTGCAAACATTCCCTGCTTGGATACAACATTTTATGCACCTCTGTTGTATCCTGTGATACAGGATTTAATGGGAACCTCTCCTATGTGTAGCCAGAAAATAAAATTGCTTTGTTAGATCAGCCTGCCTGTCCATCTTATCCGGTATCTAATCTCTGATAGTGGAATTACCAGATGCTTCAGGTTGAAGAAATCATATTAAGGGAAACTATGAAATAATCTGCCCATCTGGTCCATTCTGCCTCCCCCATTCTCTCCTTTCAATCCTATCCAACATAAATGTGGAGTTCTCATTATCTCTTTAAAAGTCTGTTCTTTTCTGGAATCCTGCTAAGCTCTGATTCAGTGGTATTTTATGGCATTATAGGATTAAGGGGTAGATTTAAGAGAAATAATACCCACAATTGTTAGGACTATTGGATCATTGGGTGCAGATGACACATTCCTGCTGCTGCAAATCTCTCGACAGCTGTTCTCGGGAGGGGAGCCTTGAGGTATTAAAGTGAAGAGCAAAGATGGTGTAAGAGATAAGCAACTCCCAGAGTTTGATTTTTCACAGATTTTGAGGGTTTCCCAGCCTGGGGACATAAGCCCTTCTCCTGCCTGCCTTGGGGTTCTACACATGGGTCAGGAGGTGCATGGAGGTGCATGGAAAGGGACATTGGACAAGGGAATGTAGTGATTGGATGAGGGGGAATGGCTTAAAAATGCCAGAGGGCAGGGTTAGATGGGATATTGGGAAGGAATTCCTTCCTGTGAGGGTGGGGAGATACAGGAACAGGTTACCCAGAGCAGCTGGGGCTGCCTCTGGATCCCTGGCAGTGCCTAAGGCCAGGCTGGACAGGGCTTGGAGCAGCCTGGGACAAGAAAGGTGTCCCTGCCATGGCAGGGGTGGCACTAGATGGGCTTTAAGGTCCCTCCCAACCCAAACTCTTCTGGGATCCTCTGATGGAAAAGGTTTGGAGGTGTTGGGAGCCTGATGTGCTGCTGTGCTCTCACAGCACCTGATCTGTGTTTGCCCTGGGACCCTGTGGAGAGGTGCCCTGGGCAGTGCCCCCCATCACCTGCTGCTGAAGGGGGAACAGTTCCACGTCCCTGCCTGGTGTAACTGTCCCTGTGGTGTTTGGGCTGAGTCAGAGCCATCCCCTGCAGCTCTCAGGGCCTGAATCACTCGTTTATTTCCGGAGCTGCTGCCGTGGGATTTCAGTGCCAGCTGGCTTTGGCTGCTTTAGTACCAGGGACCTCATGCAGCAGCAAGCTGAGAGCCTTTCTTTGGGATTCAGTGCAGAAGATGGAGAGCTTGGGCTTCTGGGTAGACTTTGGTTGTTGTTTGACAGCTCAACTTAAAGAAACTAAATCAAGTTCTGATCAATTTTTATTTCAAGTGGTTTGTGTGTGGCCTCTGTGGGCTCTCAGTGTGTACCTGCTGGGTGCTGGAGCACATTGGGGGGTGGAGGGAGGCCCTGTTCCCCTTGGGGTCTCTCCCCATCCCTGGAGAGCCTCCATCAGACTTACAGGATGTTGCAGGGCCCAAGAATTCTATTTTGGCTTTTTAATCACAACAGAATGCATGTTTGGAAAGTGACGGGTGTGGGTGTGACTGAGACACGTCAGGACTGCCGAGGAGGATGCACATGGAGGCTGTAATTGACTCTCCTGCCCATGAGACCACTCCTGCCTTCCCATCTCTTGTGCTGGATCCCAAATGCTCCTGCAGAGCCCACACTGCCCATGGTTTGTGCCAGGGGGCTCAGCCTGTGCCCTCTGCTTGGCTCTGGTGGGAAGGTTCCATGTGCCATCATACTTATTTTCCTGTGAAAATACAGAAATCTCTTCCACTGTGGGAGTGACTGAACTCCCTGGCTTTGCAGGTGCCCTTGTCTCGGATTTCTCTGGGACCAAGGCACTGAAATGAGATATTTTCTCAAAACCTGCCACAGCTTGGGCAGGAGATGCCCCTGTCGCTGCTCCATACATCTCATTTCCTCCCCTTTAACAAAACCAAGTGCTTTCTGCCTTTCCCCCTGCCCACAGGACAGTGTTGGCTGTGGTGGAAGTGTCTGTGATGTGCAGATATTACAGCAACCTGTGGGAGGGCTCAGTGATGGCTTCTCAAGGATCTGGGACATTCCTGAGCACACATTTGTGGTGATGTGCCAGTCACTCCTGTCCTGCCCTGGGCTGCTCAGCCAGGCTTGATGAAGTGAGTCTGCAGAGAAGGACAACATTTAAGAAGACAAAACAAACTACTTGAATTATGAGAGTGATATTTGGTGGGAAATAGAGTTTCATGCCTGTTTATTTGTTGTGATTGCTGCTTATTGCAAACAAAGGAGGTCAGAAGAGCTCCTTCTCTCTTGCATGCACAATGTGCTACTACAGTCTGCAAAGAGTGCTTTGATGGCTTTCAGTCCTACACCCAAACAACAGCCAGGAGAAGACGCAGGATGTAGGGCTTTTTCTTCATCAAATAACTAAAGGGAAAACTAGAGAGGAATCAAGACAGTGGAAGAACATAAAAAATTTACTTTTTCAGATGGGAAATTCCCTTTGAATTGCATGTGGGAGGGTATTAAAAGATCCTTGCAACTCTAGGAGAAAGCCAGGGCTGGTTGTGCACCTGGTCTCCTAATAGATGGTTGTAGGTTTGATCCAGCATTGTATGAAAAACACTCCTGCCCTTGGCTTTTTACAGCTTCAGCTATAAAAAAAGGAAAAGTAATATTTTCCAGTACTTGGAAAGATGCCACCTGAAAATTTTCTGGGAGAGCAAGTAGAGAAATCAAGCGGTGAGTATCAGTGTCACAGCTCTGGCATGCAGGAGCTGTGCCTCAGAACAGGGCTCACCAAAGCCAGAGCAGATTTGCAGTTCAGGGATGGATTGTTGGATATTTTCTGTCCATGTGTTGTTCTGTCCTGCCCAATCTGTCCCATCTCTGTGTGGCTCCGGGCAGTTTTAATCTGCCAGGCTGCAAACAGTCATGGAAACCTCCTGAGCTGGAAGGGACTCAGCTCAGGAGAATGAGAATCACTGAGGCTGGAAAATCCATCCAAGGCCATCCAATCCAAGCTGTGCCCCATCCCCACCTTGTCCCCAGCCCAGAGCTCTGAGAGCCACCTCCAGCCCTTCCTTGGGCACCTCCAGGGATGGGCACTCAAACCTCCCTGGGCAGCCCCTGCCAGTGCTGAGCCCTCTTTCCAGGGGGAAATTTCTCCTGATGTCCCCCCTGCTCCTCCCCTGGCCCAGCCTGAGGCCGTTCCCTCTCCTCCTGTCCCTGTCCCTGGAGCACAGCCCGACCCCCCCTGGCTGTCCCCTCCTGGCAGGAGCTGTGCAGAGCCACAAGGGCCCCCCTGAGCCTCCTTTGCTCCAGGCTGAGTCCCTTCCCAGCTCCCTCAGCCTCTCCTGGGGCTCCAGACCCTTCCCCAGCTCCATTCCCTTCCCTGGACATGCTCCAGCCCCTCAGGGTCTGTCTCGAATTGAGGAGCAAAATCACCCAGAGCAGCCCTGGCCCTGCACAGACACCCCAGCAGTCCCAGCCTGGGCATCCCTGGGAGCAGTGTCCAAACAATCCTGGAGCTCTGGCAGCCTCAGGGCTGGGACCATTCCCTGGGGAGCCTGGACAGAGTTGTGTCACCTCTGCACCCACCCAGATCCTGTGTCCCCACAGGAGGGGTGGGGAGGATATTGGGAGTTGTTTTATGCAGGGGCTGCTGTCAGTCCTCAGCTCCTCAGTCTGTCCTGAAGTGAGAAATGTTCTGGAATGTCCTGAGCTGGAAGGGACCTCCAGGGATCACCCAGTGCAGCCCTGGCCCTGCCCAGACACCCCAACAGTACCAGCCTGGGAGCTCCTGGAGGGAGCTCTGGCAGCCTCGGGGCTGTGCCCATTCCCTGGGGAGCCTGGACGGTGCCCAGCACCCTCTGGGAGAAGAACCTTTCCGGAAATCCAACTTGATCCTGCCCTGGCCCAGCTCCAGCTGTTCCCTGAGTCCTGTCCCTGTCCCACAGAGCAGGGATCAGAGCTGCCCCTCAGGAGGAGCTGCAGCCCTGCAAGGCCCTGCTGGTGCCACTCGAGGCTGTGCCCAGGCTGTCCCCTCCCTGCTCTGAAGATCATACCATACCCAGCTCCATACAAAGTCAGGTTTTTACGTCTCCTGCATCCTCAGGGCCCTGAGCTCTGAGGAGCTGCTGCTGCTGCTCTGTGTGTGCAGGGGCTGCTGGTGCCCTGTGCCCCTCCTGCCCTCCAGGGATGGGGCTGCAGCTTCTGCTGCCTTCGGGATGATTTGCAGAGAGGAAAAAGCCTCTTTGCTGCTCCATTGCTTCCCCAGCACTAATACAAACCAGCAGGCTGTGGAATAAATACCAGTATTGATCTTTATTCCTCAGTGTGTTTGGACATGCTGCTCCTGACTTCCAGCAATGCTTTTTCTTAAAAACTGGCCAAGTAAAGGCTCTAAAAGCACACTTTTCCAGCTGTGCTTTACAATTGTTGGTTATTGTTTAAGCCCGTTCCTGTGACCTGCAGGAGCAGCCTGGTTCCTGGGACACACAGGTTCCCCCCAGAACTGGAGCTGCCAGACTCCCTGTGGAAAAGTTTAGGGATTCGTGCTGCATGGATTTAGATGGGGACACAGGACAATTTTTTTATTTTCCTTTTGAAGCAGAGGTCACTGGACACACTTTGGCAGCTAGTGTGGGGACAGCAGTGTGACAGAAGCTTTTGGTGCTTGAAGTCCCAATATTTTCTTTAAACCCAGTTGGGAAGAAAGTGCTTTGGGGAAAGCAGCTGGAGTTGTTTAGTGTCTGTTAGAGAGTCTCTTATTTCCTCTGTGCTGCTCAGTGTCACCTGCAAACACTGTGACCATGGATTTATAGCACTGCACCTCGGGGTTCTTAATGCCATACATACCACTAATTGTCAATTTTCCCTTCCTGACTGCAAAGTTATTACCTGTTCTTGTAAGTTGGGAACATGGTGCTTCAGGGAAGACTTCTGTGGCAGGAGTGTGCTATAAAACAGTTCCTAATGTAAACAGAAGTATTAAACGATCACTTTGGCAGAGGATGGGATTAGTGTAATTTAACAACTTGCTTCTGTGCTCCTCTGAACTCCTCTGCTGAAAAATACCTGTGTTATCATAAATACTTGTGCCTAAACTGTGCTTATGAGACTAAATGAAGCAATTTAAGCTTTGGATACACTCCTCTCCAGTCAGCTTCCAAGGAAATCAGGGCTTGTGTGTTTGTGCCACCAGCCTGCTCCCCTGGACTGCCCAGAGCTTTTCTGTTCCAAACCAGCTCATGCCCAGCCAGACCAGGCAGAGGGGGAGTCAAGCTCTGCTGCTTTGACAGCCTTGGTCTTGCAGCCATTTGTGCAGTTTTCCAGCAGAAAAATCCAAGAGCAAGGAGGTCTCAATGACTTATTGTGTGTGTGTGTGAAAGAGCTGGGCATGGGCAGAGCTGGGTAAGTGGATGTGACACTTAGAATTGCTCTGGCTTTTATCTCCCTTAGATCTGTCTGAGCCTAATAACTTTATTACAAGAGCCTCTCACCAGAGTAAATCCCATTCTCTACACTCTGTTTTTACAACTTTGCAGATGATTTCTTCTTAGGACTTGCCAAGTAATGTGCCTTTAGAAATGTCTGTATGTCCCTAAATTGTAATGACTATTTTTGAGACCCTAATTCTAAAATAGAGCTGAACATTTCTGAAGAAGAATTACTAGGAATAAAGTAGGTGCTTTAAAATCGAGTTTCCTGGGGAAATATGAGGACGTTTCAGGGCTTTGTGGTCAGAAATAGTTTGAGAACCTGGATTTGTAAACAGTGAACTGTACCAGACAGCATTAGGTGTATTAAGATGCTTGGGTCACAAAGAATGTGCATCACAGGATAGACACAATAGATTTAATGTTGGCAGTCCCTTTTGCAAGCAGACATGTGCACCGAATCAGCAAAATCCAAAGTAGAATAAGCAATTAATGAATGGAGCATGATGAGGAAGTGGATGAATAGCAGGCTGAGCATTTGCTTTCTTTAAAGCCTGCTCATAATCTTTACAAAGGCCAAATGGAGATCAATTCATTTCCTGGTGAAGCTTTATTTCAGAGGACAGCACAAATGCAGCTTGTTTGGTACCAGAGGTTTCATTTGTGGAGCTGCTTGTCACGAGAAGGACAAACCCAGCAGGTTTTTCCTCTGCCATTGAGGTTTGCAGGCAGGAAGCAGCACAGATGTTAGGGAAGAGCTGGGAAGCAGTGCCTGTGGATTAAGGCATGCAGGGAGCTTGAACCCTCCTGTGCTGGCACAGCAGAACTTGCAGTGGGATTTACACCATTCTGTCCTTCAGCCATGGAGCTTTGCAGCCCAGCCATGGGGAAATCATTCAATCCCTTCAGGGCCCCATGGATGCATCAGGATTTACCTCCCAGGCCTTCAGCTGCTGAGTTCTGGGGGTTTTCTGTGGGCCAGAGGGAACCTCAGAAGCTGCAGGCAGCAAAGCCAAGCCTTGGATGTGTCTGGATGTGTCTGGCTGTGCAGGTGGGGGGAGCTTTGGTGTTAGGGCTGGTGAAAAGCAGGTGAAAGTCCAATGGCCTTGGTAATGTGAGGGTGAAAGACGAGTCCAGAATTCCCCACTTTTCAGGTGTGCATGCAAACCTCTGGGGTGTGTAGGTGACGAGGATGCCTTGGGAAGGTGTGGACTTAAGCTCATCAGAAATCACATTTAAGCCTTTAGAGTTCATTGTGTATCTCTGCACATGTTTTGATACGAGTTTGCTGTGTTTTGTCAAGTGTCTTATGCAATTATTTAGGTTGGAGAAGCTGTCCAGGACCATCGAGCCCAGCACGGCCCAGGCCACCACCAGGTCCCCAAGTGCCACATCCATGGCCAGTGCTCCCCCAGAGACACCCAGGCAGGCAGGGTGCACTCAATGCCACACCTCACTTCTCTGAGGGCAAGGCTGCTGGCAGGGTGACAGAGGAGCTCTGTCACTGTGTCAGGCTTTAGATGCTCCTGTCAGCATCTCTGGTGTGGCAGCAAACAAATCTCCAGCCCCAAATCCTGATCTCTGGGCTGGAGTGGCACTGGGAGGTTCCTGAAGTGTCTGTGGCAGGGAGCTGTGGCTGCTGTCCTTTGGATCCCTGCAGGAGAAGGCAGGCACAACAAAAAGGATGTGAAACCCCATTTGTGGGGCATCTCCAGCCTGTCCCTAAAAACTGATTGTGTTTTGGTTTGGGGTTTTATGAGGGGACAGGGGAAAGTTGGAGTATTTTTATTTGTGGTTTTTTTTGTTAACCTAGTGATAATTCAGCTTTTGTTTGACTGGCTGTGTGGGTTGGATCCCTCCTGCTGTGAGGTGTTTCATGGCATTGCAGTTTTGCACTGGGTTAGACTGGGTGCCTTTGTGTGCTGGGGCTCTGAGCTGGTCACCTTTGTCCCCCAGGTCTGTCTGTTGTGTATTTTGTTTGGCAGGTGGATGATGTCACCTGTGACAGAAGAAAAGCCACACAGGAGCAAATCTCTCCACAGAATAGCAGGGCTGGTGTGGAGCTTCCTCTGTGGAATAAAGGGAAACTTGTGGCCCTTTGGAATGAAGGCTTGTGTGTGGTCTTTGGTTTGTTAATTCCCTGTCCTCAATGTCACCTACAGGAAGGGGCACCAGTACTTATGGGCAGTTCATTGCATTCAATTAACTGGCACCTGACACTGGAATCTGAGGGGAAAAGCAGATCTAAATCAGCCCCATCTGCTGGTTTTCACCCTTTTGATGGTGCTTGGGACTCATTTTTATTCTTTTCCACCCACAGCAGTACAAGTGTCTCACCAGTGTGTCAGTGTGCCCTGGTGAGCAGCGTGGGTTGGGCTGGGCTCTGGGGGTGCCAGCCCTGGGATTCTGGGATAGCAGAGCTCTCCCTGGTGCCAGCCCTGGGATGTTGGGATGGCACAGCTCTCCCTGGTGCCAGCCTTGGGATGTTGGGATAGCAGAGCCCTCCCTGTGTGACATTTGCTGGGGTGGCAGAGCCCTCCCTGTGTGACATTCCCCATGCAGGAATTTGGCAGACAGGGCTCAGTGATACCCCTCTGCTGAGGCTGATCCAATTCTGGCAGAGGTTAAACAAACTTATCCAGTGATGTCTGTATGTAATGGGAAAGGTTTAAAAACCTCTTCATCTTCCAGTCCATAAAGCCGTCAGCAGCGTGGCTCTGTGATCACAAAGAAGAAGAGCTGTCTCTAAAAGTCCATTGTGCCTTTTGAGTTCATCATTTTTATGCCAGCTCTTCCAGCAGTGGCATCATTCCACCTTGTTCCAGGCAGCACAAGTTGTGGCCACTTTTCTTCTTCATTGCCCCAAGTCTGTCCTGAGGATGTCAAACTCCTGGGTTCCCGTGAGATCTATTCAAGTAAAACACTCCTATCTCAGGCTCTGCACCAAGGATTTCATTTTCAGTTTGAGAGGGAAGGTTTCCAGCAGTGCCAGTACCTGCCTGAGCACAGCTGGGACGTGTACTGGTGGCACTGTCACCCTGGAGTTCCTGGCTGGGACATGAAGGGCTCCCTTCCCTCACTGATGTGTGTCTGAACCTTCAGCCTGGGGCTGCCTCTGATAAGGGGAGGAAGAAGGTATTTTCACCTTCCCAAAGAACAGCTTCAGTGTGTTTTACCTGACAGAAATATACCAGGGATGGAGGGCTGGAATGAACTGTCCTTTGGCAGTGGCAGTGTCACTTCATTGACCTTGAAGGGAGCTCTGGCTTCTGCCTTAGATGAGATGTCTGTGAGTTACCTTGTCCAGGACTGTGCCTACATGAGCAGCTACAGAGCAGCAGCTGCCTCCAACAGAGGCTCTCAGAACATGCACTGGTAATTTACAACTTACTGGTAATTTACACTTCCCTGGCAATGTGCAGTCTGACATTAGAGCCTTTCATCTGGGAGCAGCCAGCCCTTGCCAGTGGCCAGGACCTGCTGTTGTCCCTGTGGGGCACAGTCAGGGCTCCTGTCTGTCCCTGTGGAGCAGTCAGGGTCCAGCCTGTCCCTGTCAGGGCTCCTGTCTGTCCCTGTGGAGCAGTCAGGGTCCTGCCTGTCCCTGTCAGGGCTCCTGTGTGTCCCTGTGGAGCAGTCAGGGTCCTGCCTGTCCCTGTCAGGGCTCCTGTCTGTCCCTGTGGAGCAGTCAGGGTCCTGCCTGTCCCTGTCAGGGCTCCTGTCTGTCCCTGTGGAGCAGTCAGGGTCCTGCCTGTCCCTGTCAGGGCTCCTGTGTGTCCCTGTGGAGCACTCAGGGCTCCTGCCTGCCCTGTCCTGCCCTGCAGGAGCACAGGGGCTGCTCAGCACGTGGTGATGGACTCTGAGCTGACCTTGTCTGGGCTCCTCCTGGCAGGGGAGCTCAGGGTGCTGCTGCCTCTGCTGTGATCCTGTCAAATGCTGCAGAGAGCCCTTGCAAAGCCTGCTCCTTCACTCCATGCCTGATTGGACATCATTCAGATTTCAGCTCTGTTTGCAGGGCGCTGTTTTAAAACAAACAGAGAAAAAGATGCTCCTGAATTTCCTCCCTGCCCAATCTACCTTGTCTGGGAGGAGAGAAAGGCCACCGGCTGGGCAGCAGGACCTGCAGCCTTCACTCCTGAGCCCTGCTGACCCCCTGTCCCCTTGGGCTGACCCCTTCATCCCTGAGCATCATAACCTCAACATCCTGTGTTTAAATCCCTCCTGCCTTGGTTAAGGGGACAGCAGCCTCCTTCTGAGGACCTGTCAAACTGGGAGCCCCCAGCTGTGCTGTGGATGGCCAGATGTGGCCAGATGTGGCCATAAGGAGACACTGGAGCTTGGTCATGCAGGGCAGAGGCTGGGGCCAGCCCTGCCTTGTCCTGCTGGGACTGATGAGGAGCCAGGGGCTCTGTGCAAGAACTGGGCACAGTGGATGTCATTCCTTGTGCTGTCCTGAAAATGCCAGGTGACAGGGACACACTGTGGGCTCCTGCACCTCACATGACAGGAGTCCTGACCTCTGTCTCTGTAATGGGGTAAGATTGCTGGTACTTCCCATCTGAGGAGTGCTCTCAGTTTTGGGAACCTCAGCACTGAGGTGCAGTGGTGAGTCTCAGTTGAAGCTGATGTTTTCCTGAAGCAGCAATCTCTGGAATTGCTGCTCTGGAATAGCAATCTCTGGAATCTGGGGGAGAATTTAATTTCCTGTGCACTAATTCTGACCAAGCTGTGTCTCACACACCCTTGGTTCTGACGTGGCAGTTCCACAGCTCATTGTAAAAAAGGGATTTAAATATGTGTGAGTGGAACTCTCTCTCTGCTCCTGAGCCATGTTTTATAGGAACAGCTCCACAGCCCTGTGGAAGATGTGCCAGCATAGCTGAGCACTTCTATAATGTCCACAGTGTTTAAGGACAGGAAGTAACAATTCATTTATTCTGCTGATCAAAAGAATATTTGCCTGTTTAAATATTCACACCCTTGAGCCTGCTACAAGACTGAAATGTCAGGAGGGGATAAGCTCCTGATAAGCACGTTAGCAGGATTTATTCAGTGTGATGGCCAAAAGAGAAATCGTTAATAAGTCAGGACCCAGACTGGGGAGCTCCTGGGTGCTCAGAATTAGAAATTAAGGTGGGGGGGGCCAGGAGGGAGGGAGATCTGGCACTCTGATATGGAAGAGAGAAGGAAATCTTGGAGAACCCATCATCAGGATCTACTTTATAAAGAGGTGTGATGTTTATAATCAGAACCACCAGATTCTTTGTCTGCCCTGTATTCTCCCACAGGCACACAGGATCTGCGTGGGCTGAGATGATCTTTAAGGTCCCTTCCAACCAAACCCCACTCAGTGATCCTGTGATCTGGGTCCATTTTGTGCCAGCTGGCACAGATTGCTGTGTCTGACTCTCCCTGTGTGCTGCTATGATGGCTGATCCCACAGAGCTGGAGAGGGGTGCAGCAGGACCCCAAGCAGGAGCTGTAGGAATAACTCCAGAGGCTGAGGGAGCAGCACAGAACCCTAACAGGGGTGTTCTGCAGACCTGGGGGCACAGAACCCTAACAGGGGTGTTCTGCAGACCTGGGGGCACAGAACCCTAGCATGGGTGTTCTGCAGACCTGGGAGCACAGAACCCTAACAGGGGTGCCCCAGGGGGTTCAGCCCTCTCCCTGGTGGTTGCTGCTGGTGGCATTTCAGAAGGACAGGTAGAGATGTCCCCTTCAAGCTCTGGGGGACATTTGTGTCCTGAACAGCCCTGGGGGCATCCCTAGGAAGATGAGGGATGGTGCAGCATCAGAGCTGATGGTGCTGTAGTTATGAAATAGAACTCAGGTCATCAGTGAGTCTGAGCAGACTCTGCTCCTCAGACCCTCCCTGAGCAGCACAGAGCAGGTCCCACTGCTGCCCCAGCCATGAGTGTGCTCCCAAGAGCACAGCACAGCCCTGTGTGCTCCAGAGTGATCTCCCAGGGTGCTGCCATCCGTACCTGTGCCAGGCACCAGGCAGGCCAAGGGATTGTGTGTTCCAGGGGCTGCACAGAGCAGGCTGCTCTTTTCCTGCTGTTACTTTATTGACCTTTTCTGCTGGGTGTATTTCCAAAGCAGAGCAGGGCCTGCCCACCCTGAGTGGCTCCTGTTCGAGCCTGTGTGGAATGTGGGCACTGCACAGGGTGTCCTTTGTGTCCTGGCTCTGAGGGATGGACAATTGCTGTGGCTCTGCTCCCAGGGAACAGGGACAGGAGGAGAGGGAAGAGCCTCAGGCTGGGCCAGGGGAGGTTCAGATTGGATATGGAGGAAATTTCTCACTGAAAGGGGGGTCAGGGAGTCTCCATCCCTGATCTGAAGGCCAAGGAGTGAAAAGTCCTTGAAGCCAAGCAGTGCCTCTGTTGTCTAGGAACAGTCCACACTCCAAGCTGCCCGTAAGCTGCATTTATTGGTGTTGATCAATGGGTTATATTGGGAAGGCGTAGAAATGGTTGGGGTTTGGCTGATGCCAGACAGAGCAGTTCCAGGTGGTTGATGGAAATGGCTTTGTGCCTCAGGTGAGAGGTGTTAATTGAGTGATAGAGTGTATCTTGTTAAATCGCTGGGCAGCAAGAGGTGGTTTGTAAATGTTAGCTGCCACTTTGTGGCCCCTCTGTGCTCTAGGAGTGTTTGTTGTGATTCTAGGTGATTTTTCTGCTGAGGGATCATGAGTCAGTAAATGCTGGGATATCCCTTTTCTGTTACTGAGACAGACAATAAACATCCTAATCTCACTGGCTGCTATGAAGAGTGGATTTACAGCTGTGTGCTGAGCAGAAAACAAACGATCAGAGGATTCAAAGCAGGCTCTGCAGCAGGCAAACACGAGTTGGAGCAGAGCTGGGGTTTATGCTTTTTGTCTTTTGAATTTGGCTGACTTGATTAATCCAGCCTGATGTGTGCCAAGCTGTTCAGCAGAAACTCAGCCCTGCTTCCTCTTTCCCCAGCTCCCCTTGTCAGCCTTCCTTTGTTTTGGGATGGTTTCTTACATAAACCGGGTGAAAAGATGTTCTCTGTAAATGCATTTGTTTTGTGGGTGTGCTTGCAGGTTCTCATGTTTGCAGACTTGGGCTTTATGTAGAATAACAATCTGGGACCCAGTAAGGGTGGTGGTGGTCACAGTGCAGGAGTTGTGTCACCTCTGCACCCACCCAGATCCTGTGTCCCCGCAGGAGGGGTGGGGAGGATGTTGGGAGTTGTTTTATGCAGGGGCTGCTGTCAGTCCTCAGCTCCTCAGTCTGTCCTGAAGTGAGAAAGGATATCCTGGAATGTCCTTAGCTGGAAGGGATCTCCAGGGATCACTCAGTCCAGGCCTGGCTCTGCCCAGACACCCCAACAGCACCAGCCTGGGCATCCCTGGAGCTCTGGCAGCCTCGGGGCTGTGCCCATTCCCTGGGCAGCCTGGGAAGTGCCCAGCACCCTCTGGGGGAAGAATCTTTCCCTGATCTCCTCCTACACCTCTCCCTTCATGCCTGAGCCTTGGACCAACACAGACCAAACCCCTTTTCCCCCCCTGTTGGAGGCCAAGAACATTTCTCAATGAGACCTCAGCAAGGTCCTTAAATTAAACCCAGTGCTGAACATGGGGAGTTTTTCTCCAGCCTCCTCAGGCTTGGAGAGTTTTGTGAGCATGATTTAATGAAACATATTCAAGTATGATTTAATGGGACATAAAATGCTTCTTTGATACCTCATTGATCTAAAGGAGAGACAAAACTGTGAGGTGGCTCTTTCTTTCCTCTACTGATCCACGACATTTCAATATAAATCCTCCAAGCAGGTCCCAGCCTGGGTGTAATTGGAGAGAGCAGGATTTAGTGGGGCAAAATGTAATTGTGTAACCTGCATTGATTCATTTTGAGATGCTGGCAGGTGCTCTGTGCTGCAGGGGGGTGTTCCCCTACAAAGCAGTGATGGGGAGGGATCCCCTGCAGCCTGCCTCAGTTTTCTCCTGTCAGGACTTGCTGCAGACTGGCCCAGTGCCTCTGTGTCATGGTGGGTGCTGTGACCTTCGAGAAGAAGCACCATGAAAAAGACACCTTAGGGGCACAGGCAGGTCTGTGCTCACCCTGGGTGATTTCAGCTCTTCTGGGATCCAGGAGATGCAGAACAAGGGGTCTCCATGTGGAGGAGCCTTTATTGAGCTTGTTCCCCAAAGGGATCCTGGGACCAAGAGCCATACAGTATGGGAAGCAGGGTTTATATGGGGATCTCAGGGGGTGGGACAGAACACCAGGGCCAATGGGATGAGGGCACAGGGGTGGAGCAGGGGGAAGGGCCAATGGGATACATGGAATCTGCATGTCACAGCAAGGCATGCTGGGAGAAGTATTGTAAATCAAAAGCAACTTCGACTTCGAGGAAGGGGAGAGAGAATAATACATTTGACTCTATGACTAGGAGGCTAATGAATTACTTTATTGTACTATACTATTTACATTTCATCTAAACTGAATCTGCCAAGCACTCACTCTTGCTCACAACTGCACAGAGCTGCACTCATCTCCGATTCTCTCGTGACTGTCCCGTGACAGTCCCACACACACACACTTCTTGGCCCTGCTAGGCCAAGGGAACAAAAATCCTCACTTTGGGCAAACAATCTCCATATTGCATTCTACTTTAGCACAACACAGGCACAGCAAGCGAGATAAGAATTGTGTTTTCCTTCTTATCTGCTTGTCTCACAGCTTCTCTCTGTTCAGAGGGCGTGTGAATACCACAGAGAAGCCTTTTTCCTTACCTTAATAAGGGTGGTCAGCTCTTGAGAGGTTTCCCCTCCTGGGGAGTGTTGTGGACTCTTTTTGGCTTCCCCGCCTCTGTCCTGCAGGTGTGGCAGGACCTCTGCCTTGGGGCCACCTGCAGATGTGCAGGTGGCTGGAGAGCACCTGCTCCATGGGCAGGGAGAACTTTCTGAGGCAGCCTTTGGAATGAGGAATGTGGGCTAAATTCAACACCTAATGATGGGCTGGGTTTCAGCTGGGTAGCTAATCACTGACACGTGTTGTCTGACCCTTGTATTTCATTTAAATGTAGAAGTTTTCAAGTGTAGGGAGTGTTCCCCTGAACATTTTACTTCCTGGAGCATTACTTGCTTTGGGCTGGTCAGATACAGCACAAGCTGGGTGTTAGAAATAAAACCTGAGATTCACAGAATCCTGAGTGCTTTGGGTTGCAGAGACCTTAAAGCCCTTCTTGTCCCAGGAAGGGACAACTGCCACTGTCCCAGGCTGCTCCAAGTCCTGGCCTTGGGCACTGCCAGGGATCCAGGGGCAGCCCCAGCTGCTCTGGGCACCCTGTGCCAGGGCCTGCCCACCCTGCCAGGGAACAATTCCTTCCCAATATGACTGTCTTTGAATTTAAAACCATTCCCCCTTATCCTATCACTGCTTTTCCTTGCAAAAAAATCCCTCTCCAGCCTTCCTGTGGGCCCTCTTTAGGCACTGGAAGGGGCCCTAAGGTCTCACTGAATTTTTAAGTATTTTGGCCTGGGATCTGAATTCCAAGGACCTTGGCTGGCACACAACCAAGGGCTGAGGGGGATAGCTGTGGGCAGAGGGGGTCAAGAGTCTCAGCTGAGGTTTAGTGCATTGCCTGGGACTCTCCCTGAGCCACTGGAGCTCCTGCTGGGACCTGGGGTTGGTGCTGGATTCTCTGTGCTGTTCCTCAGGGTTGTCATTGAAGTTCTGAAGGCAGCAGGGATATCCCACCTAGTGCCCACCCACCCTTGCAGAAAAGGCAGCCCCTCAGGTGGGCAGGGTGCTGTTCCTGGGGGTGCAGGAGGGTGCAGGTGAGGAGGGAGGTGTGGGGGCTGCAGCCATGGACAGCCTCAGCTATCCCAGGACAGCTGACCCCCAGTGAGTCCTCCCTGCAGGTTTGAGTGTTCCCCAGTGGAGCAGTGACACCTGTGCCTCTGCCTGCACAAGGGCTGAAGGATAAAGCATCCAGATCAGCCCTTTTTCTATGAAAAATGTTTAAAAGAAAAAGCCCAAACCACCCAACAAGCCAAAGCCCAGCACTCCCCACCTCATGCCCTCACCATTCCCACTGTTTCCTGCAGCTTCTCCCTGGCCTTCCCAGTGATGTTTGAGCTCAAGAGTTGCTCTGCCCTTTTCGCCTCCCTTCCCAGGACAGCTCCAGTGTTTTCCTGCACATTTGCAGGGATATTTGCTGCTCTGTGCACTGGAGGAAGCCTCGTGGAGCTGCAGGCTGTGGCAGAGCATCCCTCACCCCACGGCTTTTGGCACCAGCACTGAAGGGACCCCGTGGGAGGAACACAACAACCTTGATGTTCATTTGGTTTACAATTGCTGCCTTCCTAGCTCTGAGCTGGGAACCAAAGCCACCAGAGCAGGGCGTTGGTGCAAGGCCTCTCCTGCCCCTGGAGGACTGGAGTGCCCCAGCAATGTGGGCTGGCCTTTCCCACTCCTCCCTCCCAGGCTCACCTGCTCTCCCTGGATCCTTCTCCGCCTGTCCTGGCACTGGGGAGGGAGAACCCTGGTAGGAGTGGTACAGGGAGAATGCCAATGAGCAGGAGATGAGCCTCAAAGAGCTGGGTTTGGATTTGCCTCCAGAGCTCTTTGATCACAGGCTGAGCTCTTTATCCCCTGCAGCATTCCTTGGGGGAAGGCTGCCCAGAGGTGAGCAATGATTAAAAGGAAACGCTCCTGCTCCTGTGACAGCCTTGACTTCACCAGAGCAGGTATCAACATCAACCAAAAGCTGTTTTTAATGTCTGAGTCAGTTTAGTTTGACTTTCTTGGCAGGATTTCAGGGTCACTTGTCACTTTGCCCCATCATGACCATTCTTTCATTCATTTTAAAGAAAGATTTTCCCTTTGGAATATCCTTTTCAGTGTTTGGTTCCCTTCTGTTGAGCTCTTGGCTTGCTGTAGGGTAGGCAATAATTAAATCAAGAAACACAACCGTGTTGTCACCCAGCAAACTTGTTTAAATTAAGAAGATTCATAAAGAAAACTCTGTTTCTGTGGAAATCTTAGTCTCCCAAGTCTCATTCTGGAGTCTGAAGAACGCCTGCTGTTGCCTAAGAAACACCCAGGACAATTAAATGCAGAGGCATTGCTGGGGAGCTGAGGAGCTGCTGGGATGTCACTCTGCCTTTGGTCTTTGCTTATCTGGGCAGGGTTGCTCCGTGCACACTCTTTGTAATTCTGGGAACTCTGCTCCTATTCTGTGTCTAATCTGTGAGGGATGTGGAGAGGGGATGGGGAGGCTCCTTCTGTCCTTGCCCCACCTGGATTTATTGTAGGGGCAGCTGGAGAGTTGAATTAAATTGTTGGAAGTGGTTTAAGATCTCCTGTTCGCTTTCCACAGTTGCTCTGTTAAGAGGAGGTATCTAGTTGAGATGGAACGTGGCAGGGAAACAACATCTGTGTCCCTGTGCTCCCTGGAGAGCTGGGGTCACCTGGAACACCCCTTCCCTCAGAGCTGCCCCAGCCCTACTCCATGGATGGCCCTGTCTCCAGCTCTGGTGTGTCCATGGAACATGGACCTGCTGCTTGCCAGGGCCGGTGCTGGTGGAAACCTGGGAGCTCCTGCTTTTGTCCTGCTCTGAAGTCTGTGTGAGCAGAGACCTAGTCCCAAACCTGCCCTAGTTAAGGAATGATTCCTGAAACCAGGGAGGTCATCACAAGGGTTTGGGTTTGACCATCCTGGCTGTGGAGTGCAAAGACACCAGGTCACAGCACAGCTTCAGAGAGAGGAGTGTGCTCAGGAGTATCTGCTGAGAGAGCAAAAACATTTATTGAGACTATTTAACCAAGGCTCATTGTATGTTCATTTCTTTCCGAAGCAAATGGGAGGAAAATTCCCAAGTGCTGTTGAAGAACAAGGCTCATTTCTGAGCACCTGTGCATCTTGGGGCAGAGTGGGACTGGGGAGTTTCCCCTGAACTGCCGGAGGCATTTGCTGTGTTCTGGAGGCCACTCTTGGTTATCTGCCCACACACACAGGTGGGGTGGGCTCTGGATGTGCCTGGGGATGCTGTGCTTTGCTGTGTTATCTCCCCAGCAGCAGTGATTCGAGGCACTGGGTGTGCACAACTGTGCACAGCTGGGATTTGCCACGAGCCTGGCTGGAAGCGCTGCTCTGTGAGCTCTGCTGACCCCTCTGCCCTTTGTGCTGCAGGTGCAAAGAGCTAAAATACGGGAAGGACCTGCCCCAGATCTCCATCATCTTCATCTTTGTGAACGAGGCGCTGTCGGTGATCCTGCGCTCGGTGCACAGCGCCGTCAACCACACCCCGGCCCCCCTGCTCAAGGAGATCATCCTGGTGGACGACAACAGCGACGAGGGTGAGCAGCACTGGCAGCTCCAGCTGCACCAGCAGGGGCTGGCTTTGCTCTGGAATCTCCTGGAGGGTTCCTGAGGAAGGGCATGTGGGGTGAGGGGGTGGGTGTGCTGCTGGCACACAGTTCTCTGCAGCTTCTCCGGTGGGGAACAGGATCAAAGCACAGTTAAATCTCAGAGTTGTTGATTGAAAATGTAGCTGAGAGCAGGAGGGTGAAGGAAACCAGAGAGCCATCTGACCTTTCCCTTCAGTACCATCCTGGAGCTCTGGTTTCAGGGTATCCTCGTTTCTGAAAATAACTTTGGTTGTTGCAGATATGCACCTCTAAATATTTGCCAGGACAAGAGCCTGGAGCCCAGAGGGATTTCTGCTCTGGCACCTGCCAGGGCTATTTACTGAGATGTTTCCTCTGTGTGTGCCTCGGTTTCCCTGCTGTAACATGCCATCCCAGGCTTTATAGATGGTTGGTGCTCTGCAGGGACCCTTGTTCCCTGAGTTCTGGAACAGGAAAGAGGAAGAGGAGGAAATAATGCCAGCTCACCTGTCCAGGTCAGACCCTGTCACAGCCTGGAGGGGATGTTTCCCACATTACAGACGAGTGTCCTTTGGTTCAACCTGCTCTCAGTCATTCCTTCCCTTCTGACTTTTGATAACACAGAACTGCAGGAAGCATTTTCAGACTCAAATTCTTCCAAGAATCTTCTCTTTTTTTTCTTTCCAATATCCACTCGGACAACGTAACCAGGGCAGTTAAAATCCTTGTGAAGGACAGCAAATAGTTAAGTGACTTTGTTTACTGCCTCCTTCATTTGTGCTGTGGTTTCATCCTTTTATTGTTATTTTAAAAAAATTAATGCAGGAGTGCCATGGATGCTGTGATTGGAGGGAAGAGCAGGGCGGGGTGCAGGGTGTGGAGAGCTCATTTCCAGAGGGAGCTGAGAGGTTGTCTCTGCCCGTGAGGAGAGCAGCTGGTGCACAGGGAGCTGTTCAGGCTGTAAACATAGGCACTCAAACACCACAGTACTGATGCACCACGGAAAGCTGATGAGTTCTCATTACCAGTAAAGGAATCAGGAGGGCAGCTCCTCAGCCAGTGGGAAGCCCAGCAGCCCCAGGGCAGGAGCTTGGATGGTGCCAGGGTGAAGCTGTGGGATTTCAGAGCTGGGAAGGGCAAGTGCAGGTGAGGTGCTGCTGGGGTATCCCACAGCGCCCAGCACTTGAAATACCAGAATGAGAGGCTCCTTCTCCAGATTTTATCCTATTAATGGGGCAAAGAGAGCTCTTTCAAAGAGAAGCCATTGGTGACACTCACTGAGCTTCTCCCCTCGGGACTGTGCACAAAGGATGTGTTTCTGAACAGCCTCTTCCTCACTCAGGGTGAGGCTGATGGTGAGCCAGGTACTCTGGAGACACTGGAAAGGCACAGGACAGCAAAACAAATCCTTCCTAGAGTGTCTGCAAGGCCAGGGCTGCAGCTGGCAGTGAGGATGAGGGTGGGATCCTGTACCCACTGTGGGATGGCAGGGCACCACTGGGGGTTGGCAGGGTTGGGGCTGGGGGATGGCAGGGCAGGCAGAGGGGTGCCCAAAGCTTGGACTGTGTTCAAGCACTTCCAGCTCTGGGCTTTCACAGAATCCCAGAAAAGTTTGGGTTGAAGGGACCTTACAGCCCATCCAGAGCCACTCCAGCCATGGCAGGAACACCTTCCACTGTCCCAGGCTGCTCCAAGTCCTGTCCAGCCTGGCCTGGGACACTGCCAGGGTTGTGTTGGAGTGTTGGGTTGTGTTGGAGTCTTGTACAGCACCAGGGAGGGGGAGGCAGGGAGATGACCCCAACTGATGGACAAGTTCAAACTTCCTGGGCACAAGGTGGGAAAATCCCAGTGTCCTGGCACAGCTAGGCTGCATCCCACCCCGAGGGTGCTTTGGTTGGAATCAGGAATGTCCAGAGTCCCTCATGGTGGCCTAGGGCTGTGCTGAGGGTTGGACTTCCCTGAGGAGTTCTGTCCTCAGGAACATTGGGTGCACCAGGAGACTGGGGTGGGGACTGAGGTGGTGCCATCAGCTGGCAGGGTGAGTTAATAATGCCAGTGTTCTGCTGCTGAGGCTTTGCAGGCCTCATGACAAATGAGATTTTTAAGGAGGGATTTGAAGGAAGATAATGAGGTAACTTGGCAGATGTTTATGAAGAGCTCCTCCCAAGCGTGTAATAATCTACTTTTCTCATGTAAAAGAAATGATACAAACCAGAACGTATCTCTGGGACCATGTGCTCCCTCTCAGTGTCCTGGAGGAGCTGTAGTGACAGCCAGGAATTATTAATGGCAAGACCATTGTCACAGAGTTCCCACTAATGGTGGGCAATCATTCTGAGCAGCAACAGCAGCATTGGAGAGTTGATGCTTTGGATATTACAAACAAAGTCATCATAATAAATAGATTTGGCTTCTACAGGAAAATAATTACAGGAAAATAGTTCCTCATGAGCTCTCAGATATAGAGATGAATCCTGGAGGATCAGGAAGAGGATGGGGCTGTGTGGGTGTGACTTTGGAGGCTATGATTGAACAAGAATGAATTTCTTCAGCCTCTGTGGGAGCAGCTGTGTGGGAGTGAGGGACAATTCTGTGGCTGTAGCCCAGGAAAAGCCTTTGGAGGCTCAGCTGTGTAACCTGAGAGAAGGCTGGCTCCAGGGAGCAGTGCCCAAGCCCAGAGCTGTGCTGTGCCCTGGGTCACCAGAAGCAGCTTTGGGGAAGTTGCTGAAGGCTCAGGACAGTCCCTGACTGGGGTTTGTGTGGGTTTGTCAGGGGAGAAGAGGAATCACAGCAAATCTGGGTAACTCAAGAACAAAGCACCAAATATTAACAGAGATTTCCAAATCAAGTTTTAAGATTAGCCCCAGGGGTGGAGGCAAGAACTACCTGCCCTGCCCACCTGGCTCTGTGCCCTCCAGGTAGAGCTGTGACAGCCAGGAGCAAAGCCTGTGCTGGTGTGAGATTTTCAGGCTGAAACAAAGAGCTTCTGAAGCCTCATTAGACACTCCCTGCTCTCAGCTTTGTTGTACAACAGCACAGCACAACACAAAAGTGTGCAGTGAGAGATTAAAGTTAATGAACACCAGCATTCTGATGCTTTATGTCTGAGCTGTAAATAGATAAAAGATGCCAATGTAATGTAACAGGGAAAAAAAAATCCCTCCTTGAAGGAGCAAGCTTGGGGAGTTGTAGTTTGAACCCCCTTCTCCCTTGAGCTGCACATTACACTTCATAAAGACTCTTTTGGAGGCTGCTTTTGTTTGTGCTTGTTGCAGGGCTGTAATTCCAAAGGCAGTGTGCAGGTTGTGTTTGGGAGTGATAACGAGGTTCCCTGGCTGGGGGAGGATGCAGCCACGAGCCCCTGAGATGCTGTGTTATCTCACAGCTGCACACTTTGTCTGACTCTGTTGCTTAATCATCACCTGTTTTTTTTTTTTTTTAGTTGTTGTTGTGTCTTTTAGCGTTTTTAATCTGGGATAACATCTCTTTGAAAAGCAAACCTCTCGGAATACAGGAAACCCTCTGGATAAAAGGCTGTTTAAAGGAGCTGGCTCCACCAGGGGAGACATGCTCAGGGTTGTAATTTGCCTGGGTCTGGGACTCGAGGGATCCCCTCCTTGTTGTTCTCATTCCAGCAGCAGCGCCCATGCCTCGATCTCCTGGGGGCTGCCTGGGTGTTTGTGCTCAGAGGGGACCTGCAGGAGCTGAGCCACATCCCAGCCTTTCCAGGGCTGGGCATGGGATGTTTAACTGGAGCTGAGAGAAGGAGCTGGTGCAGCCTGAGCATGGGGTGTTGTTGAACTGCAGCTGACCCGGGCTGTCCCATGGGTGCTCAGCCCTGAGGCTCTGTGAGGAGAGCAGCAGAGCAGCACAGGGTGGGTTTGTTGGGGTGAGAAACAACTGCTCACTTTGAAAATTTAAAAAGGTTTAGTAAACCTTGACAAAAATACAACAAAAGGGCTATATCAGGAAGAATTTGCAGCACTGGGAACTGCCCCTCATAGATACCACATGGCCAGTTCATCTTCAAGCTGGATGCTCAGGCTTTTATACCCCTGGGGTTGCATCAGCCAGCCCTTGGTCATTCCCAAGGTCTGTCAGTCAGCTCTTCTTTGCCATTTATCAGTGCAGACTGCTTTGTAGCTGGATTGGAGGTCAGGAGTTGCCATGCCCACCCCCTGAGCACCCCCAAGCTTTTCCATTCCCACCTGCCCCAGGCAAGGGACACCTGTGCAGATTCTTTGTACCTGTCCTAGACAGCCCAGGCTGTCTGATGGCAGCAGTACAGGGGGGAAAGGGAACTGTGGGGAGAACAGAGGACACCTAAACTACAATAACATAACTGTACATCACTAAAGCTTTTCTTAATATTCACACAATAGTTACCCCTTAATTGTGAGAGCCAATCATCTCATTATCCATCTATAACAGAAGGGGTGTCTGTGCAGGATGCATGGTCCTTGTGGGTCCCTTCCAGCTCAGGGTATTCTGTGATTCTCTTTGGGTTTTGCTGAACCAAGTGAGCAGAGGCTGGAGCTGCATGCCCTGACTGGGACCAGCTTTCCCTGGGAGAACTGACTCATCCCCCTGCTCCCCTGTCACAATTTCCTCTTGTCCAGCTGCAGGTAAAAACCTTCAGAGACTCCCCTGGCTCTGAGTCTGCCTGAAAAGTGTTCACATTTATTTATTGCCTGCTGAAGGAGCTGGTTTAAGCAGAAATCCCAGCCCTGATGGCTTTGGAGTTTCAGGCAGGTGACAATGTGGGACAGGGGTACCTGGGGTCTCCCACGGCCCTGGAGCACTCCCAGCCCTGACCCCTCCAGTGTTTCTGATAACACCTTGGCCTCTGTAGGCTTTTCCCACCCAGCTGAGCCTGGCAAACACAAAGATGTTTTCCTTAGGGGTGTGGAGGTGTGGTCCTCTCCCAGAGACACCTGGCCAGTGCTGCACATGGAATTCCCTGCTATTGGTAATTCCTTGAGCTTCTCTGGGGCTGTTGGTCTTTGCTCCTTTCTCTGTGCCTACAGGCAGTTCCTTCCTTTAGCTCTGGGGGCTACCACAGCATGTGGGCAGGATTTGGGGTGGGGATGTGCCTTGCTTTGAAAAGACATATGTATGCTAAGGAAGGCAGGAGCCTCCCCTGAAATGGAAAATGTAACCCCCTCCCTCTGAGTTATTATAATTTTGAAATTAGGGGGCTCTCAGGCAAACATGTGGGAATAGGAATAACAGTTCTTTACTAGGAAAACTAAAAATACAAAGGCAATAGTACAAACAAAAAAAAGAAAAACCAACAACAACAACAAAAAAACCCCACTGCCAGAGTCAGAGCAGTCCCTGACCCCTGTGTGTCAGGGTGGTGGCACAGTCCCATCCCAGGGGGGCTCAGGCTGGTGGCACAGTCCCATCCCAGGGGGGCTCAGGGTGGTGGCACAGTCCCATCCCAGAGGGGCTCAGGGTGGTGGCACAGTCCCATCCCAGGAGGGCTCAGGGTGGTGGCACAGTCCCCCCTGCTCCCCCCAGGTCACTGTGCCCCTGCTGGCACCAGGACACAGCAGGGGAGTGGCTGTGGCTGCCTGGGGACATTCTCAGGAGCTGCTGTCCCACACTGGGCTGGGCACAGGGGGCTCTCAGGGCTGACCCTGTGCTGCCTGTGAGCTGGGACATTACAACTCCTCTGTTCCACTGGAGCTTTGCTCTGCTTTGAGCCGCTCAGACAATTCCCCAGGGGAGTTCTCATGTTTTCCTTCCACTGAGACTCCACCTCCAATGTGAAAGTTGTTCTAATCACTCTGTGGTGCAGTGGCCTGCTGCATTACTGACTTACCTGCTGCCAAAGCCACGTGAGATGCCAAATGCTGGGCTTGTGGGGCTTCATCTGTCCAAAAAATAGGTGTCTTTGTCTCCCTAAAACCATTTGGGAGAGTTGTTGTCTCCATAAAATTCTGGTTCTGCTCTGAGTGGCTCAGCATGAAATGGAAGTTGCTGAGTTATGGATGTGTGTGATGCAGATGCTTTGAATTGAGGAAGGGGCTCATTTGCTTTATTCTTTTTATTCCCACTTCAGCATAAAAGAGAAAGGAGACTTTGGGGAAATGGAGATGTGAGGGGAAGCATCCCAGAAAGGCAGCGTGGAGAAAGCACATTTGCTGTGCCTGGGTGGAGGCGTGGCAGGGAAGGGAACAGATAATCCTTTTCCTTTGAAGATTTCAAAGCAGATGAGACTTGCTGTTTACTCCTTTGCTCTCCATTGTGTGTTTCCTTCATGTGGGACCCCACGTGTGCTCGTGTGTCTCAAGGATTTTACCATGTGGATGATTAATGGTGGCTTTTTTTTTTCCCTCTTTATTTTTATTCCAGGAGAGAGAGAGTGCAGTGAAGGGTAGTAGAGTATAATTTGAGGTCACGGGTCATATCTTCATTTTCTGCAGTCCTGAAGCCTCACAGGGATGAAAGATACTCTCAGGAGCTGCTTTCATGGTGTTGAGAGTTTGTGTTGGTGCCCAGTGGCTTTGCTGAGCTTTCAGAGCTCCTCCCTCCAGCAGACCTTTGTGCATTGAGCTGGTGCAACAGGCACTGAAAGGACTGAGGCTCCTCTAGCAGGGAACTGGCACTTTTCCAAAGGGCTGGAAAAACACACTGGTGTTTATCCTTTATTGGAACCTTCCATCTGCTTCCACCCTCAAAGCCCTCTGGGTCTTTCATGCTCAGATCTTGTACTCTGGAGGATTTCTGTGCTGGTGGTGGCTGAGGGCTGCAGGTCCCTGAGGGTCTCAGGCACTGCTCACACAGGCCTGGGGAAGCAGCAGAGGGCAATGAGCTGCAGTGAGCACGAGATACGTGATGGGAGGATCTTCTAAACAAAGCCAGGATCCCTTTCATCCCCTCACAAAAGCAAGGGGAGTTTCAACTTTTCTGGTGGCAAAACAAACAGCAAGTGCCAAGGCTGTAGTGGTGAGGCCAAGTGAAGAGGGCAGCCAAGCTCAGACATGGTTTTGATGTAGTTTGAGTCATTTTGGGTGGGTTTTGCAGCATTTCTAGCAGTGCTTTCAGCTCAGACCTCCATGAGGAGTTCAGAGTGCTGCTGTTTGCTGGCCATGACTTTGTGTTTCAGTTCCATTTCTTTTAGTGCAGAGGGCTGTAAGTGTCTGAGGTGGCCCGTGGGCTCCTCAGTGGCCCAACAGCAGCGTTCTGGCCACCCTGAGCCTCTCCTGTGTGGGTTGTGCTCGGTGCCTCCTGTGCAGCCCAGCATGGCTGGAGCCCAGGGGATTGTGTCCCTCAGTGGGTGCAGGGTGTTCCCCAATGCCCCTGCTCCAGTCCCTGCCCAGGGTGGGTTTTTTCCAGCTGGGAGCTGTGTCCCTGTCCCATGGTGATGCAGTTTGTTTGAGGGGGGGGTCCCTGGGGAGTCCCCAGGGCCCCCCTAAGCTGTGTTCCCTGGTAACAGCCAGCAGGCAGGCAAGGAGACTCCACACAGCTTCTGAGGGTGCTGATTAGAGGAGGGTCAGTTGGGGATCCCAGCCCCAGGAGCAGCGTGGTTTCTGAGGGAGAAGGGGGTGTTGGAAAATTTGCCAATGCAGTCAGACGGGACGTGCCTGGACTTGTCTGGCCCTGCTGTGAACCAAACAGCAGCACTGTGGTGCTTCACCCCACAGACACCTTTGGCCATGGCTGTGTGGTGTTTCACCCCTCAGACACTTTTGGCCATGGCTGTGTGGTGTTTCACCCCACAGACACCTTTGGCCATGGGTGTGTGGTGTTTCACCCCAGGGACACTTTTGGCCATGGCTGTGTGGTGTTTCACCCCTCAGACACTTTTGGCCATGGCTGTGTGGTGTTTCACCCCTCAGACACTTTTGGCCATGGCTGTGTGGTGTTTCACCCCTCGGACACTTTTGGCCATGGATGTGTGGTGTTTCAGTCACAGACACTTTTGGCCATGGCTGGGTGGTGTTTCACCCCACAGACACTTTTGGCCATGGCTGTGTGGTGTTTCACCCCCAGACACTTTTGGCCATGGCTGTGTGGTGTTTCACCCCAGGGACACTTTTGGCCATGGCTGGGTGGTGTTTGACCCACAGACACTTTTGGCCATGGCTGGGTGGTGTTTGACCCACAGACACTTTTGGCCATGGGTGTGTGGTGTTTCACCCCACAGACACTTTTGGCCATGGCTGTGTGGTGTTTCACCCCACAGACACTTTTGGCTGGCTGGGTGCTGCAGCTGGGCACGTGGGGACAAGTTCAGGCGTGCAGGAGCTCTGGTGGCTGTGGCATGGAGCTTCCCCCCATATCAGGGTCTGCTCCTCAGGTTTCCCTCTGTGGAGAAGCTTTAAGGTGATGGGGAAGGAAAGGAGTCGGTTCTGATGGAGGGTTTGGATCCAGAGCTTTGTTCTGGCCCACAGCCTCTGAACCCAGCCCCAGCTCCAGCAGAACTCCTGACCCTGTGGGTGCTGCTCCTTTTAACCCCGGGGAGAGGGGCAGGGAAGGGGTAGGGAGCCACCAGCCAGGTACAGGAGGGGAGGTCTCAAGGGACAAAGGACACCTGGATGGCCCAGTGCCCCCCAAGGGTAGAGGGCATCCTTTGAATCTGCCAATCACTCGACACTTTCTGGAATGCCAGGTCTGAGACAGTGCTGGGAGGGGTCAGGGAGGGGAAAGGAGAGGTGACTGACACACCTGGGAGGGAATCTTCAGGGGAGGGACCCGAGGTTCTGGGGTAAACCTTGTAATCACAACAAAACAGGGGAGGAAGTGGGAGGGAGGGGGAGGGAAGGGAGGGAGAGCCTAGGGAGCAAAGGGCCAAGAGAACAAAGGGTCAAGAGAGCTTCTGGTCTCCCCCCACAGCTTAACGGGGAGATTCAAAGTGGGCACAGAATCAGCCTGGGGCCAATGGCACTACAGATCCATGGTACTGCAGGGGAGGGTCACAGCCTGGAATAAACCCTACATTCCGAGGGGTGAGACAGAGCAAACCACTTCACTGAAATGTAACACCACAACCCACGGGCTGTGTGTCCTTGTCCCCAGAGGAGCTGAAGGCGCCGCTGGAGGAGTACGTCAACAAACGCTACCCGGGGCTGGTCAAGGTGGTGAGGAACCAGAAGAGGGAAGGGCTGATCCGGGCCCGCATCGAGGGCTGGAAGGCTGCCACGGGCCAGGTCACCGGCTTCTTTGATGCCCACGTGGAGTTCACTGCTGGCTGGTAGGTGCTCAGGGGCTTGCTCAGAGGGGGCATTAACCAGGGGAACACCCCTCCTTTTGTGTCCTGTAAGAACCATGTCTGGGCTGGCTGTTTGGGTCCAGTCCAGCTGGCTGTGGACCCCAGCCCACACGATCTTACATCTGAGAAAGACTGGAAAGCGTTCCTCTCCACATGGGGATGGATGTCCTCTGTTTATTGACTTGGAGGAGACGCCTCACACTCCGGTGACTCCCCAGGTGGGAAAAGATGGCATTGCCTCATGGCAGGAGCTTTTATTACCCAGGGAAATGGGGGCAGAGGAAGAGGACCGCAACCAATGGGATACCAGTGGGGAGGGGAGAGGGGAGAGGTAAACCAGAGGAGAGACCACCAGGGCCGACACTTCGGGGGGGAAAAAGAGGGAAACCATGTGGCCATAGGATACAAGTCATGTGAACAGTGCAAATTACCAAACACCCAGTGCAAACAGCTAAATCACTATTTAGTGCAATGCAGCAGTGTCCCTACAGAATGACACACAGGTCCTCTGGCTTGCTCAGTCCTCATGTGTCCCTACAGAATGGCACACAGATCCTTTGCCATGTCAGTCCTTCTCCACAATTCCTTCTGGGTTCCTTCTGCATTGAATGGCGTGGTGGCAATGTATGAGGAGAACTTTTCCTTGGCCTTGTTCCTTGTAATCTTTCTCTGTTCCTTCCCTTTGTGCGTTGCACTTTCCCTGCTTCCTGTTTATGTTTTCCAGGATGATTTCCCATTCCCGTAGCCTTAAGTAATTCCTGCAAGTTGAAAAAAGCCCAGGCAGCAAGGGAATGAAGGAGAAAGTGTTTCCCACTTCTGTGCCCGTTGCTGGATCCCAGAGGGAGAGGCTCAGAGGTTTTGGATTGATTTGTTTCCTCTGCTGCTGGGAATAAGAGCAGAGGTGCAGAAGCAGCAAAAGGTGTTTCATAAGGATTTTTTTCAGAGAGGTTTAGAACATTTGAGCTCAAGTGGCTTAAGTTTGAATCTTTGTCATGACAGGAGCCTGAAAGGGAATTTTTTTCCTTTAACCAAGTGTAAAAAGTAAATGGTCCATGTTTAGAAAAGTGGAGGTGGAAGAAGCTAAACTTGTGTTGAATTTGAACACAGTAACAGCCACAAAACCCCTATTTGCAGCTGTTAAAGCAGAGTTGGGCACAGCTATTGAATCCTTTTTAATGACAGTGCAGCTGAAGGGGGTATTTTAAGAGCTGTTTTTGATGTTGGGATCTTTATTCCCAGTTGAACATTCCTCTTTCTGGTCACTAAATCCTCACATCTGATTCACTGAGGAGCTCCCACTGACTGAACTCTTGAAGCTCTTTCCTAGGGGTAGAGAGGAGGCATTTCTGCAGTGTGGGCTTGACTCTCCCTGAGTTTCCCACCTGCTGCTGTCACTGGGGGCATTGGTAGTGCCAGTTCCCCCAAATTCCCCCTGGTGTGGGCACTGACCCCGGGGCACTCGCTGGCTCTGGAGCTGCAGAGGTGAGGCTGAGCACACCCCTGGCTCTGAACACATCCCAGAGATGAATGTTTTTAGCTATAGTGTCATCAAACTGCATCCCAAGGGAAAAAAGTCCTTCAAACAGTCCTGCTTTCCAGAATGTTCCTGTTCTGCCCAGGGTTTTGGGATCTGGGGGAAGTCTGGACTAGTTCAGGCATGGTTTGAACCAAGCCTTGCTTTACAGAAGGGAAGGTTTCCAGCCTGTGGACCAGCTTTGTATCCAAAGAGGACATGGACCTGGAGTGGGTCCAGAGGAGGAGCACAAAGGGCTGGAGCACTTGTGCTGTGAGGACAAGCTGAGAGAGTTGGAGTTGTTCAGCTGGAGAGGAGAAGGCTCTGAGTGGATTCCAGACCCGAAGGGAGCTCCCAGGAGAGGTGGAGAGGGACTGGGGACAAGGGATGGAGGGACAGGACACAGGGAATGGCTCCCACTGCCAGAGAGCAGGGATGGATGGGATATTGGGAGGGAATTGAGTGGAGCTGCAGTGAACTGAGACTCTCTCTGTGCTCTGCCCTTTCCCCCAGGGCGGAGCCGGTGCTGTCCCGGATCCAGGAGAACAGGAAGAGGGTGATCCTGCCCTCCATTGACAACATCAAGCAGGACAACTTCGAGGTGCAGCGCTACGAGAACTCTGCCCACGGCTACAGCTGGGAGCTGTGGTGCATGTACATCAGCCCCCCCAAGGACTGGTGGGACGCCGGGGACCCCTCCCTGCCCATCAGGTACGGCCGGGCTGGGACACTCACTGCCCATGGCTGGGGACACTCACTGCCCACGCTGGGGACACTCACTGCCCAGGGCTGGGACACTCACTGCCCAGGGCTGGGGACACTCACTGCCCACGCTGGGGACACTCACTGCCCAGGGCTGGGGACACTCACTGCCCAGGGCTGGGGACACTCACTGCCCATGGCTGGGGACACTCACTGCCCAGGGCTGGGGACACTCACTGCCCAGGACTGGGGACACTCACTGCCCAGGGCTGGGGACACTCACTGCCCATGGCTGGGGACAC
Source organism: Haemorhous mexicanus (assembly GCF_027477595.1). Classification (NCBI taxonomy): domain Eukaryota; kingdom Metazoa; phylum Chordata; class Aves; order Passeriformes; family Fringillidae; genus Haemorhous; species Haemorhous mexicanus. The sequence continues at coordinate 1,393,801 of NC_082362.1, read as the reverse complement.
TCACTGCCCAGGGCTGGTGACACTCACTGCCCAGGGCTGGGGACACTCACTGCCCAGGGCTGGGACACTCACTGCCCAGGGCTGGGGACACTCACTGCCCACGCTGGGGACACTCACTGCCCAGGGCTGGGACACTCACTGCCCAGGGCTGGGGACACTCACTGCCCAGGGCTGGGGACACTCACTGCCCATGGCTGGGGACACTCACTGCCCATGGCTGGGACACTCACTGCCCAGGGCTGGGGACACTCACTGCCCAGGGCTGGGACACTCACTGCCCAGGGCTGGGACACTCACTGCCCACGCTGGGGACACTCACTGCCCAGGGCTGGGACACTCACTGCCCAGGGCTGGGGACACTCACTGCCCATGGCTGGGACACTCACTGCCCAGGGCTGGGACACTCACTGCCCACGCTGGGGACACTCACTGCCCAGGGCTGGGACACTCACTGCCCAAGGCTGGGGACACTCACTGCCCACGCTGGGGACACTCACTGCCCAGGGCTGGGACACTCACTGCCCAGGGGTGGGGACACTCGCTGCCCAGGGCTGGGACACTCACTGCCCACGCTGGGGACACTCACTGCCCAGGGCTGGGACACTCACTGCCCAGGGCTGGGGACACTCACTGCCCACGCTGGGGACACTCACTGCCCAGGGCTGGGGACACTCACTGCCCATGGCTGGGGACACTCACTGCCCAGGGCTGGGGACACTCACTGCCCAGGACTGGGGACACTCACTGCCCAGGGCTGGGGACACTCACTGCCCAGGGCTGGTGACACTCACTGCCCAGGGCTGGGGACACTCACTGCCCAGGGCTGGGACACTCACTGCCCAGGGCTGGGGACACTCACTGCCCACGCTGGGGACACTCACTGCCCAGGGCTGGGACACTCACTGCCCAGGGCTGGGGACACTCACTGCCCATGGCTGGGGACACTCACTGCCCATGGCTGGGACACTCACTGCCCAGGGCTGGGACACTCACTGCCCAGGGCTGGGGACACTCACTGCCCAGGGCTGGGGACACTCACTGCCCAGGGCTGGGACACTCACTGCCCAGGGCTGGGGACACTCACTGCCCAGGGCTGGGGACACTCACTGCCCAAGGCTGGGACACTCACTGCCCAGGGCTGGGACACTCACTGCCCACGCTGGGGACACTCACTGCCCAGGGCTGGGACACTCACTGCCCAGGGCTGGGGACACTCACTGCCCAGGGCTGGGGACACTCACTGCCCAAGGCTGGGGACACTCACTGCCCAGGGCTGGGACACTCACTGCCCACGCTGGGGACACTCACTGCCCAGGGCTGGGACACTCACTGCCCAGGGCTGGGGACACTCACTGCCCATGGCTGGGACACTCACTGCCCAGGGCTGGGACACTCACTGCCCACGCTGGGGACACTCACTGCCCAGGGCTGGGACACTCACTGCCCAAGGCTGGGGACACTCACTGCCCACGCTGGGGACACTCACTGCCCAGGGCTGGGACACTCACTGCCCAGGGGTGGGGACACTCACTGCCCAGGGCTGGGGACACTCACTGCCCAGGGCTGGGACACTCACTGCCCAGGGCTGGGGACACTCACTGCCCACGCTGGGGACACTCACTGCCCAGGGCTAGGGACACTCACTGCCCAGGGCTGGGGACACTCACTGCCCACGCTGGGGACACTCACTGCCCACGGCTGGGACACTCACTGCCCAGGGCTGGGACACTCACTGCCCATGGCTGGGGACACTCACTGCCCATGGCTGGGGACACTCACTGCCCAGGGCTGGGGACACTCACTGCCCAGGGCTGGGGACACTCACTGCCCAGGGCTGGGACACTCACTGCCCAGGGCTGGGGACACTCACTGCCCAGGGCTGGGGACACTCACTGCACATGGCTGGGGACACTCACTGCCCAGGGCTGGGGATACTCACTGCCCAAGGCTGGGACACTCACTGCCCAGGGCTGGGACACTCACTGCCCATGGCTGGGGACACTCACTGCCCGTGGCTGGGGACACTCACTGCCCATGGCTGGGGACACTCACTGCCCAGGGCTGGGGACACTCACTGTCCAGGGCTGGGACACTCACTGCCCAAGGCTGGGACACTCACTGCCCATGGCTGGGGACACTCACTGCCCAAGGCTGGGGACACTCACTGCCCATGGCTGGGGACACTCACTGCCCATGGCTGGGACACTCACTGCCCATGGCTGGGGACACTCACTGCCCAGGGCTGGGACACTCACTGCCCACGCTGGGGACACTCACTGCCCACGCTGGGGACACTCACTGCCCAGGGCTGAGGCACTCATGAGCAGCACCAGGGAGGGCAGGGAGGCATCCAGCTGCTGAGGGAGCCTGTGGGTGAGCTGGACAGGGACAAACAGCACCCTGGAGTGGCATGGCAAAGGGGAATGGCTTCAGACAGAGCAGGGGTAGGTGGGATACTGGAAGGAATTGTTCCCTGGCAGGGTGGGCAGGCCCTGGCACAGGGTGCCCAGAGCAGCTGGGGCTGCCCCTGGATCCTTGGCAGTGCCCAAGACCAGGCTGGACTGGGCACTGGAAGGTGTCCCTGCCATGGCAGGGGTGGCACTGGGTGGGCTTTGAGGTCCCTTCCCACCCAGGCCATTCCATGGTTCTGTGAAAATGCAGGAAGATGAAGTGAGGAAGTCCCTTGGAGAGGTAGAGACAATGTCCTAACCCCCGCCAGCTCTGTGACATGGGCCAGGGAGGGTGTGGAAGGGTGCAGGGATTTGGAAATAGTGTTGGTAACAAACCCACCAGGGAGGTGCAGGAGCTGTGCAGATCTGTCCAGGCTTGTGTGGAAGTGCAGGTGACAAAGTGGCTTTGCCTCAGTTCTGGTGTCCAGTTTTTGCAAACCAGGAGGAATGAGGAGATGGTTCCTGTGTGACAGACCGAGGGTGGGTCCGTGGAGCTCAGCACTGTGTTTTCCTCAATGCAGAGTCCTCTCCTCCCAGGGCAGGCTTTGGGAAAATGAGTCTCAGGCTGTTGTAACACTCCAGCTGAAGGGTTGGCAGCTCTGAAATGTGCTCCAGCCCTGCCAGGCTTCAGGGGTGGGATGAGCCCAAGGCAAGAACAGGAGGGGAGGCTGTGGGTGGGAGCTGGGACTGCTCTGTGTGCACAGCTCTGGGGTTTTCCCTTCACAGCCCCCAAATATCACAGTGATGCTCTGATCAGGAGTGGTGTCTGGCCAGGTGGGTGGGATCCACCTGCATCCTGACAAGCTTTGTCTGGAGAAGCCTTGTCCTCAGGCACAGAGCAGCTGAAGGAGTGCAGATCCCTGCCTGGTGGGAATCCTGAACCCAAACAATTCTGTTTTGGTCACTGACATAATCCCTGGAAGCTGAAATTAGGTCTGTTCCCATTCACACAGAGACTTCTTGTTACTCCTTTGGTGCCCCTGTCCCAGGCAGCACATTCAGCCCTCAGTGGAGGAATTAGTTTAGTTTGGCGTCAGTTTGTTCTGGACAGGAGTCAGGGCTTTGACAAATAAACAGTTATTTTAACCAAATTCAGGCTGCTGGACTTGTTAAAGGAGGGCTGGGCCACACAGAAGGCAAAGCTGAGGAACCCAAGAGCCTTTGCAGGTGAGGTGTGAGCAGAGTGGTGCTGGCAGCTCCAGCTGGAGCCTCTGGAGGGTGATAAAAGTGGATCAACACTGCTGGAATAAACCTTTCTCAGCCAGTAAATATAAAAGGGCAGAAAGAACAAACTCTTTGATTAAACTGAAGTGGTGCAGTTGGGAGATAGAGGAAAAGCTTTGGCACAGGGAGTGTCCCTTGTGATTGTGACACCACCCTGGCAGCTAGCTGGGCATCAACACCTCTCACTGGAGGTGACTGAGGAAACTGGACCCCAAATATGACATTTAAAGGTCTGTGTTACAGTTTGAGTTTGGCGCAATGCTAGTGCTTCTATGAGAATACTTCTTTTCCTGGTATCTACTGTGAGATGTGATCAGAGACAGAGCAGAGCAGGCTCTAATTTAAGATTGAAAGAAAAAAAAACTTTATTAACTTAAAACTACAAGGAAAAACACACAGAATACAGGATGAAAACTTTCTAAATTTCTTCTTCTTCCCTTCACTAAATTTCTTAATTCTGTTGCTACTCTTTAGATCACTCGCTCTCAGTCTATCACCACTTTTTAGATAATCAATTCTCAATTCTTCGAGAAGAGAGGAGTCTTTCTTGCACCACAGACTTCACTCAGGAAACAGTTGAAACTTCTCGTGTTCCTGTGTCACGTGTGGCACCGCCTGGAGAACATTTTGCCATCGTGACCTCTTCCTGCCATGTCCAGTGCTCTCACCACTGCACATGGACCAGAGCTGCTTCTGGGGTTTTTCCCTTTAAGGATGCTTTGTCCAGTTCTAAAAAAAGAGCACAGTCCCTCTCCTTTTGGGACACCTGTCCCCCCCAGATTTCACCCCCTGGGGCTGAGGGGTCTCTTGAACAGAGATCATCTTCCTCTTCTTCTTCATCGAAGACGGAGGGCACCACCACCACCCTCCTCACCCGTTGTCTCTGTTCACACACTTTTACATCACTGCACTCTCCTGGCTCTGAGCCATTGCCTCCCCCTAGATGCAGTCTCTGTGTCACAGGAACTCAAGGGTTCTGTCATGGCTAATCAAGAAAAAGTCCAGCCAAAGGCCAGTCCATCATCTCTTCCCATCTAGGATTCTTCTCAACTTCTCTCAATGTCTTTCACTTGCTCATTTTCTTGCTATCTCACTCTATCTCCTCAACTTCAGGAAGAATCAGCATTTGCAAGGTTTCTATCATCTCAAGAAAGGTTAAAAGTCCTAAGCTTTGCCGGTTTGGTTCATGGACTCCCACTTCTGGCTGCTCTGCTGGGCACTCCCCCCTTCTCCTTCACCCCAGCCACGCTATCACAAGCACAGGCTGCTCTCTCTCTCTCCCTCCGGGGGGGGAAATAAGAGATGGCTGCCCAAAGCCTCGAAGTGCTTCTCTACCCTTCAGCCCAGGCCTGGCCTACCTCCCTCCGGCCGCATGGCTCCCCTCCCCCGCCCAGCTCGGAGCCTGGCAGGGGGAGGTCTGCTCTCATCCAGGACCGGAACCCAAAGAGAGTTCCGCCTGGGAGTTCACAGCTTTTAACCCCCTGTGTTCTCAGAAGCGTATCCATGCCCTCAGTGAACAAACCAGGTGCCAATATTAAAATCTGAACACCGATTGGTGTGACTACACCATCCTAAAAAAACTTCATTTCTTCTCAAACTACAACAGTCTGGTAACACCTTCTGCTCTGTTATGCTCACAGAATGGGGTCTGAGTCTGTGTTGTGCACTTAGCGGGTGGTTAAGGACAAGTGGGGCAGAGCCACGTGAGGAGGGACAGCCTTGGTTTGGGGAAGGTGTGTGATGGCAGGGGAGGTGAGGTTTGGTTGGATTTTGGAAGGTGTTTGATGTTGTTTTTGGAAGGTGTGTGATGGCAGGGGAGGTGAGGTTTGGTTGGATTTTGGAAGGTGTTTGATGTTGTTTTTGGAAGGTGTGTGATGGCAGGGGAGGTGAGGTTTGGTTGGATTTTGGAAGGTGTTTGATGGCAGGGGAGGTGCAGTTTGGTTGGTTGGTTTTTGGAAGGTGATATGAGAGCAGGTGAGAAGGCAGAGGATGGTGAGCTGAGGAGTTTCTGAGCTGAGGAGCTGGAGGGTTGGGTGCTCATGAAGAGATGGAGCGGGGAGGTCAGGACCTACACCAGGAGGATTTTGGTTCTTTATGATGTGTTTCCTCAGGCTCCCCAGTATGAACCAGTTTAGGGGTTACCAGTGAGCCAGGAGTAAATGGGGTCACAGAGATGTTGGACACTTCTCACAGCTCCACATTTTTCCTTGGTGCTCAGAGCCAGAGGTGCTGCTGGGGGTGGATCTGCTGCTGATGTGCAGCTGCAGAAGGGAAGGGTTTGCTCTGGGAGTTGGCTCCTGCTGACCAGCAGGTCCTGTTAGGTTGTTCTGGTGCTTGTTTTATCTTAAAGTAATGTAGGGATGGTGCTAAAATCTGAGCAGGGCATTGAGCATCACATCTCTGCATTTCAGCTGATGGCAAACACTGGCAGGAGGAGCTGGGAGAGGTTTTTATCTGGAGTTCCCACAGCCTTTTGGAGACAGCCCTGGAGCAGGGGATGCTCCATTATCCCTAGCCAGGCAATCCCAGGGATCTGCCCCTCAGCTCTGAGCACTGCTGAGTGGAAGGAACAGGAAAAAGAGATCAGAGCAGGGTTCTGGAGACACCTTTGTTAAAGGCTTCTGAAATGTGGATTCTGCTGCTGAGGCCCCAGGGGTTTGAGGGAACCAGGGGGAAGGACACAGCCCTGAGACACCCAGGAACCTCCCAGTCACGTTACATAAAAAACAGGTAAAATCACTGAAATAACATTGCCAGCAGGCACTGGGGGAGGAGCAGGAGGAAGATAAACGGGCAGTGTCCCAGGAGGAGGCTAATGACACATGCTGTCCTGTTGGTACCCACACACGGAGCAGAAATAATGACTGCAGTTATTTCTTTGTCACATCATGCTCTGAAAATCCTGCACTTGGTAGCAATGTTTGCATGGCAGGGATGCAGTGCAGTGCTCCATGTAATTATGCATAGGATTAGAGGAAATTTGGAAATTATAGCATACAGAGGTACATTAGTTTTTAAGAGATACTTTAGGATAAAAGGGTGGGAGTGAAGTAAAGCAGCTGATTCTCTATTTTGGGGTTTACTCTCAGTGCATGGGGACTGTGGCAGCCGCAGGAGGAATTCCCTGCCCACCAGAGCTGCTCCAGCCCTGTGAGCCCAGAGGTGACCAAATATATTCAGTGGGGACTGGAGACAGAATATGGAAATGTTTTGAGGTAGATTTCTCTCCTGGCTAATTCCAAGATATGATTATCCAGGCAGAGAGCTGATGGCCTCTTTGAAATGAAATTTGTCTAAAATATGGCCCAGTCCCAAACTGGCTCCAGGCTGCTGCTTTATCCAGTAATATCCTGCAAGAAATAGCCTCCCTTAATCCCTGGGAGAAATGCTGCCGTAATACCTGGGGTCTGCAAAACATCAGCTGTTGTATTTTTGTCACCTTAACATTTAAAATGCAGATACACCAAAGATCCCCCCAATCTCAGCACTAGCTGGGCCTGGTTTCACAGCTAGGCTTTCCTTGCCAGGCTCTGTGCAGGAGATAAAATTGTGATTGCAGGGTAATGGATCATGTCTGAATTAGCTCTGCCAGAAAAGGCAGACAGAAAATGAGATTTAAAATGGTCATCACAGAGATCCTGATGTCCAGCAGAGCTGGTGGGATTTCCTGGTGCTGAGCTGTGTTAGGAGGAGATCTGTGCCAGCATTCCATGCCTGGATGGGCTTTGCTGTGGAGATGCAGCCAGGATTGATCCAGGTATTAATGACAGGCATTGGTCAGAGTTTGCTGAGGGTCCAGAAAACCTTTGAGGCTACAGAAAATGGAAGGAAGCTGATGTTTTCAGAGCTCTGTGGGAAATCCAAGTGAGATATTTGGAGATGCTGTGAAACAGCAGATTGATGGCGTGGTCCTGGGGTATCCCATGGTGGGATCCAGCTTTTTAGGATCTTCAGCAATGATTTCTTTCCCACTGACAGAACATGAGCTTCTTTGAGGTTCATTGAGGTCTGGAGCCTGTTGTTTCACTGGTGTGAACCCCAGAGCCAGCAGTTCCTCCTGCCTGACCTGGTTTGGTTGTGGCACACCAGCTTTGGTCAAAAAGCTGCTGAGATCTGGAGCTTTATGGCTCCATGATCTCCAGGTGCTTCAGGGGCAGCCCCAGGATTTGTAATTACAGCTGTGAGGTATTGATGGCTCCAGGAAAACAAGGAATGCTCTTCTGCCCTGGGTCTCACCCAGGAGCCACAGAATCACAGAATTCCAGAATCACTGGGCTGGAAGAGACCTTCAAGATCACTGAGACCAACCCAGAACCAACAGCTCAACTAAGCCCTGGCACCCAGTGCCACATCCAGGCTTTGTTAAACACACCCAGGGAGTCAACACTGAGCAGCCCTGGGCTGAGGGACACCCAGCTGAGCAGGGAAAGGGGCTGGACACATGTTCTGCTGGCAGGAATTGTCACACCTGAGCTCTGCTGCCTGGTCCTGCTGTCACTGCAGCCACAGAGCCCCTGGGGCTGCAGAAGCTCTCCCAGAGCCTCAGGTCCAGCCCTGAGCAGGTGCCCCACACGGGGAGATGCCCCATCCACTGCTCTTCTGAGCACCTCAGGGGTGCTGACTCCACCACCACCCTGGATGGACTGGGTTATTTACAATATATTGAATTTCCTGACTTCTCTTTGTGTTTTCCACGTGTGGCTGTGCAGAGCAGAGGGGCAGAGGCTGCAAGGCTCCCTCAGGGAGCAGCCCCAGAAGGTGCTGGGGCTGGAGGAGCCCTCAGGTGGCTCCAGAGGTGACAGGAAGCCTCTTCCCAAACCTGCCAGGCATGGATGCAGCTGGGAGACAGCTTGTTAGAACCCTAAATACTAAACATTTTAAACTTTCTGTACTAACAAAATCTTACCCCAAAAAAACCATTGAATTTAACCTAAACCCATTAAAAAACCTCCTAAAATTAAATAATAAAACTAAAATTATAAGTATTTAATTTAATTAAAAAATATATATCACACAATAAAACCCTTAAAATTTAAAGTTTTAAAATATAATATATATGTAAAACAAATTAAAATTTTTAAACAAAACTTAATCCTTCTTCTTCAACTTCTCCTTCACCTTCTTCATAAATAATACTATATAATTAAACAAAATCTACATTACAAAACATCAATAATTAATTATTAAGTTAAAAAGAAAAATAATTTAAATATAATTAAATACCATATATATTTAATTAATTGATTATAATTAATTTTATATATTAAATTTAATAAATATTAAATATAGTCAATATTCTTAATTAAATTGTTTTTCCTTAAAAAACTTATAAAAATAAGTTTTCAAAACTATTTTATATAGTTTTATACAAAATACAAAACTTACTAATAAAATACTATAAAATAACTTACTAATAAAATACTATAAAACTCACAACTTCTAAAACTATAGTATAAATAAAAAATAATAATAAACATAAAATACCATCTCAAACACCTTCAATCCCAACCCTAATGAAAACAAAAAGAATTTTAAAAACCAACCCCAGCTTTAGGTTCAAGTGGATTTTGGACAGGGCTACGCTGCAGATGTTTTATGTGGCACTTCATCTTTACTGCTGCTGGAAGACAAAAGCTCATTTAATTAGAATTAAGATCATTGTGAGGAGGAAATGGGATTTGAGAGTTATGGATTGTGAAAGAATAGAAAGGCTGATAGGTTTGAGGGTTTTTATAAAGAGGGAAATAATGTTAATTAACCCACCCAATTACCTGCTGCCTCAGCCTCACAAATGTGAATTTGTGAGCCTCAGGAATGTGAATTTGCTCTTGCAGTGTTCTTAGGAAAGAGCCAACTTCATCCCAGGTGTGGGAATGCTGCAGGGGTGGAGCTGGGACAGACAGAGGGGTTCAGGTTGCTGAATGTGGCCCAGGAGTGAAGGTTCTGCTGCCAGCAGGACATTTGTGTTTAACTGAAGTGTTTCTCAGTCCCAGAGCTCAGGTGGGGCTGAGCTGTCCCTCTCTGGGGCTGGGCTTTCAGGTGGGGTGGGATCATTATTATATTTACTATTCATTCCAGAAACCACTAGCTATTGATTTTTCCATGGGTTTTCCTGCAGCCCTCATCCCACGATGGCATTCAAAAGCCCAAAGACTCAGAGCTTTCTTTATTGGAATTAAATAAATGCTGTTTCTTTCCTCTTTTAGTCCAACCTCTGAGACTTCTTTCAGGCCATTGTAACAGCCTGAAACTTCTGTGCACACAGGATTTGCACAGACTCTGGAATAGCCAGAGGAACAGAGCTTTGGGAATAACCTCTACTGCCATAAAATGATGGAAGAGGATCTCCATGGCTGGGACAAGACGTTCCTGCAACACATCCCCACCCTGGCAGGGTTAGCAAGGTGCACATCAGAGCTTCAGTAACAGATTTACACAGGTTTGCTCAAACTCTTATCAATAATTTCACCACCACAGGAGTGCTCAAGGTGGCAGGAGGCACCTCAGGGATGGTGCAAACTGTTGGGCACAGGTGTGAGGAAAAGGCAGAATTTTAAGGTTATTTCCTGGGTTTCTGTGGGTTTGTTTTGAAAAAAGTCTTGAGCCATTTGTACAAAATGCTGAATATTTTTTTAATTGGTTCTTTCTGGCTTCCAAACTGCAGGAAGATTCCTGTTTCTGTGTGAAGATGGTTTAAAATTTTCTCACTCTTGTGGCATTTGGAAGTTGTGGGGAAGATTTCCATAGGAGCCAAATGTAGGGTGGTGAAATGAGAATTTGTTTTTGGAAACCTCACCTGGAATGTGTGAGAAGATGCTGGTGTCAGGTCTTTGCTTAGAGGGATGGGATGGGATGGGATGGGATTAGTGGGAATGTCCCAACAGCTGCAGGAGGCTCATGGAGCTCTTCAATGGCTACATATAAAATTTAAAGAGATAAAATTTAAATCAAACGGGAAGATAAATTGTTGGCAGTGGTGATCAGGCTCTGAAGCTGCTCTCCTTGAGCAGGTCAAGGAGACCAAAGCTCTGTGTTGGCCACCGAAATACTTCATTCCCTTGAAGTCAGGTTCTCCTCCATCCCTGCACTGGCTGCAGTTCCATGTCAGGGCTCACCATCATTTCCACCAAAATCCATGGAGCCCCAAAGGACTTAGGGCAAGACTTTGATCCAGCGTGGGAACAACATGGATTTGTCCAAGGCTATGCTGGACAGGGCGTGGGGCAGCTTGGGACAGTGGAAGGTGTCCCTGCCCATGGCAGGGGTGGCACTGGATGGATTTTAAGTCCCTTCCAACCCAAACCCTCCTGGGATTCTGTGGCTCTTCCCCAGGCAAGGTTTGGCTGGTGCTTCTGGAAAGAGCTGCTGCAAAAATCTTGTTATGCAAACACCTCAAGAAGTCAGACCCATCCATCCCTAGCTCCTGGAGACCTGTGCTTCCAGGGATGTGAAGCTGAAACCTAAGGTTTGGTCACTCCTGGCTATCATGGATAAAGAAGGTTTCTGAAAACCTGAAAACAAATAACAGAAGAATCACAGAATAATTGGGGTTGGAAGGAACCTTAAATCTCATCTCATTCCAGCCCTGCCACGGGAAAGGACACCTTCCACTATCCCAGGCTTCCCCAAGCCCTGTTCAACCTGGCCTTGTAGAGAAGAAATGGAGGGATTTTTTTTGTTTAATTAGTGTCAGTTTTGTTTGGGCTTGGTATGTAGGAGAGGGAAGATTTAGGTCAGAATCATGACCTCAATAACTTTGTCATCCAGCTCCAGATTAAATTAAAACCATCAAGTGCTTTATCAGCTTCTAAAGTACTCCAGCAAGAACCTCTTCAGTGTTCTCAGTTTGGGTTTCCCTTTTAGTGCTGAGGGTTTTTTGGGGATGATTTGAGGCCACGTAATAAAAATTTTAATTGACTTTCTCGATTTTTATGTTAACAGTACTGGGAGGAGTGATCCTCAACTGGCTGCACAAAGTGACTTTCATTCCCTGGTGTGCTAATTTGAAGCTCTTAAACATCCCAGAGATTCCCTGTGGTGTGAGAGAGCTGCCATGGACGTGTTGGAGCTCAGGTTGCTGCTGTTGGGCCTCTTTATGAGGAATCCTTCATCTGCTGGTTTTTAATGTCACCTAATTTAGTGCCAAGTGTAAAAGAAGGCTCTGTAGCACTTTGTGATGGTGTCAGGTTTTACAGGCTGGGCAGATTGATGTCCCTGCCTGGGGAGCCTGTGCTGAGGGTGCACCTGAGGCTGGTGCCCCTGGAGCAGCCCAGGGGTGAGGAGGCTCCCCGTGGATGTCAGTGCTGGATCTGGTTTCAGGTCTCTGTTCTTGGAGGATTCCCCTCAGGATTGGCTGCATCCAGAGAAGGAGATCCAAACCTTGCTGAAACCTGGCAAGGTCCACACCCAGCCCCAGGGTTTGGGAGAGGGCCCAAAGCTGTGTGATTCTCTGTGAATTAGGGAAAAGCTTTTGGAGTGGAGGATCTGTGTTTGTGCAGCTTCCCAGGGCCATGGGCAGAGCTGTCATCAGAGCCACCACAGAGTTGTCACAGGGACAGCAGAGGGGCCTGGATGGGCTCGTGCCTGGCTGCTTTGGCCAAGTGACCTTGAAAAAGCAGAGTTTGAGCCTCTTTGGGTGGGACATTTGGGGCATGGAGTGGGATTTGGGTTCAGTATTAAAAACCTGCCCCAGGGAAGGCTGTGCCTTTCCTGGGACGGGGGAGATCCACCCTTGGGTGCTGAGCCTTCAGCTTGGTGCAGATGGACCCCCCTGAGCCCTGCCCAGCCTTGGGTGGGACTTGTCACCAAAACATTTCCCTGCTTTGCCTGAGAAGGGGCTGTCTGGAGTCAGGAAAGTCATTTGGGGGTTCCTTGGCTGTTCCAGTTGATTCCTGGATGAAAATAGATGCAGGCAGTTTTCTTTGCTCTTTGCTGATGGTGCAAACGCCATCATCGTTCTGGGAATCAGGGGGCACTTTTTAAAGGTTTTATGGGTGTGATTGTCCTGCTCTGCTCTGCTCTGGGGGCAGTTTGGGGCAGTGTAAGACAGATCCAGAGTCACTGGAGACCATCCAAAGGAGGGACAGGGAGGTGGGGAAGGGCCTGGAGGGGTGGGGTTGTGGGCTGTGTGTGCAGGGCCAGGAGTTGGATCCATGATCCTGTGGGTCCCTTCCAGCCCAGCATATCCTGTGATCCTACAAAACCATTGCTCTTGGCCAAATCAAGTGTTACTGCTTAAAATTAAGCCTTAAAGTCCTCCTTCAAGCACTGGCCCAGCCCAGCTTCTCCCTGAAGGGCCTTGGAAGCTGGGCAGGGACATTGAGCCTCTGGATTGTCCTTTCAGGAGAACAGAGTTACAGGCAAGGGAGCAAATTCTCCATCCTGAAGGGAGCTGTAGTTTATTGGTAGAAAATGTTCATGTAATCCATTTTTATGAAGAAAACCACGTTGGCCATACTGGAAGCATTTGCTGTTGTATTTTTAGAGCTTTGCATAAAAGAATTATTTTGATTAAAAGAGAAAAAAAAATTATTCTCCTGGTTGAAAAAATAAAAAATACTCACACTGACAGAACTTTAATCTGAGCCCAAGTCACAAAAACAGCCTTTATTGATGTCAGAGTTGCTTTAGAAATGGAAAGAGTAAACAGGATTTGGCCTTTAATTTGTGAAGGGTTTTGATTTTTCAGAGGCATTAAAGAGACAGAAAAGATGGGTATTGAATTATTTAACAATTGCTAGGAAAATTAAGCTTCAGAGAGCCTGTTTTCACTGCAATAATCTTATTAATGAAAACAAAACAATCTGGGGCAGCACCAATATTCAGAGCTCATACCCTGCTGCTGAATTGTTTCCGAGTAGTCCATGAAGTGACTTTGGAAGTCAAAGCCAAGCTGAGCCTTTTCTGTGGTCTGTTCACACTTCCCAGGAGAGAGCTGCCCTTGATGGATTATCCAAATATATTTTCCCTCTAAATCCAAAGCAGAGGGGAAAAATACTGGAGGAGGAGCTGGGGGAATTTGGCTCTTTGAATTTTTTTTTTCCATTGGCAGATGGCTTTTAAGTGATTTATTGGCCAAAACCAATCAATTTTCATTAGAAAGCAAGTGTTTAATGACTTTGGGGGTGGGGTCTGAAAACAAAGGAGTGATAATGGAGCTGGGTGACACAGCAGAGCAGCCCTTCATCAAACAGACTTTAAAGAGTGTTTGAGAGCCAGAGCTGAGGGTGATGATTTCCTTTCATGTGAGCTTTCATTCACTGTCCTTTGCAGGCACTGCTGCATAAATGGGCCTAGACTGAATTAAAGGAAAAATGGATCCCTGCTCTCATCCTCAGCTGGCTCTGCCTCGGAGCACAGCAGGTTTTAGAAACTCCCACTCCCTCCCAGCCCTGAGCCCAGACCTGCTGCTTTCTCCTGGAGAGTCTGAACTAAATCCTGCTGAGGTTCTACCTTGAGATGCTCTCCCAGTGCTCCTGGAGTGTCTGCCCAGGGCTGTGACAAACCCAGCCAGCCACAGCCACCTCCCTTCATCAGAGCACAGCTTGAAAGTCTTGGGAAGAGCAGTTGGCAAGGTCCTGATGGTCCCTGAGAGCCCACCTGCAGAGCTGCCCCAGCCCAGCACAGGCAGGAGCTGGAGCTGCTGGAGGAGCCCAGAGGAGGCTCCAGGATGAGCAGAGGGATGGAGCAGCTCTGCTGGGAGGAAAGGCTGGCACAGCTGGGAATGCTCACCTGGAGAGGAGAAGCTTTGGGGTCACCTAACTGTGGCCTTGCAGGACCTGAAGGAGCTCTGGGAGAGCTGGAGAGAGACTTTGGAGAGGGGATGGAGGGACAGGACAAGGCAGGTGGCATTAAACTGGAGTGGCTTTGAATGGGATATTGGGATGGAATTCCTGGGTGTGAGGGTGGGGAGCTCCTGGCACAGGGTGCCCAGAGCAGCTGTGGCTGCCCCTGGAGCCAAGGCCAGGCTGGACAGGGCTTGGAACCACCTGGGACAGTGGAAGGGGGTGGAACAAGATGATCCAAACCATCCATACCACCTGTGGGGGCACCCACCCTTTCTCCTCCTCACCTTTGGGGATGAACAACTCCAAAGCTGGGATTTGCTGCTGTCTGCAGCCAGACTGGCCCTTGGTGCAGTTACTGCTGGGCTCCTGCAAGGCACAGCTTGGGCACTGGCAGCCTGCACTGCTGCCAGGGAAGCTTTGGTGTTCCTGTGGAAGTGACCTCACCCAGGAACACGTTTTAGTTGCTGCTTTTGAGGCTCCAGATCCTGTCGGTGCCTGGAAATCATGTACCTGGGGCTGGCTCTGGGCTGCCTGCTTACAGAAGCCCATTTGGAGGAGCATCACCCTGCTCATCCTGAAGGGCTGGTGAGGTGCTGCCTCATCCCTGCTCCCACTTTCCCCACCATGAACCCCTCAGCTTTGCCTCGGGGCTGTGAATCCACCTGGAGAGGTGGGGGGGAGTCCTCACAGCTCCTGAGGATTCCTGGGCTCTCCAGATCAGACACCCCTGTGCCTGCAGGGCTGAGAGGACCTGGCAGAGGCAATGTCTCCCAGCTGCTCCCAGCCTGCTCCCCTGGAGAGGAGGCTGGGAGCAGCTCAGGCTGAGGCTGTGCTGTGACAGCTGAGGCAGCTCCAGACCCTGTGTGGGTCCTGTGGTGCTTAATGAACACCGTGCTCACGTCCCTGGTGCCTTGTAGCTGCTCTGCTGCTCAGAAAACAAGCAGCTCCTTGCTAATGAGCACTCGGGTTGGGGCTGTTCTGAGCTGGGTCTGACTCCTGCTGCATTTGCTGTGATTAATGCCTGGGCACAAGCAGGTCTGTGAGCCTGGCACAGGGAGCACAGAAACTGGGGGTGTGTGAGGGGGCTGGGTCTGCTCTGGGCTCATCTGCCCCGGGGAGAGCAGCCCTGCAGCCCATCCCCTCCCTTCCTCAGGCCTGGTTTAAGTTTGCAGCTCTCTGGGTGTTAGTCCTGGTCTGGCATGGCATTAACCCAGCACAGCCCACAGCTCTGGCTGACAGGGTGACATCCAGCCTGCTGTGCCCTTCCCTTCTGCACTCTCTGTGCTTTGTCTTCAGGAAAAATACTTTGGGAGGGGAAAAGAAAAAGACATGAAATATTTAGGTGAACATCTGTCAGCGTTTTTGTGTGCTGCCATGAGACCTCAGAGCTCTGCAGCTGCAGCAGACTGGTCTGAATGGGAGAGCTGGGCTTGGGAGGAGGGTTTGGTGCTGGGAGGGGGGACACAGCGTGGGCCCCACATCCAGAGCAGCCCCCACAGAGAGCCCTGAGGGCCTGCAGAGAGGGAGGCTCAGGTTTGCTCTGTCAGTCCTTCCCAAAGTCACTGCTGGGACTGAATGGAGCGAGCTCTTCCCTCTGCTGAGCAGGGACTGATGCCTGCAGGGGCACAGGGCAGGGCACAGGGCAGGGCACAGGTCTCTGCTGTCCCCAGCCCTGCCAGCTCCAGCACAGCTCTGCTCTCCTGGCCTTAGAGAAGCCCTCAGTCACAGCCAGGTGCCCCCCGATTGCCTTGTCAGGCTCCCTGGCTAACACTGCTGCTCCTGCTGGGCCCTGGCAGGAAGGAGCAGCTCACAGTTGTCCCAGATTCTCTACAAATGGGATTTAATGGCCACATGACCCCTTGGTTCTGGCTTCTTTTTTAGGAAGTTCTGGGTTTTTCCTATTGCAAGGACAGAACTTTTTCTTGAGGTGTGGGAAGTCAGCTAAGGCAGGGTGCCAAGGATTTGTGAATTCCTCATGGTACAAACTCCATGCAGGCAGAACTAAAAACTTGGAGAACTGCAGGCTCCAGGGAAGGAGCCACATCAGGTTTTGAAGCTGTGGCAGTCCTGAGTGGGACTGCAGTTGAACCATGAAATGTGTCAAGAGCATTTGCTGCCAAAACAGAGGCAGAAGCAAAGGCTGGCACTGAGGAGGGGTTTGGGGATGCAGTTTGATGCCTTTTGCTCTAAGTTTGGAGGAACTGGGAAGCTCCCTGTTGGGCTGTGTGCATGGAAAGGACAGTAAGGCAGATTGGGATGGAGTAGTTGATGCCAGAAAATGGGAGTGTTAAGAACTGTTCTTCCCTGCATGTGCTGGCATTTCCAAGATCAAATTGTTGGTTTTTCCACTGTCCCAGGCTGCTCCAGGCCCCATCCAGCCTGGCCTTGGGCACTGCCAGGGATCCAGGGGCAGCCCCAGCTGCTCTGGGCACCCTGTGCCAGGGCCTGCCCACCCTCCCAAGGAAGGATTTGTTCCCTATCTTTAACCTAAATTTCTCCTCTGGCAGTTTGTACCCATTCCCTGTGTCCTGTCCCTCCAATTCCTGGTGCAGGGTCCCTCTCTGCCTTCCCTGGGTCCCCTCCAGACCCTGGCAGCTGCTGTGGGGTTCCCACACAACCCCCTGTTCTCCAGGTGAACAATCCCAGTTCTCCCAGCCTGTGTCCATGGGGAGGTGCTCCAGTCCCCCCATTAACCTCATTCAGCACCTCCCCTGAGGCTCCCTGTCCTTCCCAGGGAACTGGGATGTCTCCGGTCATTTCCTGCTCCTTCTTGGGAAAGGAAAGGGATGGGAGCACTTCCTGGAGCTGGATCAGCCCCATGTTCAGGCTTATCTCTCTGCCTCAGTTGACAATGTGGGGATCATCTCCAAAGGAGAAAATAACTCCAGGAGCTCTGAGTTCTGTATTTTCTCTCTGTCTGTAGGCAGCTGCTCTTGTATGTGGGCAGTCATGGCTTTGTCACTTTTTTGAGAGGGAACAAAATGAAAAATCTGGGGTATTTTTTAGGGTGACAAAGTCTGCTGAAGCTCTTTCCCCTTCCTCAGAGTGAATTTCAGGATCTAGGTCTGTCTAATCCACAAGATATTTTATTTTCTTTATGTTGAAAGGTCTCTGTCCACTGGCCAACAAATGTCTGGTGTCCTCTAGAATATTCCTGCAGGAAGAAAATGTGTTTGGAAGGAGAGAGAAGCACACAAGGTGCAGTGTTAAGGATGAAATCCCCTTCTGGGATTCTGTGTTTCATTCCCAGTCTGAGAGCCCTGAGCTGGTGTTTGGAGCAGCCTTGAAGAGCTCTGGCTGAAGATGCTCTAAAAATAAAGTGGGAAGGAAGGAGAGGCGAGATTCCAGATCCTTTTGGAACAGGAATGGGGGAAGCAGATGGCTGCTTTGCTGGATTGTTCCATCTCATTTGGGGTGGGGACTTGCAGCTATTTCCAGGAAAAATCACTTGGAATCCATGGGAACAGGGATGCTAGAGGATTAGCAGTTTTTGTGGGCTGTGGCACCAGGCTGGTGTCCCTCACACCTTCCATCCAAAGGGGCTCTCAGTGCTGTCCAAGATTTCCAGGGAGGCTTTGACACAAACCCCAAGGGGCTCTGCAGCCCAGCAGTGCTCAGGGCTCCCAGCAGAGCCCCATTTTCCATTTTAGCAGGGAAGACAGTGTAGTTTGAGTGCTTTTCCAGGGAGCAGTGGTTGCCTTGGCCAAGCTGGCTCCAATTCCCCATGTGCCTGCAGAAGTGGCTTCGTTTCAGTTGTGAGGGAGAATTTGCTTTTCCTGCAGTCATTTCTTTTTCAGCTTTTGTGAAATAGGCTTTGGTATAGAAATAAATCATCAGAGCATTACTAAATTAAAAATAAGCATAGAAGCAGACAGAGCTGCCAAGCTAAGGTTAAACTTGGAGCAGGAGATCAGATTATGGTTTCATCAGTCTTTCCTCCCACTCTTTGCTTAATTTGGTACTTAAACGAGCCTAATAAGCATTGCAGAGCTCTGCACACCCAGCTGCTTTGGAGAGTAGTCTCCTGGTCCTCATGTTCTTATTTTGGGTCACACACATCACTGCACTGATGTGCTGGAGCTGTCCTTGTAGATGCCACAATTTATTGGGATGCAGAGGGATTACACTTGCTTGGAGCAGAGATTAGCATCAAGTTTCCCTACCCTCCCTGGGAGGAAAAAGGAGCATTTCCAGTCCACTGCAGGTCTTGGGTTGCCTTTGTTTACTCTCAGACCTGACCCCAGCTCACTTTTGAAGAGTCTTGGAGCAGCAGCATCAGGAGGCAAAGTGACCTCACTGACAGGAGCTGGGAACGTCCCAGGGACAGACTGGCAGAGGGATGGAGGGGCTGCTGCTGCCAGGGATGTACAAAATGTGCCCAGAGCAGGGGAGGGGGAGGAGGGGC
The DNA here is from genome assembly GCF_027477595.1 of Haemorhous mexicanus. Lineage (NCBI taxonomy): Eukaryota > Metazoa > Chordata > Aves > Passeriformes > Fringillidae > Haemorhous > Haemorhous mexicanus. The sequence goes on along the minus strand of NC_082362.1, from coordinate 1,374,935 downwards.
AGGGAGAGAGCAGCTGGGGCTGCCCCTGGATCCCTGGCAGTGCCCAAGGCCAGGCTGGACAGGGCTTGGAGCAGCCTGGGACAGTGGGAAGTGTCCCTGCCATGGCAGGAGTGGAGTTGATCAGCTTTAATGCCCCTCCCAGCCCAAACCATTCTGGGATTCTGTGTTTCCTTCCCAGTCTGAGAGCCCTGAGCTGGTGTTTGGAGCAGCCTTGAATTTCAGAAACACTTTGTCCCTTTCAAAGCCTTGTTTTTAATTCCCCTTCCCCTCCATTCCCAGCCCTTCAAGGAATGGGATGATATTTTCATCCTGGTTTTCCTCTTTATTTTACTGAAAGTTCATCATGGCAAAATCCTTGAGCATGTTCCTGCCTTGGAGAGCTAAAAGGAGTCTCTGAATGGTGCTGGATGTGATCCATGTGTTTCATCCAGGCCTTTGCTGGGCCCTGGCCACTGTTGGCAGTTTCTGTACAGGTCTTTTTGCTCTTTGTTTTCCATAATCTCCATCATTTGTGGGATGCCATTGCTAAACAAATGAGATGATAATTAGCACAGCAACATCAGAGGAAGTTGATTTTCCATCTGTAATAGGGATGATGATAATTAAACATGCATGACCTCATTGGGTTGAATAGGAATCAATTAAAATTAAAGCTTGTTGGGAATTCTTTTTCTTCTGTGAAATTTTTCAGAGAAAGCAAGAACAACATAACAAGTCCTAATGAAAGGAAATTGGGCTGATTTGCACCCTCAGTATTAAAAAATGAAAAAATTGGGAGATGTTTCAGGGATGGAAAATTTTGATGGCACCTCCCCTGCCCTGCCCCAGCCGTGTGTAAATGCCCATTTTGATGTTTTTCATTTGGAAAAATCAAGTTTAGAACTTTCCAGCTGTTTCTAACACTGTTTAGAAAGACTCAGATAAAACATGTGGAAATGGTTCCCCAGTTTGTGTCCAGAGAGGCTCTGTGGCCAGCAGGTGCATAAATTAGTTTTGTAACATGTCTTAATTTCCTGTGCACGAGTGAACATTGCACTGGAGCAGCTCCTGTTAGAGGGAAATGATTTATTCTTGGAGAGGGGGAACTGCAGAGGGTTAAAACTGGAAGGCCGAGTCTGGGGCCCCAGAAAGGAGCTCACCCTCAGCTGGTGCAGTGGGACCTGAGAGGTCCCTCTGGAGTGCAGGTGGGAAAGTCTTGGGTTAAATTCTTTCTTTTTGCCATTTCTTTCCAAAATGAGGTTTCAGTGGTGCCTCAGCAGTTGAGCCAAGCTTGCCTAGGGCCCCTGGGTTTGGGTTTTGGGGGAGATGTGAAACCTCTCAACCTGCAGGTTGGTTCAGGTCAGAGCAGGGGCCTGAAGGATGGGAACCCAAAGCTTGGGCAGTCCCAGGTCTGTGTTCTGCATTTTGGGATTTGCTTCCAGGCCTTTGCCTGGAGCTTCTCTAATCTGTGGGATTATCACAGGGTGGGAAGGAGCTGGAAGCAAGATCCACTCCCAGTCCCTGGGATGAGGGTGCACTGGCATCCTCTGCACCCAGCTGCTGCTTCCCTTTCCTGGTGTCCTGGATAAACCTCCTGAACAAGGCACCCCAGGTGTCTGCTCTGGACAGTGCTGTCCTTTGGAAAGGGCCTTGGGGAATGGCCTCAGGCTGGGCCGGGGGGACTCAGGGTCTGACATCAGCAGGAATTTCCCCATGGAAAGGGTATTCAGACCTTGGAACTGCCCGGGGGGGTTGGCAGTCCCCATCCCATCCCCTGGACCTGCCCACTCAGAGCTCTGGGCTGGGGACAGGGTGAGGCTGGGACACAGCTGGGATTGGATGGTCTTGGACAGCTTTTCCAACCTTCATGACTCTGTGATTTTCTCATCTTCTCCCCTTCCCTAGCAGAAAAACCAATAAATCTCACATGCAGTCAGAGTGAAACAAATGCTGAAATCCTTCTTTTTTCTCCTCTTTGGAAAAGTTTTGTTTCTTCACCATCCACTGGTGTCACGGAGGGTGTGGTGACATTTCTGTGTGCTGGGAGGTGGTGGCTTAAATTCTAAGTGTGGCCTCTGGTTCCTGTTGGGATTTACCACTTTTTTACACCTGTGATGGGCCCGTTTCTGATTCAGTCTCAGATTGTCCCATGTCTGATAAATGACATGACACAAGCTCGTGTCTGTGCAGGTGACACTCAAACCATGGTGTGAGAGGTGAGCACACAAAATATGTGACAAAATACTGCTGTGGCTTTGGTTTGAATATATCCATTTAAACTTCCAAACACAAAATATGTGACAAAATACTGCTGTGGCTTTGGTTTGAATATATCTATTTAAACTTCCAAACACAAAATATGTGACAAAATACTGCTGTGGTTTTGGTTTGAATATATCTATTTAAACTTCCATGTTTTCCACATGGATTTTTTTCGTCTGCCACAAGCATCCACATGAACATGGAGAAGTGTTCCTGAGGAGAGATGCAAAATGCATTTCTGATAGCTTAAACTAGCAAATCCTTGCTTTATTTAGTTTTCATCTCATCCTGGCTTTGCCTCATTTAGGTTCTGTTTCTGCAAGATGGGGCAGTCAGAACTGAGAGTGATGGGCTCATTTTCTCTGTCCTCCTAGGCTTCTCCAAAAAAGCAGGAAGTTCTAGCCCCAGGCAGAGCTAAAAGGAGTTTCTGAGGCTGCAGGAGTCCCCCCAGTTGAGTTCAGATAAGGCAGCACAAAAGGCTCAGTCCCTGATGGGAACATTCTGCTGCCAGTGGAATGATTCCCTCCTGCATTTGGCCTTGGAGCTGCACAGGAGGCAGCTCCTGCCAGTGCCTTTCCAGGAGGGAGGAATGCTGCCCAGTCTCCTTCAGGCACTTCCTGCCCAGTGGTTTTTGGTTTTTAGCCCACCCCATGGAGTTGTTCTCTGAGTGCCCTGGGCTGGGATCCAGCCCCATGGACACAGTGGGGCTGTGCTTGTGCTCCCCACAGGGACGTGAGTCCTCTCCGTGGCACCACAAAAGTCACTGGACAGAAAATCCTGAGCAGGAGGGGACTCACGAGGATCATCCAAGTCCAGCTGCACTGGACAGCCCCAAGAGTGCCACCCCACACCTGAGTGTTGTCCAAACTGTGCTGTTTTCTGAGCTCCTGCATTGTTTTGTGGGAAAATGGGTGAATGAGGACTCAGGAGGGTGTTTCACTGCCTCTGCTCCTCATCAGGCAGAGATCTCAGGTATCCTGTGGAAGAAGGATTTATCCTGGAGCAGCTCCTCCCTCAGTCAGAAGGTTTAGGACCTGCTGCCACCCCACAGGTGTGGGCAGGGTCCCTTTGCCTGCTCACAAGGCCCAGGGGGGTTCCTGGGGGTTCACACAGCTCCCACAGGTTCTTTGGGCTGACAGCAGGAAAAAAACCATCCTTTGGTTATGTCCATGGATTTGCTGTTGCCTTCACATGTGACCTCTTTTCCACTTTTTGGTGGTCTTTGGGGTGGAAAAGACAGAGCTGAGTCAACAGGAGAAGATTTGTTGTGCCAGTGCTGAGGAGAGGTGGGGAACCACGGACTGGCTCAGGCTGGAAGGGAGCCCCGAGGGTCCCTGGTGCCACCTCCCTGCTCAGGCAGGGCCATCCCAGAGCCCAGGGCACAGCATTGTGTGCACAGGGCTCTGCAGTATCCCCGCTGAGGGAGACTCCAGCCCCTCCCTGGGCAGCCTGTTCAGGGCTGGGCACTGCCCAGGGCAGGAGTTGGCCTCCTGGGCAGGGGCAGCTCTGGGCTCAGTCCCTGCCCGTGGCTCTGGTGCCACTGCTGGGCACTTTTTAACTCCTGAGCTCCTGTGGCCTCCCTGCAGGAGCTGTGCCCCAGGAGGTGTGCTCACCATCCCATGGCATTTTCCCAGGCAGGGGAAGTTAAACTTGTCCATTTGAGTGGGATTTCTAAAACACAACGAATTTCGTGGGGGCTGAGAGCTGTGCTGGGCTGGAGGATCAGAAGATGAGCTGTAATGGGAGGAGCTGGTGCTGTTCATGAGGACAAATCTGGGAGAGGTATTCTCTCTTCTGCCTCTTAATTGCCCCATCAAGGCCAGATCAAACAGGCAGGATGCAAGTGAGTGCTGCTGCCCAAGATGCTGCTCTAATTAGAGCAGTCCCTGAACCTCTTGCAGACTTATAGTGTAGCATCAATTCAGGTTAAATTGGGAAACTGAGCAGAAAATTGCTGTCTGGTGTTTGGAGTGGTTTCTGCATCTTAACATTATCTGATATTGTATCATTATGTACTGATGCAAAATGCCAACAAGTAATGGCAGAGCCCTGCAAGTAATGACACCGGGATGGGAGAGCAGGAAATAGTGAGAGAAATTTAATTTCTTATGCAGTTTCATGAAATAAAGTCAACTCAGGTACACACTTGTTCAGATTAAATATAATGATGTGTGTCTGCAGCCTGAGTCTGCTGGGAATGCACATCCAGGGGCTGGGCAGGGAGAGGGGAGAGTTGCCATGGAAATACAGCCAATGTCACACTGGCAGCCTTGCAAATGGCTCATGTGTCATGGCTCATTTTCCAGGAGAAGCAGGGAAAACTGGGAATTAAGGGAAAACATCTTTAAATGTTTGCAGCAGGGCAGGGCCAGGACAGGTGTTGGGAGTGCTGAGTGTTTGTGGGGACAGGGGAGCCAAAGCACACCTGGGGCAGGCTCTGCAGCATCCCTGGGCTGCCTGACCCCTTCTCCTTCCTCCTGCTGGGGCAGCACAGCTGGAACACCCCTGGGCTGGCTGGGCTTCCCCTGCCTCCCCCCAGGGAAACAGCTTTCCCTCCCTTTGCTCCTTCCAAGCCTTTGGCAGCCCAATTCCTGCACTTGCTGTTCCATTTCAAGTTGCCTGAGCCGTGCCAGATGATCCAGAGTTATTGCTTGATCTGTCCTGTAATTGGGAACTCTGCTGCTGGCTCTTGTGGGGACTAACACAGCTCTTGCTTTAAAATTGGATTAAGTGCTCAAGGGTATTTTTCTTATTTTGTTCTGATTTTTGGGGGGAATAATGGTTTTGCCATGCAAAAATAAATGAGGCTGCTAGACAAACAGCTTGGGTTGTTAGAGCCTCTCTCCAAGTAATGATGGTGTAATTCAGGCCTCTGAAATAAGAAGCAAACAATAAATAAATGATTAACCTGCCTTTAGAGTATTGAAATCTCTATGTATTTTAAGGCTGTAGTGGGTAAATAGGAGCAAATGAGTGTTTGAACAGGCACCAGAGGAATGACAGCAGGATCAGGGAACCAGGATCCACGAGAATTCCCAGCTCAGGGCCTGCCCAGCTCCTGCCAGGTTCAGTTATCTCTGGTTTTGGTCTCACTTTCCCCATGGCATGGCTGTCACAGCCCAGGTTAGGGTGTGCTGGAGGTGAGTTTAGAGCTGTGAACTGGGAGTCTGGAAAGAGCAGAGCCATTGCTGTGGGGAGAGGAGTGAGGGAGCTGGACAGCTCCTCCCTGGTGCTGGAGGCACTGGGGCTGCTGTGCACAGAGGGTGCTGGGGGGAGCTGGGCTCTTGGTTGGGATGGGGCTCAGTCTCAGCTGCACCAGGCCTCCACTGGGCCTTTTAAAGACAAACTGTGCTGGGACTGAGCTCTGCAGAGCCAGAGGGTCCCTGACACAGCCCAGGGGGGCAATGCACATCCTCCCTCTTCCTCCTGCATCTTCCCTTTCCCTCCCCTTTCTTCCTCTCCAAGCAACCTGTTACCTTCAGCACCCCGAGGGGAAAAGTGGCTCCAGCTGGAATGTAAATTTCGGGTCTCTTCAGCGTGGCAGCAAAGCTCTGGGTGTGTCAGCTGAGGAACCTGCCAGAGCCCACCTGGGGGTCAGCTGGGCAGGTGTCCCACAGCTGCACCTCAACCAAGGAGAGTTTATTCTCTAAAGCAAGGTGATGCTCCTTGAAATTAAGTGTCATTTCTCTCTTCTTGCTGATATATTCCCTTGAACAGCAAAGAAAGGCTGAAGAAGAAAATTGAGTGGAGTTCCTGCCGAATTCAAACACACTGTAGTGATAAATATGGTTCTGAATAAACCTCCTTGTAGTCACAAATCAATTAATCTTTTTTTTCCCTGTGTGCTCCATCCTAAGGATTTACTTTCTCATTGAGCTTTCCTAGCTCGTGCAGTACCTAATTCTTCACCTGGATAAATAACTGGTGGCATTTTTATTCCCCAGCAAACCGGCATTATCTTTCTTGCTGTGTACAAGCAAAGGGAATTTTATTTATTTGTTTCTTTATTCTCCCCAGAGCAAACTCTGTGAGTTGGGGCTTGGAATAAAGCAGAGTTCAGGGCTTGGTGAGGAGCAGCTCTGCCGTTGTTCAGGGAGTGTTTCACACTCTGAGGGGCAGGGGGGGATTGTTGGGGTGTCTGTGCAGGGCCAGGGATGGGACTGGATGATCCTTGTGGGGCTTTTCCAGCCCAGAGTGCTCTGATTCCTTGAGCAGGCTCAGAAGAGAAGGGGACTTCCATTGTCACAGGCCCCCAGCCAGGTAATGATTAGCATTGACTCCATGATTCACAGAAGGCTGATCAATCACTTTATAAAACTTACTTATTAAGAAACCCATTGCTTTATAGACAGTTACAATACAGCTGGACCCAACTGGTCCTTCAATCCAAACCCATCACCATTGGCCAATCAAGAAGCCCCCCTTTGGTAAACAAATCTCCATAACACATTCCACATGTTCACAACAACAGGGGCAGCAAGTGAAGACAAGAATTGTTTCTCATTCTTTTCTCTGATCATCTCACAGCCTTTCCCAGCACAATGCCTGAGAAAGTTGTGCTGCTCTCTGTGGCCAGAGCTGCTGCCACAACCTTCTCCAGCAGTTTACTGGAGCCCCTTGGTTTGCCAGACCCTCTTGGCTGAGGATGCAAGGTGGATTTTTAGGGAAGGGCTGTCCCAATTTGGCAGGGATGGAGAACAAAGCTCTTTCCTGCTCCTGTCCTGCTCAGAGCCAGCCTGAAGTCCTGCAGGGAGTTCAGCTCAGGGCTGGGGTGAGCAGGGACAGAGCAGAACTTTTCTGCCTTGTGTGGCAGGAGCTCTTTCTTCAGCCTTCTGCTTCTCTGGGGATGAGTTAAAAATAGAGTTTAGAGAAGACCAAGCACATGATTGAGTGTGAACCTCCTGTGTGCTCAGTGTCACCTGGAGCTGCAGCACATGCTCAGCCTGGGCTGCTCTGCAGGGACACAGACTCTGGAGAGAGCCCAGAGGGGGTGGCTGAGTGTCAGATCCAGAGCTCTGGGCAGGGGCTGGAGCAGGGCAGAGCTGACCTGGGAATTCACCAGAAATTGAACTGGAGTGGGAGAACTGCTGGGTGTAAAAAGGGCTAGAGAGCTGGGAAGGGGCTGTAGCCCCAGGAGCAGCTGAGGGAGCTGGAAGGGGCTCAGCCTGGAGCAAAGGAGGCTCAGGGGGGCCCTTGTGGCTCTGCACAGCTCCTGCCAGGAGGGGACAGCCGGGGGGTCGGGCTCTGCTCCAGGGAACAGGGACAGGAGGAGAGGGAACGGCCTCAGGCTGGGCCAGGGGAGCCTCAGGGGGAATTTTGGGGAAATTCCTTCCTGGAATTTGTTGTCCAGCCCTGGCACAGCTGCCCAGGGCAGTGGTGGAGTCCCCAGCCTTGGAGGGGTTTAACAGCCCCGTGGATGTGGCACTTGGGGACATGGGACAGTGGTGGCCCAGGCAGTGCTGATGGAACAGTTGGCCTCAGTGGCCTTTTACAACCCAAAGAACTCCATGGTCTTATCCTGACCTTGCCTACCAGCACTACCTAGTGCCAGCAACCCTGAGTTTCAGTAGGGCAGGATGTCCCTGTAAAACTCTTCCAGCTCCCCTTCCCACACCTGCACAAAGAGATCTGGAACAGCTCTGCCTCTGCTCCCTTCAAACAGGGCATAAAATCCAAGAAATAATCCATGGTCTTGTACTTCTGAGTAAACTTAACTCATTCCAAAGCTCTGCTGGATGAGCAGCTCATTGAGAGATGTAAACATTACTGACTGCCTTCTTCAGGGCTTCTGCAGGATTAACTTTTCAGCTCTTTTCTGTTGTCTTTAATATGTGAGAGGTGTAAAAATGGAGTGGCCATGGGTTCTTCCTCAGCCAGGTGGTGAAGGTGAAGGACACGACACAGAAAGGGACAATCTTTGGGAGTGCTCTGAGACTCTGGACAATGGTAATGGATGGAAGAGAATTTATATCCTGAGTGATGAACCCCCTGCGTGTTGCCACTGGGGTTTGCCTCACAGAAATGTTTCTAAGAAGGCAGGGCACAGGAGCAGGAAGCTGGAAATCAGCTTGCAGAGGCCCCACGAGCTTTCCTTTCATCCCTTGTAGATGTGAAATATTGACTCAAGTTCTGAAATCCTGAGAAATGGATATTTAAAATCTCTGTGGAGCTTTCCTACTCTGAAAGATCGTCCCTTATTAGCATCCCATCAAGGATGCTCCCTGAAAAGAGGAATTTTCCCAGTGTATCTGTACAGAGGGCCATTAAATGCCCTGCTTGGTTTGTGTCCTGGGCTTTCTCAAGGAGATTTTTTTTTTTTTTTGCCCAGTTCTGTGTGGAAGAGGAAAAAGGCAAAGGAGGATTAATTGCTTGCACATGCTCTTTCAAAAGTCATGGAAAGGGTGAGCTCCTGGAAGGGGCCTTTGTGGAAGGTTTGGGGTTTCCCACCACAGGATCTGGGCTTTAACCAGGGGGAGAAAAGCATTTCACTGCCTGTGGATGTGGCAGGGAGCAAGGTGGGACTGGGAGGAGGCAGAAGGATGCCATGGGGTGGCTGGTGCCTCCTCTGTCTTGGAGAAGTGTCCTGCTAGCAGGATCTCCTCTGCCAGCACTGGGAGCCACCAGGCTCAGATAAATTCATAGCAGTGAGGAGCTGTCTGAAAATGACAAAGTTTGCCAGCTGCAAACATCACTTACAGCCAGCAGCAAAGAGAGCAGATGGTTCATCAAGCATCCTGGCAGCTCTAGAGGTCACCAGTTTGATTTACTGGTGGCAGTGGGAGGCCTTTGTTATCAGCTTGGCCAGGGGAGGCTCCTTTTGGCCCACAAGATCCATCTCCTCATCCTCCTTTGTTTGCTCTTTGCCCTGGGAGGAAGGAGGGTGCTGAGCACTAACCCATCTCTCCTGGAGCCCTTTGGTGTCTCTGTGGCACAGGGCTCCTCACCAGGGTCCCAGAAGACTGAGCAGCCATGTGTAGAGTTGTCACCTTGATATTTCCTGAAAAATCCCTTCACCAGGATTTTTCTCCTGAGAAGCTGAGAAGCCTCAGAAAAGAAATGTAAACAGTAATTATCTGATTGCTTGGAATGTGGTCTGGAGGTTGCTTACCAACAGGTGCATCTTTGATTGGTTCCATGTGGATTGTTTTTAATTAATGGCCAATCACAGTCCAGATGTGTTGGGACTCTGGTCAGTCATGGGTTTTTATTATCATTCTTGTCTGGCCTTCTGATGTCTCCTTTCTCTTTCTTTAGTATAGTTTTAATATTATAATATAATATGATATAATATAATATAATATGATATAATATAATATAATATAATATAATATAATATAATATAATATAATATAATATAATATAATATAATATAATATAATATAATATAATATAATATAATATAATATAATATAATATAATATAATATAATATAATATAAATCAGCCTTCTGAGAACTTGGAGTCAATTCTCATCTCTCACCTTGTCCTGGGGACCCTCACAATAACAGCACAACATAGAATCCACACAGGAGCAAGGCATGGTGCCAAGGCCTTGGGGTGGGAGGAGCTGGAGGAAGGTGTCTCCGGGTGGAGGGAGGTGTCAGGGTCACCTGAGGCCACCCCTCCTGCTGGGAGGGCAGGGCTGCAGGCAGGTGTGCCCTGGCAGCCCAACCCCATCCCCAGACTCTCCCAGCGCTTTCTTTCTGTTCCTGCCTCCTTTAGGCTCAGCTCGTGGGAGGCCTGGGCTGAGCTCTCAGGCTGGCACAGTGAGGAACAGAAAACAAATGATCCTGCTGGGAAAAGCCTGTTGGGTTACATGACCTCCCCTGGAAAACCTGCCAGGGGTGGAGGTGTCACCCACAAACCTTCCTGGCACCTGCAGTGTCCTAAAACCTGAACCTCAAACCCCACAGCCCTGGGTGTCAGAGCCCAGGACACCCCTCTGGCTGCCCTGGAGGGCTCGGGCCCCTGCCTGGGGGGGCTCAGAGACCCTGGCATGAAGCCAAAAACACCTGTGCCTTTGATTTGAACCCTTGGAAACAATCACCAACTTTATATGAGGATTCACAAGCCAGGAGAGTTTAAGTAGTATGATAGTTAGTTTGTCACAAGGTAGAAAAACAGAATTTTGGGGATTTAGAATGGGGGTTCAGAAGCCAAGATGGCAGGATCTGGGCATGTCCAGTCTTTCTCCTTCTCCTTCTTCTTGTCCTTCATCTTCTGCTGTGATGGTGACACTTGTGGATTGGTTCAGAGCAGAGACAGACTGTCTAACACAGGTGATAGGGATTGGGAAATTATTGTAAATAAAGTACACACAGTTCTTAGTATAAAAAGCCACCACCACCCCAAGGGCAGGGACTGTGCCCCAACCCGACCTGCTGGACAGACCTCAGCAGGGCAGAGAGAGAATGGAATGGATTACAAAGAATAATCAACCTTGAAAACCACAGCTGAGGAATCCTGACTCCTTCTTTGACCTTGGGGCTGGGAAAAAGAGACTCTGACACGTCGGGGTCACCTGGACCACAGAAACCCCAGGGTGTGGTGCAGGAGGGCCCAGGACCCTGAGCACTGCAGGGAGGGACCCCAGGCTCGCCAGGGGACTTGGTGGCACAGCAGGACCCTGCTGGCTCTGGCAGGGCTGACAGCAGCAGGGGAGGGCTCTGGTGTTTGATCCAGGCTGGCTTTGTGACAGCCCTGTCACTCCAGAGCAGCTCCCTGGGGCTGAGTGTCACCAGGCAGCTGCAGGGAGCCTCAGGGCCTGGCAGAGCTCAGCTCTGGCTGCTGCTGAGGAGGATTTGCAAATGTCCCAGGTGGGACATTCTCTGCAGGGACCTGTGACTGCTCCTACAGGGCCTCCAGGGATGCTGGACTCTGGTGTTTCCCTCCTTTTGCCCCTGAGGCACCGAGGGAGTCCAGGTGTGGAGAGATTTCACCACAAAAAAAGTATAAAGAGTTTGTAGTGATTTCATCCAGGTCAGGGGCTGATGGGACTGGCCACAAGGACAGCCTGGCTTTGGGGAGAGGGACAGCACCACTGTGTCCCCAGAAGGTCTGTCTTTGGGAAGGCTCTGGAGTTACTGTACTTCCCAACAGCAGGGCTGTGCTGCTGTGTGCCCAGCCCAGCTCCAAAGTCCTGGCACAGCCACGGCTGCCTGCTGGGGGAACCCAGCTTTGGGATTTAACAGCAGCTTTGGAAGGGGCTGGGAGGATGGAGAGAACCTGGCAGGGCCATCTCTGGGATTTCTCCTTGGCCCCAAGGACAGGGGGGCCTGGGTGGCCTCAGTGCCCCCACTGGAGCTCTGGAACATGAGCAGCACCTGAGCTGGCAGGGCTGGAGTGGGGTGTCAGTCAGGGGCCAGCCCCAGGGGCAGAGTGCAGGAGGACACCTGAAAAGCCAGGCTGCTGCCCAGCTCTGCCCAGGGGTTTTGGTGGGGGTCCTGCAGTCCTGCTGCACTGCTGACAGGGGGACCAGCTGGGGGAATTTGTAGTGAAAATACCTCATTCGTTGTGAGCTTCCCCTGCAGTGTCTGGGAAGCAAATGGGATGGATTTCAGAGCCATTTTCCTCAGAACAGTCAGGGAAAGGAGAGATTTGCCCCAAATGGATGAGGTTCAGTATTGTGGATGTCCAGGTCACCTCTGGAGATTGGATTTTGGTTCTGAGGACCTTTAAGCACTGCTGAGTGATTTGCTGCAGTGGAGAGTTGAGGTTTTGGGATGCAGATACTCTTCCTCATGAGCCAAAACGTCATAAACTCCTGTAACTGTCACTCAGTGCCAGTGGAAACATTTACAAGAAGGAACTTCTCCATGGACAGCTGCTCCTGCCCCACACTGCCAGCAGAACCCCTTGGGCTCTTACCAGGATCAGGATGTTCTCATCCCACACCACCCTGCTCAATATTCAGCCTCTGAAAGGAGACAAGGGGACAGAAGTGAGGCACTGGGGCTGCAAATGCAGGTGACAAGGGTAAGGAGAGCTGAAGAGTCTCACTGAGCTGGAATGCTGCTGGACATGAGGGGCTGAGCATCCTCATCACCTGCAAGATTCAGCTCTGGGGTCTGACTCCAAAACCTGCTGGTGCTCAGCACCTTGCAGGATTTGTCCCTTTGTGCAGGAAAAAGGACCAGACAAACACTGGCATGTTTATCTGCTGAGTTTTCAGTAGGAAAATGGATGAGTTTGGAATTACTCACCATATGTTCCCCTTTGGGCATCAGGCTCTGCACCCTCTGCCTTGCTGCTGGGGACTGGAGTGATGGAGCAGGGGAGGATTTCAGACCTGGCTGCCACAGCCTTCCTCCCTTGCTCAGCAGCTTTCAAACACCAATATTTAATGCAGTGTCTTCCCTTCCTTCTGCTGCAACTCCCCCTGGACTTTTCCACCCACTTGTGCACTCAGCATGTTCTGCTCCCCCTCACATATGGCATGCAGAATTTTCCATGTATTAAAACCCTAACTCAGGGTTTTTATTTGATGCTCAGGGAAGGTCAGGGAATATTTGATGCTCCAAAAAACATAGCAGTGGAATTAGACACATGAAAATATGAGGGCCGGTAGAAAGGAAGGGGATTCCACCCAGGAAATAACAAAGGGATGTGTCTGTAGTGTGTCCTGCTGTGTTTGTGAGCAGGGCCTGGATGGAGCTCTCTGAGGAGCTGAGTGTTTAACCAGGGTACCTTTGAACACTGCCTTTGGGAGAGGGAGGGAGGGCAGAGCCTGGCTGTGCCCATGGGGGCGTGGGGGCTCCTGTGTGTCCCTGAGGCCATGCCCTCCCCAGGCCCCCTGTCCCCACAGCCTCCCCTCCTCCTGCATCTCAGGGGCCTCTGCTGACCCCACTGCCCTGGGCTGGGCCTTCCTCCCATCCCAGCCCCCTGGAGGGAGATGCTGATCCTGGAGCAACACCCTGGGTGTTACCCAGGCTGGGGTGGGCAGCCAGAGCCTGCTGTGGGGTCTGGGGTGTTCAGGGACTGAGAGCAGGGCAGAGTGAGGCCATCCCCACGGCAGGGAGCTGCTGCCTGGGCTGAGCCCAGCTCTGAGCTGGGGGTGAGCCCAGCCCTGCCCAAGGATGAGCCCAGCCCTGTCCCAAGGATGAGCCCAGCTCTGCCCAAGGATGAGCCCAGCCCTGCCCAAGGATGAGCCCAGCTCTGCCCAAGGATGAGCCCAGCCCTGTCCCAAGGATGAGCCCAGCCCTGTCCCAAGGATGAGCCCAGCCCTGCCCAAGGATGAGCCCAGCTCTGCCCAAGGATGAGCCCAGCCCTGCCCAAGGATGAGCCCAGCCCTGTCCCAAGGATGAGCCCAGCCCTGCCCAAGGATGAGCCCAGCTCTGCCCAAGGATGAGCCCAGCCCTGCCCAAGGATGAGCCCAGCTCTGCCCAAGGATGATCCCAGCCCTGCCCAAGGATGAGCCCAGCTCTGCCCAAGGATGAGCCCAGCCCTGCCCAAGGATGAGCCCAGCCCTGCCCAAGGATGAGCCCAGCCCTGCCCAAGGATGAGCCCAGCCCTGTCCCAAGGATGAGCCCAGCCCTGTCCCAAGGATGAGCCCAGCCCTGCCCAAGGATGAGCCCAGCTCTGCCCAAGGATGAGCCCAGCCCTGTCCCAAGGATGAGCCCAGCCCTGTCCCAAGGATGAGCCCAGCCCTGTCCCAAGGATGAGCCCAGCCCTGCCCAAGGATGAGCCCAGCCCTGCCCAAGGATGAGCCCAGCCCTGTCCCAAGGATGAGCCCAGCTCTGCCCAAGGATGAGCCCAGCTCTGCCCAAGGATGAGCCCAGCCCTGTCCCCACCCTGGCCCCTGGGCCCAGCCCTGCTCTGTCAGCCCATCTCCTGGCAGAGCTCTGTCAGCCAGGGCAAATGGCAGCTCTGCAGGGTTCTTCTCAGTCCCAGTGAGCACTGCCCTGAACCAGAGAGCTACACAGGACACCAGATGTGAGATCTGAGCTCTGCTCAACTCCTGTCACTGTCACCCCTGCTTCTGAGGCTCCCCACTGCAGCCACTGCAGCCACATGGCCTTGGTCCCTGTGTGTGCCCACCCCTGTGTGTGCCTCCTGTGTGTGCCCCCTGTGTGTGCCCAGCCCTGTGCCAGGCAGCTCTGGCAGCCCACAGGGAGGCAGGGGATGTGTGGGCACACCCAGCACAGGGCTCTGTGCATTCCTTGGAAGGCTGGTGGCATTTTCAGGTTCAATGTCTGGAGTGACACTGTGTGCCCAGCCCAGCCCCAAAGTCCTGGCACAGCCACGGCTGCCTGCTGGGGGAACCCAGCTTTGGGATTTAACAGCAGCTTTGGAAGGGGCTGGGAGGATGGAGAGAACCTGGCAGGGCCATCTCTGGGATTTCTCCTTGGCCCCAAGGACAGGGGGGCCTGGGTGGCCTCAGTGCCCCCACTGGAGCTCTGGAACATGAGCAGCACCTGAGCTGGCAGGGCTGGAGTGGGGTGTCAGTCAGCTTTACTGGGTCCTGTTCAATAATGGTTTGTGTTGCTGCTGGGGCAGGAATCTGACAGGGAGCAGGGAGCTGGTTTCTGAAGGTGCAGGGAATTTATTGCATCCAGCCTGCCTGGGCTGGGGCTGGCAGTACAGATGAATTAGTTTAAAAATTTTGCCTCTTTGCTCTCAAGGTCTTGAATTTGTCTCACTGTAAAGCAGCAGAGGGAAGCTGGTGCTGCTGTGCTGCTGCTCAGGGAATGGTGTCAGAGGAAAGCAGAGCTGAGGTGTGATGGGGATGGCAGCACCCCTGGCATTAATGTCATCTCTGGAGCTGAATTCCACAGAGTGCTGGAATGGTTTGGGTGGAAAGGGCCTTAAAGCCCATCTTGTTCCATGGGCAGGGACACCTTCCACTGTCCCAGGCTGCTCCAGCCTGGCCTTGGGCACTGCCAGGGATCCAGGGGCAGCCACAGCTGCTCTGGGCACCCTGTGCCAGGGCCTGCCCACCCTCCCAGGGAACAATTCCTGCCCAATATCCAAATTTCCTTGTGCTGATCCCCAGTTCCTGGGTTCTGGCCAGTTCAGTCCCAGTGGAGCAGCACAGGGCTCTCCTGGGGCTGGGAATGTCAGAAGGCACAACATGACTGCTGAAATGTTGAATTTCAGGCAGAACAAAGGCAAGGTCCTTTCCAAGAGAACAGTACTGGAAAATACCCTGGATCTGTCTCTCAGCTGTGATGCTGAAAGTTTTGATTGTCAGGGCATCCAGAGCACTGCATGAAACATTTAATATGAAAATAAATCAGGAAATTAGTTACCTAAATGATCAAGTTTTATAAGAACAGCCTGTGTCTTGTGGCAGTCTTTCCCCAGCACTCCTTATATTTCCTATTTTTCCATCTTTTCCTTGTATCTTGGGAATACAGAACTGAGACAGTGGAATTTGCTGGCAGTTCTCACATTCCATAAAGAATTTCAAGGATTTTAAATCCCTTTCCTGAGCCTGGGAGATGCAGTGCAGATGTGGAACAGCAAGCTAAGGGAGTGCACTCTGCTGCTGCAGGGGGTTGTTGTTCTCAAGAGCCATTCTCACTGTCTCAAACCTGTATAAATTTTATTAATAGAGGTATTAGAAATTGTATTGCCTTCCTTATCCTCTTTGGTTGATGGAAACAACTCTTACACCACCAATTTAATTTTTCTGAAGTAGGGCACTAAAGTGCTTTCCATGTTTGTACAAATGAAAATAACCTTCTTTTAAAATTTCAACTGAAGCTGTTTGGTTGTTCTGTGAAGCTGATCGCTCTGTGTTGATCATGCCCATAATGAATTATCCTCTGCATTGGGGTAAAAAACAACCCAGCCCTAAAGGCTGTGCCCTCCAACCCCTCTCTCTTCTTGATTTGTGCTGAGCCATGAAGGTGAGAGAGCCCCAGGCAGGCTCTGGGTGTGGGTGACCTTGGGGACAGGACTCCCTGCCCTGCCCAAGGGCACTTGAGCTTCCCTGCATTGCTGTGGGCAGAACTGCTGCTGGCAGCTCCTGAAGGGCAGCTCTGGAGCCTGCATCGCTGTCTGAGGCAGCTGTTCAGTGATTTTTGTCAGGGATTTTGGTTTCCATCCTTATGTGGTGGCAGGAACCATGTCTTTGTGAAGCTGAATGGAAATCAGGTATTGATGTCACCTGAAATGAAAATGTTGGCTTGGGGATTTTTTGGGGGGGGTTAATCTAATCAAAGTTTTCAAAACAGAAGCTAAGAGAAAGAGAAGTTAAGAGAAAATTGTTAAGAGAAAATAGTTCAGAAGGCTGCAGGAGAAACAGGCAAGGGGTTGTGGTGGTTTTGCAGTGGGTAAAATAAAACCAAACTGGTTGCTAAAGAGCTGATGAGGGGTTTGTGGTGTCTCTGGATCCTGACTCCCACAGAGCCACCAGAGATCATTCACCAGCACAGCCCTGTGTGTCCCGTTCCCTCTCAGCCCTGAGTGTCCCGTCCCCTCCCAGCCCTGTGTCCCCATCCCCTCCCAGCCCTGTGTGTCCCATCCCCTCCCAGCCCTGTGTCCCTGTCCCCTCCCAGCCCTGTGTGTCCTGTCCCCTCCCAGCCCTGTGTCCCTGTCCCCTCCCAGCCCTGTGTGTCCCCTCCCAGCCCTGTGTGTCCCTGTCCCCTCCCAGCCCTGAGTGTCCCGTCCCCTCCCAGCCCTGAGTGTCCCTGTCCCCTCCCAGCCCTGTGTCCCTGTCCCCTCCCAGCCCTGTGTGTCCCTGTCCCCTCCCAGCCCTGTGTCCCTGTCCCCTCCCAGCCCTGTGTGTCCCCGTCCCCTCCCAGCCCTGTGTCCCGTCCCCTCCCAGCCCTGTGTCCCTGTCCCCTCCCAGCCCTGTGTGTCCCTGTCCCCTCCCAGCCCTGTGTGTCCCTGTCCCCTCCCAGCCCTGTGTCCCTGTCCCCTCCCAGCCCTGTGTGTCCCCTCCCAGCCCTGTGTGTCCCTGTCCCCTCCCAGCCCTGAGTGTCCCGTCCCCTCCCAGCCCTGAGTGTCCCTGTCCCCTCCCAGCCCTGTGTCCCTGTCCCCTCCCAGCCCTGTGTGTCCCTGTCCCCTCCCAGCCCTGTGTCCCTGTCCCCTCCCAGCCCTGTGTGTCCCCGTCCCCTCCCAGCCCTGTGTCCCTGTCCCCTCCCAGCTCTGTGTCCCTGTCCCCTCCCAGCCCTGTGTGTCCCTGTCCCCTCCCAGCCCTGAGTGTCCCCTCCCAGCCCTGTGTGTCCCTGTCCCCTCCCAGCCCTGTGTGTCCCTGTCCCCTCCCAGCCCTGTGTCCCTGTCCCCTCTCTGTGCTTGGACTCTGTGGGGTTTGTCCCTCATGACAGAGAGGTTGTCATGGCTTTTTCTCCTACAGCATCACCCTCTGTCAGCTCTAAACCACTGGCCATCTCTCAGAGCAGTTTTAACCTGTTTGCATTGCCCAGGAGAGGGGCTGATAACCCTGTGGAAAATCCCAAAGCAGCTGGTGCTGAATGCTGGGGAAGGGGAGGTGGTTGGAGAGCTCCCAGCAGCTGCCAGGCTCCAGAGGGGACCCAGGGAAGGCAGAGAGGGACCCTGCACCAGGAATGGAGGGACAGGACGAGGGGAATGGGGTCAAACTGCCAGGGGGAATTTAGGTCAGGTACAGGGAGGGGATTGTCCCCTGTGAGGGAGGGGAGGCCCTGGCACTGAGGAGCTGTGGCTGCCCCTGGGTCCCCGGCTGGACCAAAACCCCTTTCCCAGCTGAACCTGACTGCAAAGCCCTTTCTCCTCTGGAGCTCAGATTTTCCATTGACTGGAGAGGGATGGGTCAGGTTTAGGGTGGGTGAGTGATGGTGCTGAGAGCTCTGCTGAGGGCAAAGCAGCCTGGCCTGTTCCTGCCCAGAAATCCCCCTGTCCCTTCCCCTTTGGGGCAGAGCTCCCAGCCCAGCAGTGGGATGAGCCCTGAGCCTCCTTAGGCCTGGATGCATTTCAGTCTGTGAAATTCTTTCTTTTCTGGAAAAGCTGCTGCTCAGAGACGTCAGAGACTTCCCCTTTGGCTGGACCCCCTGGCTGCTCCACAGGCTGGGAACCAGCTGGAGCCAGCAGCCATCCCCAAAGTGTCCTGCTGGATCCAGGAGGAGGGGCAGGGGGCAAGGGCCAAGTGCTGCCCATGCTGGAGAAGAGGGAAATCCTAAAACCAAACAGGGAAATCCTAAAACCAAGCAAGGTTTTATGATCAACTCTGCAAGAATAATTGGGATGTTAAATTCATGCAGTTCTCACTACAGAGCTACACAAACGTTTTCCCATTAAGGAATTGCTCACTCTTGCAGGTTTTTCCAGAGCAGTGGGATGAAAATTTGCTGCTCTGGAGTCCAAATCTGGTGGATTTGGGGACAGCCAGGCAGTGATGGGTCACTGCCTGTCCTCCTGTATGCTGAGATCCATCCTGGGAGAGGTTGTGTTGTTTTTCCAGTCCCAATGAAATGCAAAGGATAGGTTGGAACAAGTGGGAGCAGGAAAAGTCTCATTATAACATGCAGGGCACGGAGCCTGAGGTGGGAAGAGGAAGCACACAAGGCTGTTAGCCAGGGCACCAGCCTTGTTCTCTTCAGTTTAGTTTCAGCTTCCCTTAAAATTCCTGCTGTTTATCCACTTTGCCCACACGGGAGCCAGAAGCTTTCCTGCTCGTTTCTGTCAAATTAAATTAATGGGGAGAAAAAACAACCACACAGATGCTCCAAATCCCAGGCTGGAACTGCAGAGTTTTGGCTCTTGCATCTGACTCTCAGTGTGGTTCAAAAACAACTCTGGAGGCACTTGGGGCACTCAGAAAAGGCAAAAGAACAGCAATTTTCGTGTTTAAAGGGAGAGCTGCATTTTCCAGCCAGCTCTGCAAGGTGAGCTGTGGAATCTGGGATCTGGGGTGTGTGCAGGTGTGATGGGCTGGTTTCCTCTGGCAGTGCACAGGGGTTTTCCAATGCCTCCATTGGCCAGATGAGCTTTTCTGCTAAAATAATTGTATGAAAAATGAACTGGGAATCTTCTGGGAGTGTGAGGAAGGTGCCTCCCCCACCTGCAGCTCCCAGCAGAGCACCTGGGAGGGGCAGAGATGGAAAAACAGCGGGTGGCCCAGAGCCCTGGGTGTGTGCTTTGAAGATTGGACTCTTTGGGGGCAGTTTGAGGTTTCTAACATCACTCAAAGCCATTTCCCCCTTTGCAGCCAGCACAAGACCTGGAGAGCAGCCCCAGACCCAGTGGCCCCAGTCACAAATGAATGGGGTGAGCTGGGGCAGCCACCCAAGGGCAGAAGCTGTGGATGCACATCCAGTTTTGGGCAGGGAGTGAGGAATGCAGAGGGTGCAGCAGGCAGGGCCAACAGCCAACTGCTTTGTCCTTCTGCTCATTGCATTGCCAAGGACCATGAGCTGAGAGACATGAACTTGTGGCTTTAACCATGTCCAAGAACCCAGACTGGCCTTCTGTAAATGGCTTTGATTTGGCTTTTTATGGGCAGCTCAGACCTTCTCCTGCCACCTCTCCAATGGCCTTCCTCCTTCCCTTCCTCCTTCCCTTCCCTTCCCTTCCCTTCCCCCTTCCCCCTTCCCCCTTCCCCCTTCCCCCTTCCCCCTTCCCTTCCCAGAACTTCCCTGTGACCTGGCCATGGATTTCCTTTGTCTCCTAAAAGCTGCTGGAGGGTGGGAGGAGTTCCCAAACCTCCAGGCAGAAGGCAGCAGTTTTGTTAATCAGTATTAATTAGAATGAGCTGGTTTGGCCTCAGTGGAAGCAGCTCTGGAGCAGGAGAGGAGTGGAATGTATAAAGTCAGGGGTGTGAAGCTGTGGGAGTTCAATGCCAAGGACGTGTTCAGGGTTTTACTGAGTTGAAGAGAAGATCAGGAGTAAGCACTGATCCTATAGAAAATACACATTATGGGATTCTTTCACATCTTCTGATTGCAAGCATTGCATTAGGTGCTGTTTGCAGGATTAGGACCAAATTTGGCCAAACTATTTCTAAATGCTGAGGGACAGAGAGCTCCAGGATCCCAGCACTGGATGAGTTTTGAGGTTTTTCCTCCCCAAACTGGCTGGGGACTCTGTGATGGTTCAGGGTTATTGAGGAGAGCAAAGTTTTGGGTTGGTTTTTCCCTAGTGTGGAGATTTTGCCCCAGAATAGGTTATTTCAGTGCCTTTGCTGCCCTTTAGTGCTGCCCAGCTGCAGGCAGGGAACAACAATTCCTGGGAATGTGAATCTGGGCAGTGTTTTGTAGGACAGAACTCTTGGATTTTTTAAAACTTCCAGGCAAGAAACTCTAAAACATATCACAAGCCCTCAATCTGGAGTTTAATGGTTCTCTTAATTGCTCAGTGAGAGCCTGCCAGCCCCAATTTGGTGTCACCTGTGAAAATGTCAGTGTCACCTCTCCAAGCAGGGGGACTGGGATGAGGAGGTTTTGAAGCTCAGCTGCAGCACTGAAGGGCTCAGATGTGTTTCAGGTGGGGATTGGGAACCTCTCCATGGCAGCCCTTGTCCCATGGAGGTTATGTACACACTTATCCCACAGCTCAGGGGAGGACTGGGGCTGTCTTCAATCCCCCCCTTAACATTTCCACCTCCTGCCCCTGCATCTGGCACCCAGATGTTGCAGCTTCTCCTCACTCCCCTGCTCTGCCTGAGGCTGTTAAATCAGCACCTTTTCTGTGATTGAAATTCCTGATTAAAGCTGGAGTGGAGTGAAAGTGCTCCTGGCTCTTTTGGCACCGGGTGCTCTCTAGGAAAAGGGCACAGAGGGCAGAGTTGTTCCTCCCTGGGGTGAAGCCAGCAGCAGCTCCTGGCACAGGACTGGGGTTTTTCTCTTTCCTTCCCACTGCTGATTTTCCACAAGCAGGAGGGCTCTGCAGAGACACAGCATAAATGCACTGTGGGTTGTCCAAGAATCAGAGGGCAGCTGGATTGGAATTCTTGGAGCATGTCCTGAGGGAACGAAGTCAGGGCAGCTCCTGCTGTGGTTCCCCAGCCTTGGGATGTGCAGATCTTCCCCTGGCAAAGGTTCCCTGTGAAGCCAACTTCTTTCTAGGGCTTCAGACACTGACATCCCCTCCCTCCAGCGTTTCCCAGCCTGCAGATCCCATCAGTCTGGATTTGTTAAGGGCTGCAGCCTGCTGGAGCTGTGCCAGGGCAAACTGCAGATCCTTTCCCCCTGGAATCTGACACTGCTCAGCTTCGAGGCAAAACACAAGGAAAGCTCAGCCCCAGCCCACAGAACTCCTGGAGTGTGGAGTTCATCCCTCCTGAGCCAGATGGGAGTGGTGGAGCCCTTGGCATTCCCTGGGCCAGGTGCCACCTTGCCCAAGGACTGGCAGCAGCTCCCTCTGCTCCCAGCTGCAATTTTATCCAGCAGGATGCAAACTCACCCTGCAGGGCTGGGGCAGGCAGGTCCCTCCTGAGGCAAATGGGAACAGTGGAGTGCAATGGTTTTACATGAGAGATGCTTAGGGATGTGATGGAAAGTTCCCAGCCACTGGAAAGCTGGACATGCCTCTGTGAAAAATACATGTTAAAGGTGAAAGTAGAAAATAAGAGAGACTTCACAATTACAGATTTTCCTGAGCAGCTACTATTTGTGACAAAATTGAGAGCCATGAAAACGCTTTTTTTTCCTTGTAAAAAAGTCTCCATAATATTAACAAAAAAGATTTCTCTCCCTAAGTAAACTGAAACAAACTGTTCTAGAAATAGTAAAATAACTAAAAATTTAAGTTTTGTTTCTTTACATTGTCAGTAAGGAAAAAAAGTTGTAAAGGAAAGAGAAGTGTTCTGAAAGTTTTATTCTAATTCTTATTACTCTTTCTTTTAGTTACTGTTAATAAATTTTCTTTATACTCTTTTAAAGTTTTAAACCTGCTTTACCTTTCTTCTAATCCTACCTCACAACAAGAAGTGAATACACTAGTAATTAACCAACACTAAACCCACCACACTCATTAGTACATTAACCAAAAAGCCTCAAAATTTCAAATCAACAAACCAAAACCACTCCGTGGAGCCCTTGGCATTCCCTGGGCCAGGTGCCACCTTGCCCGAGGGGTTGGCAGCAGCTCCCTCTGCTCCCAGCTGCATTTTTATCCTGCAGGATACAAACTCACCCTGCAGGGCTGTGGGCAGGCAGGTCCCTCCTGGGATGGGGGAAGCAGAATTCCCTCATCCCCTCCCTGCCAGAATTCCCTCATCCCTTCCCTGCCAGCCCTGGAGTTTGTTGCCAGGTGGTTGTGGCTGGCAGGAAAGCCCTGCAGACTCAGGAATGGCCATTCCTGCTGCCTGCTCTGTGGGTCTGCTCCTTGGGATGGCACTGGATGGGGAGAGGGCCCTGATTCCTGCATTTCCTCTGCCCCCTGAGTGCTGACATCAAACAAGCTCCCCTCTGTGCAGTGCAGGATGAAATCCTGGCTCTCAGGTCCAGTTCTTGCTGGGCTGATGCCTCCTGGACACAGGGCTGAGTCCTTCATCCCAACTTGTCCCCCGATTGCCAGGTGACAACACAGGAGCTGCTGGGATGGCCCCTGGTGCTCAGCCTGGGAGCCAAACACATTTTTAAAAGTTTTTCCTTCTACATTTCATACAGGAAGGTGAACTCCTGCCTCCCAGGAGCTTGCTGAGGGTTTTGCTAATGATTTTGAGTGGATCTTGAATCCACTGGGAGAGGAGGCTCCAGAGGGTTGGAACCCTTCTGCTCTGGAGCCAGGCTGGGACAGCTGGGGGTGCTCAGGGTAGAGATGAGAAGGTTTTGGAGAGGGCTCAGAGCCCCTTCCAGGGCCTGAAGGGGCTCCAGGAGAGCTGGAAAGGGACTTGGGGACAAGGGATGGAGAGAGAGGACCCAGGGAATGGCTCCCACTGCCAGAGGGCAGGGCTGGATGGGATGTTGGGAATTAGGAATTGTTCCCTGGCAGGGTGGGCAGGCCCTGGCACAGGGTGCCCAGAGCAGCTGGGGCTGCCCCTGGATCCCTGGCAGTGCCCAAGGCCAGGCTGGACAGGGCTTGGAGCAGCCTGGGACAGTGGGAGGTGTTCCTGCCAGGGCAGGGGCTTGAAGGGGGTGATCTCTAAATTCCTTAAAATCCAAGCCATTCCATGATTCTTTGATTTAAGAAAAATCAATGCATTTTGCATTTGATGATTTAACAACCCCACAAACAACAAGCCAAAGCAAACTAAAAAAGCAACACCAGCACCCTCCCACTCAAAAAAAAAAAGAATGTAGAAACCACAAGCAGCTGCCCCAGAGGGGGCTCATGGTGAGTGTGCCCCATCCCAGCAGAAGTCTGTCAAGGTTGTGCTGCTGCTCAGGGTTTGAAGTCAGGTGTCACTGTCATATTTTCTGAAAAATCTCTTTGCCCAGAATTTTCTCCTGGGAAGCTGAGAAGCCTCAGAGAAAATTGAAAACAATAATTATCTCATTTGCTTCTCCTGTGTTTTGCTGCTTTGGAATATGGTTAGAAATTGTTTATCCAACAGGTGAATTGTTTTGACTTAATGACCAATCCCAGCCAGCTCTGTTGGACTCTGGAAGGAGTCACGAGTTTTTTATTATCTTTTAGCCTTCTGTCCATATCATTTCTGTATTCTTTAGTATAGTTTTAATATAGCATTCTTATATATAATATAATAAAATAATAAATTAGCCTTCTAAGAACATGGAATCAGATTCATCATCCCTCCCTTCAATGGGGGTCTCAGAAAATACCAGAGTCAGGAGCTGATCTGCAGCACTTCCCTGTTTGCTCTGTGCTCAGCATTTCTCCACTCTGCCTTTTCTAGAGCTCTTGAATCCCTTTGTGCTTCCCAGCTTGTGCAGCTGTGGGAGGAAACACAGATTGCCAGCGTCCCCTGGTGTGATCAGTGTCCCTGGGATGGGGTGGCAGCTTTGGGAGCTGTTGGCTCAGAGTGCCTGACCCTTAAACAAGCAGTTGGGATAAATCTCTCTGCCAGCATCAGCCTCTGTGCTTTGTGGTTGGGTGGATCTGCACTAATCCAGGAGGAGGAGAACCCAAACCATCCTCTCCATCCCTGAGTTCCCTTACCTGGCAATCATCTTTACCAAGCTTGCATTTACATTGCGCTGCATTTCCCCCATTTTCATTTTTCTTTTCCATCAGCTTTGCTCCGTGTTTTAAACAAAACAAACCCCAGCAGTGAGCAATGAGTGACATTTGCTGCTAAAGGCCCAGGATGGATCTGCTGCTTTCCCAGGAATTGTGCTGCTGTGCCAGGGATGCGTGAAGGGGACAAAGCTGGGAGCTCCCTCCCCACCAATAGCTGCTGTCAAGGAGGTGTCACAATAAATGCATTACTCAGCTCCTCGAGGTGCTTACAGGGCTGTTCTGCTGCTCCCTCATTTCCCAGGGAGTGCAGCTGCTCCAGCTGTCAATAACCATCCCTCACCCCCCGTGGTGAGGATGGAAATCACTCACCCAAACTCTGTCTGCAGGAATATCCCTGCAATTCCCAAGGACTTGAGGCTCCTGAATCTTTCCCAGGCATTGCAGGGATCTGGCTGAGAGCACCAGGGGCTGTGCAAGCCCCACTGCTGATGGCATCACCCAGCACAGGCTTCCAGCAGTGCCTGGAATGTGCAGCTGAGGAGGGATTGGTGTTTAGGAGCTGCTGCTGAGGGATGGGAGAGAACTGGGACCAGTGGGTGAATTGTGGTTGTACTGGAGGTTTGAATGTGAATGTGCAAATCACCCTGAAATCACCCCAAAACCACACCAAAATCACCCCAAAGTCACCTCAAAGTCACCCCAAAACCACCCTAAAATCACCCCAAAGCCACCCCAGAGTCACCCTGTGGTGGCAGAGGGGCTCTGGGGCTGCTCCCCCAGCTCAGCCTGACCTTACCCTGCCTCAGCCTCGCCCTGCTCTGCTGCTCCTGCTGTTTCCTAGGAGCTGACAGGGACCTGTGCTCTGCTCTACCTGCCAAGGGGATTCCTGAATTCCTTCCCAGCCCAGCTTGGAGGCAGCTCCCTTTGTGTGTTTGACCCCAGATGCACAGCTCGAGCTTGCAGCATCTTTGTTCCAGGCAATGATTTGCTCAGGGAGATTTCTCTCCTGATTTCTGCAGTTTGGCTTGAGTGTTCAGAGATTAAAAATGGTGTTTCAGCTGCAAACAGAGCAGGTTTGTTCTGCAGAGATGCTCACCTGAACCCATCTTCTCCTTCAAAAGTCAGTTTATTGTAGTTTCTTCCATCTGATGTCACTTGGAGCAAGTGTAGGAGGATTTTGGTGGCAGATAGGTCAGAAATCACTGCCCAAGCCCCAGTTTGGGCACCAAGCTCAGGCTCAGGGTGTTAATCCTGATCCCTCAACCCCAGCTCAGTGCTTTAACCAGGGCATGGTTGTTGTTGTGCCTGAGACAAAGAGAACTTTGTTTACCTGTGAAATTTGCTCATTGTGATTTTTATGCTCAGTGGAAAGGAAGAACACGACTCCAAATCAGCTGCTTGGCTGCCCTTGAGAAAAAATATATTCATGTTAAAAACAGCAAAGTAAATACCACGTCCCTGTTAAGTGCCTGATAGTTATACACATTACATCCCAGAGTAATTATCATTTAATTAGCACTCTGGCAGCAGTGGAAGGCGATGGAGTTACAGTGCAGAGTCGTGTTCCTGATGAGGAATTCCTGCATTCCTGGAAGGGCCCTTCAGGGAGTGGGAGCAGCAGCAGGAGCCAAAACCTGCAGGGCTCCCTTTGCTGTGGCCACAAGGAATGAGGTGTTCCTCCCTGCAAGGCAGTGAGAGTGGATTTAGGATTAGAGTTGGGATTAGATGAGCATGTGCAGTCCTGGCCACCCAAACTCTGGTCACCATCTGAGGGGTTTCTAAGGAGAAATGTTTGGCCCTTTTTTCTTTGCCTTTTCCTGCTCTTTGTTTTGTTGTCAGTCAGGCTGTAAGTACCAGGTGTTAAAGAAATCCATGTTATTCCTCTTTGAATAGTTTTATATTCAACACCACTATCTATTTCCTTTTTATTCCACCTGATCTTTAGGGTTTGGGGTGCAGGGGTTGAAATGAGATGGTCTGCAAGGTTCCAACTCAAATCCTCCTCTGAAATAAAAGGCCACAAAATCTTTCCCGTTCACAGAGGTGAAATCTCTGCATCTATGTGCAGTCACTGGGGACTTTGAAGAGGTGCAAACTCAAATCCTTAAATCTGGGATTTATAATCAGACTTTATTGTCCCCTCAAGGAACTGAGCACTGGTTTGAAGGTGCTGTGAGTATTAAATCCCAGGATCTGCTGAGGCCCCTCCTGCTCTGCTCCAGCTGCCAATGAGCTGCATTACAGTGGCTGCCAATTAGCACAAATGAGCTTTTAAAGCCCTTCTGGGGGAACTCTGAAGCTGCTGGCTGGCTTTGCCCTGGGGAGTTGTGCATCCCTGTCTGGAATAAACAGGTCTGATTTGCATAGGCAAACCCTGCCGGATTAATGGAGATCCCAGGGGACTGCAGCCCTCAAGGAGCTCTGAGGAGGAGCATGAGGCTGGGTCGAGGTGACTGATGCTCCCTGGTTGGGGTTAATTTGGGGTGTGCTCTCCTTCCCTGCCCTGTTCCTGAGCAGGGATCCACAGGTGGGGACTCTGGGATTCCCTCACCTCCCAGCTCAGGTTGAAATTTCCAACTGTTTGCTTTTGTCAGACCTTTATCTCCTGTTGGTGGCTGTGCTGTAAGCAGTGGGACAGCAGCAAGCATCCTGGCCCTGCTGGAGCCCGGGCTGAGCTCAGCTCCTGGGCTGCTCACAGGGTGTGCTGGAGCCTGTCTGTGCAGGGAACATGGAACAGAGATTTCCAGAGCTGCTCTGAGGGTCACACCTTCAGGGTACCAGCACAGAGGGAAAATAAACCCAGGTTCACCAGATCCTGAGCCTTCCTGACTTCCCAGCTCTGCTGATCTGGGCTCCCTTTGTGTCCTGCCTTGATTTGCAGTGGCTTTCCAGGCAGGCAAAGTGTTCTTCTTGAACTTTTTCTGCATTTTTCAATGGCTTCCACTATGAGCCAGTGCACAAATGAAAATCTTGCTCTGCTTTATGTCAGCCCCAAGCCTGAGACTCTGTGTGGCCTCTTCTGTGGGAGTGTCCTAGTAAATCACAGAGAGTGATCACAGATACTGCCCAGTCCTGCCTTTGTGGATAAATGGGGCTGTTAAAGGTCAAACCCCAGCATGCAGATGTTTGCAGATGTGCTGTAGGGGCTGTGGGAAGGAGTCTCAGCCCCTGAGCTCTGGGGAGGTGCCTGGACAGGTGCCTGTGTGCCAGAGGGGCCCCCAGGTGTGAGTACATCCCTGAGTGCCCCCAGCAGCAGGAAATGGGTGCAGGTGAGGAGCCCTCTTCCAAGGGAGAACCTGCCATTGCAACTATCTCCTCTCTTCCTCCACAGCACCCAGTCCCGCTTGAGGGTGATGATCAAATTCACTTTGGCCAAGGTGCCTTCTCTGGGGTTTGTACTCTGGGACTCAGAGTGCAGCCCCCAAATGCTGCCCACAGGAGCACCAGGGCCATTGGAGATGTCACCTGCAGTTGTTTCCAGTGATGGAAAACAGCCCCACACACCTTCTGCACGTTCTCATGGTCCTGGGCAAGGCTCATCGCAGCTCAGGGCTCTTGGCCTGGAAGGGTTTTCCAGGTTGGTGCCTTTAGTGGGGTCCCAGCAGGGTGTGGGAGCTGGATGGGCTCTTGGCGTGAGGGTTGCTGCTGTGGGAATGGGATCAGCCCAGTCCTGGGGCTGGGGTTTGCCATCAGGGGACAAACACAGAGAGCTGGGGACAATTGCTCCCTGCACATGAGCATTTGGCAGCCAAGAGCAGCACATCCATCTGGGGACAACTGTACCAAGGGCCTGGGCCTTGAAGGCACTTTGTGTCCAAGAATCCAGGGATCTTCAGTGCTGGGGTATCCTGGGGCTTGGAGAACACACCAGGAAGGAAAAGGCTTTTAGGCACTGGCTGAGGCAGCAGTTTCATCCTGGAGGGGAATTTTGTCATTGAGCTTGGATGAGAAAATCAAAAGCAGCAGTGGTTCCCAGGCTGTGTCCGAACACAGGGTGGGCGCTAGCTTTTGATGCTGCTCTAGCAGCAAGGCTGGGAAACAGCAAAGCCTTGCTCAGAAGGTTGTTAACCACAGTGCCTTTCTCACCAGAGACTCAGGGGTCTGGCACCTGTGGCAATACCAGCAGTCAATTCAGCAGCTCCAATGGGAAAGCGCTAAACTGATTTGTAAATGGTTTTTCTCAAGAGCATCCAGGTGTTAAACTCACCTGACAGAGGAGGAAACAGAGCTACAAAGGAGTTAAATGCCTTGCCTGAAGTTCCAGAGCAGGCAGAGAACAGTGACAAAGTCAAATGTGTGTTCAGCAAGGTCACAGGCATGGGTGGATGTAAGAGGTATTTTTAAAAATCCAGTTTTCACAGCCTCCTTGCCATCAAAGTTTAAGTGGTATTAATCTCCAGTAAATTCAGCAAAGCCATTCAATCCAGCATCTCTTTAATGTGGTATCTCTTATTTTTAATTTGTTTCACAGGTTCTGTGGTACTTAGCAACAGCAGGGAAATAAACCCATTGGAAACAGACAATTAACCAAGGGCACTGGGGCAGGGAAACGGAATTGTTCAAGGAACAGCTCTTGGAGATGCTGCCCTGGGGATGAGATTAAGGAAGGGATGCTGCTGGGGACTGAAATGCCATTCCTTCATGGACGTTTGGTTACATCCCTGGGAAAGACATCCAGCTTTCTCCATCCCCCTGGCAGTGAAGGGAGCTGGGAGTGTGGCTCTTCCTGCCTTGCACCGAGGGGTCCCACAGGAATGTGGGATTCCTCTTTGGAGATGTGCTCTGTGTGTGACACCAGACTTGGGGGTTTGCCATCAGGCTCCTGCCTGGGCAGTGCCTGCCCTGGCTGCCCTGGCCTCGGGCACTCAGCCCTTCCTGCAGGAATCCAGGGCTGAGCTCACTAACAAAGCAAACCCTGCTCCAGGGAATGCATCCTGCATCCTGCCTGGGGTGTTTGGGGTTGGGAGGAGCTGGGATGGGGGCACAAAGGAAGGGGTTTGAGATGGAGGAAACGTGCACTTGGCCTTGTGGCTGATGTGAGAAAGGACTGCTCACTTTTAAAATTTTAAAGGTTTATTAAACCTTAACAAAAAATACAGCAAAAGGGCTAAATAAGGAAAAATCACAAAATCACAGCACTGGGAGCCCCTGTGATAATCAGCCACGTGCTCATCTTCAAAATGGGTGCTCCACCTTTTATACCCTTAGCCCCTCCTAGAGTCCTGTCAGTGACTCCTTCCTGGCCATCTGGGGGTGCAGATCACTTTCTTACACCTTGATTTGGGGCCAGCTGTTGCCATAGCAACAACCCAGCCCTCCCAAATGCCCCTGTGTGCCCAAGGCCATTCCATGATAACAATGCAAGGGGGAGGACACATTGCAGTAACACAACTGATATCTACAGAACTTCTCTTAACACAAACATAATGTTCACCCTGTCCCTGTGAGAGCCAAGGTCTCATCACCCACCTGTAACCCTGAGGAGCCCATGGGGAGGAGGCCGAGAGGGCCAGGGCCAGGCAGGAGGCTCTGCCTCATGCTCACCCTCTCCTGGATGGGCCTAGCCCTGGCTGAGGATGGGCAGTGGGATGAAGCTGAGGAAGACAATGGCAGGTGAGGCAGGGCAGCTCTGTCTGGGTCTCTGCTCTGCCTGACCCCATTTCCCTGTGCAGGGATTGCTCTTGTTCTGCTGCAATCCCATTTTGGGAATGGGCTGACTACAGCTCTGTGGCATTCATATTCTCTGAAAAATCCCTTTGCCCAGGATTTCTCTCCTGGGAAGCTGAGAAGCCTCAGAGAAAAAGGGAAACAATTCTTATCTCATTGGCTTCTCCTGTGTTGTGCTCATGTGGAATGTGTTTGGAGATTGTTCACCCACAGGTGATTGTTCCATTGCATTCTGCTGGGAGTTGTTTTCACTCTTTGGCCAGTCAGGGCCAGGCTGTGTCAGGGCTCTGGAGAGGGTCAGGAGTTGTTTTTTTTTTTTCTTTTTTTAGCCTTCTGTAAGTATCCTTTCTGTATTCTTTAGTACAGTATAGTTTAGTATTCTTTAATAGAATATAGTATTATAAAATAATAAATTAGCCTTCTGAGAGCATGGAGTTAGGTGCATCATTCCTGCCTTCGTTGGGGCATTCCCTGCAGGTACCACACAGCTCCAGGCTCTGCCTGTCCCCCAGGCACCCCAGGGCCAGGCCAGGCTCCACAGGCCCCTTCCCAAGGGAGGGGGTGGTCCAGAGGCCAAATGTCTGGAACCAGACCTGCTGCTTTCCAGTGGCTTTTTACTTCCTCCAGTTCCCTCCTCCCCCATCTCTCTGAGGGAGCAGAGGTTTCTCCCTGGCTTTGTGGAGGGTGCCCTGAGAACAGGATGTCACCTGGGGGTTTCTTGGAATCTCTGCTGGTCACAGTGACCCTGAGAAATGTTACAAAGTCTCTTTTCCCAGTCGAAGAAGGAGTCAGAGCTCTTCATTTCTCGGTCTCAAGGTTATTTATTGTTCCTCATCTGTAAAATGTTTTTCTCCTGTCCTGCCAAGGTCTGCTCAGCAGAACAGTCCTGCCTGCCCCCGGGGCAGTGTTACATCTTTATACTACAATCTAAGTATACAATGTTTACAATTACTTCCCAATACCTATCACCTATGTTAGACAGTGAGCTTCTACTCTAAACCAATCCAAAAGTGGCACCATCACAGCAGAAGATGGAGGCCAAGAAGAAGAAGGAGAAAGGCTGGACACGCCCAGATTCCTCCATCTTGCTCCCTGAACCCCCATTCTAAAATCCCCAAAAATCTATTTTTCACCCCATGATAAATTCACTATCATTCTACTTAACTTTCATGGCTTGTAATTCTTCATACAAGGTTGGTAATTGTTTTTTCCAAGGGCTAAATCAAAAGCACAGGGGTTTTGGGCTCTGTGCCAAGGTCTCTGAGACCCCTGACTCTTTTAAGTCCTCCAGGGCAGCCAGAGGAATTTCCTGGGTTCCCAGAGGGATTGTGGCAGCTCCAGGGTGGCCTGGGGACTCTCAGCAGGGATGCTGCCCCTCAACACCCCAGAGCCACCCTGTGAGCTCAGACTGGGCCCAGGGTGGTGCTGCAGCAGCCTGGACTGCTCTGAGAGAGTCAGAGCTGGAGGCTCTGTCCTGGCATTGCCAGGCCACAGCTGCAGTGGGACAGAGGGTTTGGGTGGGTTCTGTCCCACTGGGATCTGCCCTGGGGCAGCCTCTGGCTGTCCCTGTTTCATGATCAGAGGGGTCAATCCTTAATGCTCTATCCTTGTATTAAATTTCCACCCAAACATTCAGTTGTCCTAACTTGTATTACTCATCCCAGACTTTAATATTTTTAAATATATTCTCTGAGCACAGAGGGGACAGCATTGAGTTGTTTCTTTTGCAGGCAAGTCCTTAATCTTGTCTCTGGCCAAGAGAAAACCCAGTGTTTTATCACAGAGTGTCACATGAAAATAAAGGTGGTGTTCTTCCCTCCCCTGCTCTCATCAGGGAAATCATTGATAAGCCACTAATTTAAGCCCCAGGCCTTAATTTGATAATTTACCTGACATTTTCTGCATAGTGGGAGTTGGTTGAATTTCAGCCCTGGAGCTCCGAGGCTCCCAGAGTTTCCTGCTGAGATGCTGGATCCCACCAGTGAGCCCCTGCTGGGTGGTGGAGGTGCAGAGAGGCAGCAGAGGTAGGAAATCCCAGAGTAGAAAATGGGATTGTTGCCATGAGCCCCCAGCTGGAGCCCCTGGGCACAGCTCTGGTGTCCCCAGCATGGGGAGGACGTGTGTCGGGACCCAGGACATTGCTCTGACTGCCCTGGAGGACTCGAGACCCTGCCGGGGGCTCAGAGACCTTGGCACAGAGTCAGAAACCCCTGTGCCTTCCATTTTAGCCCATGGAAACAATCACCAACTTTATGTGAAGAGTTACAAGCCACAAAGGTTTGAATGGAATGATAGTGAATTTGCCACAGGGTGAAAAGTAGAATTTTGGGGATTTAGAATGGGGGTTCAAGAGGCAAGATGGAGGAATCTGGGTGTGTCCTGTCCTTCTTCTCCTTCTTCTTGTCCTCCCTCTTCTGCTGTGATGGTGGCACTTGTGGATTGGTTCAGAGCAGAGACAGACTGTCTAACACAGGTGATAAGGATTGGGAAATTATTGTAAATAAAGCACACACAGTTCTTAGTATAAAAAGCCACCACCACCCCAAGGGCAGGGACTGTGCCCCAACCCGACCTGCTGGACAGACCTCAGCAGGGCAGAGAGAGAATGGAATGGATAAGAGAAAATAAACAACCTTGGAAAGCAGAGCTGAGGAATCTTGGCTTCTTCCTCGGTCGCAGGCCTGGGAAAGAAAAGACTTTCTAACACCTTGGGGTCATCTCAGCCACAGAAACCCGAGAGACCTGGAGCTGTGGGGGCAAGGCCAGAGAAACCATGACATTGATAAAGGGACTGGAGCTCCTCCCCCGTGGATACAGGCTGGGAAATCTGGGATTGTTCAGTCTGGAGAAGAGGAGGTGGTTGGAGAGCTCCCAACACCTGACAGGGTCTGGAGGGGACACAGGGAAGCAGAGAGGGACCCTGCACCAGGAACTGGAGGGACAGGACAAGGGGAATGGGGTCAAGCTGCCAGAGGGCAGGGATGGATGGGATATTGGGAATGAGGAATCGTTCCTGTGAGGGTGGGCAGTGGAAGGAATTGTTCCCATCCTTGGCAGTCCCCAAGGCCAGGCTGGATGGAACTTGGAGCAAGCTGGGAAGGTGGAAGGTGTCCCTGCTGGGTGGAACTGGATGAGTTTTAACCCATTTCATGATTCCATCCATGATTGTAAGCTGTGTGGATTCAGTGTGTTGAAAGAGGAACGGCAAGGCTGGGAGAGGGACAAAGAAATTCCTTCTGGGCAGGTACAGGACTGCCCCAAATGCTGCCTTGTGAAGGTGAGCAGCTCCATGATCCAAGTTTATTAGAACCAGCAGCAGCTTAAGAGGAATTGGACACCCTGGAAGTTCTTCCAGTCTGTTCTCAGCCTCTTGCAGTCAATGGTAAATGCACTAATTATTTTTTTAATATCTTTTTTCTTCATATTTTATAACCTGCTCTTTAGTGTAAAATTGGAAGCCAAATCCAATTGTGGGGGAAAATTAATTTCCTTGAATTGAAGGGGCAATCTCCTTGAGACTTTTTAATCATTAGATGATAACTGTGAGCTAAAGAAAGGCAGACCATTAAAGTAACTTAATAGAGCAGGATAAACGTTTTTCCCTGTATCTCCTTCATCTTTATTTAGAGATCCATGAGGAGGATATTTCATAAAAGCTGCTCTTCTTGACCTTTCTTCACTTGTTCTGTAGAAGAACCAACCAAAAGAATGGCAAGGAAGTAACACTGTGGAGTTCTGGATACAAACCCAATAATTCTGCTCAGCATCTCTGCTCTTCCTTCCTGCCAAATTCTGCTTTTCCTTTCTCATTAAAGGGAGAAGAGCTATAGGACAAATAAAAATGCATTCGGCTGAGCTGGGTGATTTTTAAAAACAAGCTGTGTAAATGCTTTTAATTAAGGGGCAGAGGAACAAGAGGCTTTATCAGCTCTTTGTCTGCAGGCCATTATTTCGTTGGGGATGAGCAATCCATTATTGTCAGCGGCCACCTTTTTGAGGGATTTATTCCCAAATCAAATGGTGTTTTTATTTAAATTGTTGAGTGCTGCTTGATTCCTCATTTATTTAATGTGGAGGCATTGTTAGAGAGGAGAATGGAGCCCTTAATTTGGATTGTTGGAGGGAGCAGGGCTGGTGCCTTGGGAGCTGCCTGGGATCCTGGGCTGCAACGGGACATGCAGCACAGTGGGGCGGGGGAAAACTGGGAGGTGAAGTTGCTAAATTCCAGTTAAGCTGTTTCCAAGAGAATTTTGGGAAGGATTGATGGCTCTGTGCTTTATTTATAAAGTGAAGTCATGTTGTGAAGTCTCAGGAAAAAATTCCTCCCTGGCAGGGTGGGCAGGCCCTGGCACAGGGTGCCCAGAGCAGCTGGGGCTGCCCCTGGATCCCTGGCAGTGCCCAAGGCCAGGCTGGATGGGGCTTGGAGCAGCCTGGGACAGTGGGAGGTATCCCTGCCAGGGCAGGGGTGGCACTGGATGGGCTTTAAGGTCCCTTCCAACCCAACCCATTCCATGATTTATAAATAACAATGAAAGAAGCTCTTGGGGTACAGCTCCTGTTCAAGGCTCCTGAGCTCTTTCCAACCCATAAAAACTCATTTACCTGGTTGAGAGTTCCCACTGATCCACTTTATTGAGTCCAAAATGCAGTTTCCTTTGTCTGAAACTTTCTCCTGGATTCTTTTTCTGGCTTTTACCTCTTCTCTGAGTACCTCTAATAGTTTTTGACAGGAGAAGTCAGAGGTTTCCACACCTATTCCCAGTGGTGGAGATGAACTGGGTTGTTCATACCCTGGATTAAACCAGAGCAATTTTCCCTTCTCTTAAATTCCAGGAGGTAATCTAGGATAATGGAACTATTAGATTTGGCATCTGTAAGGTGGTTATCATTTCAGAAGGAATTGTTTCTGTTAATGGCAGTTAACTTGCTACAAATAAAGCAAGAGAATTGAAATCTTAAGTACCAGAGTGGCAGCAAACCATGAAACATTATCCTGCTCCATGGAAGGAAGGCTGAGCCAGCTGTCAGGGAAGAAATCTATTGGAAAACCCTCTGATGAATTCCAATTGGAACTAATTTAACGTGGCAGCAGCATCCAGCTCTTCTACTTTCTATTAGAAATATTAAAATGTCTATAAATAATAATATGAAAGTGGGCAGAAGCTTTCATCCAAGGAACTCGTGGTTTTCATCAGGATGAGTTTGGTGGCTGTTGGTGGAGCTGAGCTGTGAAATCCTTGGAATTCCTGAGCTGCCCAGGGGACCCCAGGAGCTCCTCTGGCAGATTTGGGCACCGTGTGAGGTGTGGATGGAGAGCTGGGGCCTGTCTGTGAGCCAGCCCTTGGGGAATTCAGGGCTGTTCTCCACCTCTGCAGGCCAAACCTGCTCAGTCCAGCCTTGGACTGCTCCATGGCATGGACAGGGCTGGAATGGGCTTTGGGCCCGGATTTGGGGGCTGCTGTTACCACACAGGATCCTGTCACCCCATTCCTGCCTCGAGAGCAGCTTCCCTCTGGAGAGCAGGCATTCCTGGGGGCTGTGGGATTTCCATGGGCTCACAAAGGTGATGATGGGCACCCATCCCCCTGTTTAGAGCTCGGAGCTCAGGGGAGCTCTGGAGCTCCCAAAAAATCAGCCTCTGGCAGGACCTTGTGTTGGGATGTTGGGGGTGTTCATG
Source organism: Haemorhous mexicanus (assembly GCF_027477595.1). Taxonomy (NCBI): domain Eukaryota; kingdom Metazoa; phylum Chordata; class Aves; order Passeriformes; family Fringillidae; genus Haemorhous; species Haemorhous mexicanus. The sequence continues at coordinate 1,339,346 of NC_082362.1, read as the reverse complement.
GCCAACACCTCGCTGTAAAATTCACTGGCTGAACTGAGTGGGTCCCTGGGTTTTTTCTTTACAGCACAGATTCAAAGAGCAGCAGTCAAATGGGAAAATGATTTTTCTATTTCTGTTCCAGCACAGGGAATATCCCAGGGGCAAACTGTGCACACACTATGGCAGCAGCAGCAGCTGAGTGTCCCCGAGCAGAACCACGTGGGACTGTGCAGGCTGGGCTCTTGGCAAAGTGCAGTTTTATGGAGGGGGTCATAAGGGCTAAGCACTCAAAAAATCCCCTGAAATGTGATCTCAGAGTGTTGTGAATCAGAACTGCATCCTCATCTCAGGGCAGCTGGAGCAGCTGGAGAGCTGGTCCATGGGTTTGTGAGTAATGAGGGTCATTAGTAAACACAACTATCTATAATGTCCTTAAAATTGCACAGTTATGACAAATTAACTCCTGGCACTGGGATCTTCCTCCCTCCTTGTGCTATTCCATTGATGCTCCCAGTTTTCTGGGTTATTTCCCTGCCCAGCCTTGCCTCTGGCTGCTCCTGCAGTGTGAGCTGAGAGCTCTGAGCTGGAGGGCACAAGGTGCAGGATGGATGTGACAACTTCATCTCTAACCCAGAGCCCTGCTGATACTGGGGGAATTGCGAAATGACCCCACAGATGCTTCTCCAAACAGTTTTTAAAGTTTTTAAAGGATTTGCTTCTATAAATTTTTAGTGAGCTTCCTGCTGGTGGCCATGGCTCCTTTGTGATTCCAACTGGAAATGCTCTGTCCTGGAACACCCTAAAAAAACCCATCCTAAAGTCTACTCCATTTCAGACATGCTGGAAGTAAGAGAAGGGAAAGGCCATTCTTGTATTTCCTTCATTTATGGCAGAGTTGTGCCCTTGCCCACAGACACCCCGAGGTATTTCCAGTAAAGCACAGCCTGAGAGCTCCTCCCTATCTGTCTTGGCTGGAACAGCCAGGTGTCTGCTAAGGAAGGCAGGAGCCTGCCCTGAAATGGAAAATGTAAACCCCCTCCCTCTGAATTATTATAATTCTGAAATTAAGGGGCTCTCAGGCAAAGATATGGGAGTAGGAATAACAGATCTTTATTAGGGAAATTTTAAAATACAAAGGCAACAGTACAAACAACAAAAAAACCCCACTGCCAGAGTGAGAGCAGTCCCTGCCCCCTGTGTGTCAGGGTGGTGGCACAGTCCCATCCCAGGGGGGCTCAGGCTGGTGGCACAGTCCCATCCCAGGGGGGCTCAGGGTGGTGGCACAGTCCCATCCCAGGGGGGCTCAGGGTGGTGGCACAGTCCCATCCCAGGGGGGCTCAGGCTGGTGGCACAGTCCCATCCCAGGGGGGCTCAGGGTGGTGGCACAGTCCCATCCCAGGGGGGCTCAGGGTGGTGGCACAGTCCCATCCCAGGGGGGCTCAGGGTGGTGGCACAGTCCCATCCCAGGGGGCTCAGGGTGGTGGCACAGCCCCATCCCAGGGGGGCTCAGGGTGGTGGCACAGTCCCATCCCAGGGGGGCTCAGGGTGGTGGCACAGTCCCATCCCAGGGGGGCTCAGCCCTCCTGCAGTGCCAGCTGTGGTTCTGCTGGAGCAGGGATCCTGCACAAGGGGGGAGTTTTCCTCTGCAGCTCCAGGGCTGCTGGAGATGGGCCTGCTCTCCCTCTGGGAATGCAGGGCAGGAGAAAGCTGCTCCTCTGGGAATGCAGTGGCCAAAGGCTGCTGGGCTGTTCCCAGGGCAGATTGGATCCAGGTAGGAATGCTTGGCTCCTCCCCTGGGCGGAGCATCTCCCCATGGGATGGTGGAATTTGATCAGCCCTGCAGGGACACTCAGTGGCCATGGACAGCAGAGATCTCCTGGAGGGAGGACTGGCTGTGGGAGAGATAAAGAAACCTGCCCCATGAACAGCAGAGAACTGCCCCAGCTCTGACAGATGGAGATAGAACACACACCCCCATTTCTAACCTAAGACAAAGGGAAAGGCTATTCTTGTATTTCCATTATTTTATTTCCTTCATTTATGGCAGAGTTGTGCCCTTGACCACAGACACCCTGAGGTATTTCCAGTAAAGCACAGCCTGAGAGCTCCTCCATAAAAACTCCAGGAAAACCTTCCTCCAGTCTGTTCAGCCTGAAATGAGCTTGGATTTTGGACCATTTTTTGCAGTGGTAAAACAATGTCTTCAAAGGCACATAGCCATGAAATCTTTGGGATGAGTTGTTGTTGGGCAGGATGAAAGTTTGACAAGAAAGTCTCACAGATATGTGTGCTTAGCAGAAAGATTTTCAAAGGTAGAATATGAAGAAGGAATCGAGGTGGCAGCAAGTTTTGATATAGAATAAAAGAATTGCTGAGCCAGTCTTACTGGATAACCAAGGAGGCAAAGGGTGTGTTAGTTAGAAGGGGTTTTTATGGCTTAGAACAAAGGATTACCACTCCCCAAAGAAGAAGGTGTTTTTATCAAGCAGAAAGATAGCACAGGCAAACAAGTCAACAAATGTGGCAAGTAGAAAAAAGGTCTCAGAATTTTCCACTGCAAGAAAACTGAAAAACAACTTCCAGTTTAAACTGTAATGTACTGACTGTGAGTGATTGGAGAGCAGTAACATGAATATGGTAATTACAGTAGTTATGATAGGCTGTAGATAATAGTTCAGGTATAGATTGGTTCTACTGTACGAAGATGCTCAGCAAAGTATATAATGTGATGTAACCTAACCCAAAGGGTCTCCAGGCCTGTCTGCAGCTGGAGCTGACAGCTGTGGGCACAGCTCTGTCACCCACAACCCTGGACTGCTGCAATGTCTTGATGGAATAAAGTGCATTTTGTATACAATAAAGTGCATTTTGTATACAATAAACTGCATTTTGAAGAGCTGCCCGGAGTCCCACATCCCTCATGCAGGCGCTTACAAGCAGTGGTGGGAGGCAGCTGAGCCCAGCAGCTGAGCACAGTGAGCCCGTGGGCCAGCAGGGATGGGGCAGTGTCCCTGAGTGTCCCCTGTGTTCTCTCTGTGCAGGACCCCGGCCATGATCGGCTGCTCCTTCGTGGTGAACAGGAAGTTCTTCGGCGAGATCGGGCTGCTGGACCCCGGCATGGACGTGTACGGAGGGGAGAACATCGAGCTGGGCATCAAGGTCGGTGCCACTGGGCAGCAAAATGTCACCTCACAGTGCTCTCAGGAGCCCAGAGGTGTCACTGAGCTGAACAGTTACCGGGGTCCCTCAGGGGAGCTGGGAGGTGCTGGCATTCACAGCCTTTTAATTTCACTTTGCGGGAGAAAAATGACTGGGTTCTGGGGATGAGTTTAATTTTTACCCTTGGATTCCAATCTGTGTGACCTGATGCGCTGCAATGAAATGGCATTTCCAGCTTGCACCTGGCTGTGTTGTCACAGTGTCGCTGGAAGTTACAGGGATCTTTAATAGCAGGAAAAACACAGTTGGGTGAACAGTCTTTGGGGGTGCTGGGGCTCCTGTGAGTGTCTCAGGAAGACACAAAGCCTGGAAATATTTTCCAGGAACCTGCAAATAAAACGTGCTCACAAGCACAAAAGCTGCTTTGAACAGTAAAACTCTTCAAGGCAGGATTTCAGAGCTGCCTCAGTACCTCCCCCCTGACAACATCCCTTGATTGCTGTGTACAGTATTAGATCTGGCTTAGTGACTCAAGTGTTTACACACACTGAAGTGATTCATAAGTGATGAATTCCATGTTCAGAGTAACCTGGGATGGCAGAGTCTGTGGAGATTCTTCCAGGCATGGTTTGGAGTACACTTGTGCATTAACAAGCTGATAGGGAGAGGCTGGAGACTTCTAACTGGAAAATTGCATTGATTGTGCTGTTGTAAAAATGAAAAATCATTGTTCAGCTCAGAGATTCACCAGAGGATATTTGCTTTGCTGGCAAGGCACAGGAAACTTAGGAAATCTGTTGTTGTTGGCTATGGGGAGCAATAATCTCCCTTAAACAAGGGAGTGGAAATTAAAGGTTTATAATGTGCCACAGAGCTCCTTTCCTTGTGAAGTAATTACTGCTCATCCTGCAGTGGGGCTGCAGAGATCCCTCTCCAAACCCAGCTCCTCTCGTGCCTCTCCAGGTTTGTTTGGATTTGGGATTTTTGGTCTCATTGTGGAGCTGCTCTTCTCACAGTAATTTCAGCTAATTTGCCTGGTTTAGGGGGATTTCAATGAAAATTGGCTTCTTAACTGGAAAAATTGGATGGATGTCTCAGAGAAAGTGGTGAGCATTTGTGCTCTTCTTGTTCATATGCTGATTTTTTTAGAAAGGCCCATAAACATTCTTGTGGGGAAAAAAATAAAAAATCCTTCTCTTTCCCAATTGACTTTCCCAAGCTTGAGTTTCCAAGCCTTACATTTTCACACTCATGCTGTGTGTTCTGGTCAAGGTTTTTAAATAACTGGTGGTTTTGAGAGCAAAAATACTTAGAAATCTTGTAAGGTTGCACAGAAAGTAGAATTTTAAAGATTCTCGAGCTCCAAAAGTCTTTTTGTTGATGTTTTGGCTGTTTTGCCTGATAAGTGGCTGTCTGGAGTCCCAAAAGTAACTTGGGGATTCCTTGGTTGTTTCAGTGATTCCTGGATGAAAATAAATGCAGAAAGTGTTTCTCTTTGATGATGGTGCAAATTCCATCATTGTTCTGAGAATCCTGGGGCACTTTTAAATGTTTTATGGATGTGATTGTCCCTCTCTGCTCTGCACTGCTGCAGCCTCACCTGAAATCCTGGCAGCAGTTTTGGCAGCCAAATGTCTGAAAAATCCAAAGCCAGATCTGCCCAAAGAACAAAAACAAATAATAAATCCATTGAGGCTACAAGAAGGACATGGAAAATTCACACTGTTTCAGGCAAAAGCACAGGCTAACCTGTTATGGGAAATTAAACCGAGGAATCTGAATAACAAATGGAAATAAAGAATTGAGAAGGTAGGGCTGGACTAACCTGGAAGGGCCAAAGCTGTGTACATGAGTCCTGATTTACTAATGTAAATAAATAAATGCTTCAGGGTGGGGGAGTCCCATCCCTGAGGGGTTTAACAGTGGGGATGTGGCACTGGGGGACATGGTGCTGGTGGCACTGGTGGCCTTGGCAGATCTGATTGAACTCAAAGATCTCAGAGAAACTTTCCACCCTAAAGAATTTCATGATTCTGTGAGTGCTGTAGAATGAGCTGCACTGTGCCTGTTGTGGGGAAATATCTGAGCCTTATGTTTCTTTCAGCTGCTGAGGACATGGAGCAAAATGAGAAAAGTCCTGCAGGAGCCTCTTAGAACCCCCTAAAAGCCCTAAACCCAGCAGCCCTAAACCCAGCTCTGTTAGTGCCATTCTCAGGGTGCCCTTGGGCTCCTGTGTGTCACTCTGGCATTCCACAATTCCCATTCCTCCCTCCTGGGGAGCTCTGGCTGCTGTGTCCCCTTCTGGCCCTGCTCAGCTCCTGCTCTCTCTGAACAAGCTTTGGGCCAACTCTTTAACCCTTTCCTGTTCTGGAGGAGATTCTGCTCTGAGTTCATCAACCGGTTGCCTGTCACTGTCATATTTTCTGAAAAATCCTCTTTGCCCGGGATTTCTCTCCTGGGAAGCTGAGAAGCCTCAGAAAAAAGGAAAACAATAATTATCTCATTTGCTTCTCCTGTGTTTTGCTGCTTTGGAATGTGGTTAGAGATTGTTTATCCAACAGGTGAATTGTTTTTACTTAATGACCAATCACTGTCCAGCTGTGCTGGGACTCTGAAGAGAGTCACGAGTTTTTCATTAGTATCTTCTTAAGCTTTCTGTAAGTATCCTTTCTCTATTCTTTAGTACAGTTTTCGTATAGTATTCCATAATATACTATACTATACTATACTATAATATAATATAAATAATTATTATATTATTCTTATTATAATATAATAATATTATGATAAGAAAATAATAATTTAGCCTTCTAGGAACATAAAGTCAGATTATTAATTTCCTTCCTGCCACGGGGGACCCCAAAAATACCACATGGTGCCCAATTTTCATGGTTTGAAAGTGCTTCTGCTGCTGCTGTGGGTCCCTGGCAGCTCCAAGTGGGAATTTTGGCACAGAGACTTCGTTCCCCATCCCTGCTCCTCCTGCTGGAAAGTTTTCATTTCTTTTGGAGCTGTTTGTGGCCCTGGGTTTCAGTGAGTGTGACTAAGTGGGGAGGCTGCCTGGGCTCTTGTGCTCTGCAGGGAGGCTTAATGGCTTTTCATGGTTAGTCACAGACATTCCCTAAAGATGCTCCATAAAATTGTGTGGATCTGCTGGAATAAAGATGCCAAAGTCTGTGCCATGGCTGCTGCCACGGTTTCCAAGTCTGGGATGGGCTGCAAGGTTGTTTTCAGAGTATTTTGTGCTCGTGTCATGCATTGCTAATTAAAGTTATTTGAGCTGTCTTTTCGAGATTAATTTAATCAATAGGGATATTATTACTACTTTGATGGTATCATTTGTACAAATTGTCACTTGAAGAAAGCAATTAACTGAGAATGCTTATTAGCTGATCCATCCCACACCTTATTTGTGCTGTAGGAATCGATTATTGGATTCATTAAGTCAAACACAATTCAGGGATCCCTCTGAGGTTTAACCACTGACTTGAGCTGCTTTTACTGCTGCTGTTAAATTGGCTGAGGGTCGGCCTGGAGCCTTAAAAGTATTTCCAGAAGAAAAGCATGGCATCTCCTCTTAATAACCCAGACTTTTTTCCCCAGATTTGTCCTCTGAATCCAGCAAGGTAGATCACTGCTGCTGCCAAGCCAGAGGATTCATGTGCACGGAGCACATGGGATGGGATTCCCATGGAATCATGGAATGGTTGGGTTGGGAGGGATGTTAAAAACCATCTGATCCCACCCCTGCCATGGCAGGGACACCTTCCACCATCCCAGGCTGCTCCAAGCCCCAAAGTCCAGCCTGGCCTTGGGCACTGCCAGGGATCCAGGGGCAGCCCCAGCTGCTCTGGGCACCCTGTGCCAGGGCCTGCCCACCCTCCCAGGGAACAATTCCTAATTCCCAACATCCCATCCAGCCCTGCCCTCTGGCAGTGGGAGCTATTCCCTGTGTCCTGTTCCTCCATCCCTTGTCCCCAGTCCCTCTCCAGCTCTCCTGTGGCTCCTTCAGGTCCTGTAAGGCCACAGTGAGGCCACCCCAAAGCTTCTCCTCTCCAGGCTGAACAATCCCAATTTTCCCAGCTTTTCCTGAGAGCTCCCTGTGGAGCTTTGAAAATAAAAGGCTACAACAAGGCCATGATGTTGTTAGGGGGGATTTTAGCAATCAGAGCCCCCTCCTGCAGCTGTTCAGGACAAAAGTGACCCCCCTGCCCTGGCAGGGACATCAGTCCTCCCGGGGGTACCCTGCCTGTGTCCCCCCAGTTTCAGAAACCCTCCAGAGAGATTTAGGGACATTTCAATGGGACACATCTCCAGCCAGGAAGGAACCTGTGTTGTTGCTATGAGTGGGATTATTCACATGCTGATAAATTGAGAGGATCAGGCAAAGAATAAAAGGAGAACTGCCAAAAAGGTGTGTTTAAATTCCACAGAGGAGCCTGACTCTCCACATCCAGAGAATCAAATCCTTCTCTTCCTGCATGCATTTTCCATAAAATTATGTTGTGTCTTTCTGTTAAGAAACAAACAGTGAGGGTGTTGAGAGCAAGCAGCTCTTTCAGCATCTGTGGGGCCTGAGGTGAGGGCTGGGATCCCACAGGAGCACGGGGGGATGGCAGAGCTGCCAGCTGGGAGGAGGATGCTCTGATTATTTTTTTTTTTTTTTTTAAATAAATACACTGCAAGCACAGACTGGCCTTGCCAGCCTCACTGGGAACAGACTCCATGTGGCTTTACATGGCACTGTCATTGAGAGTGGTGGGTGGCACTCTAATGGGGGACACACAGGTTCCATTGTTGGATGGAGGTTTGATTGGGTTAGTGCTTGTCTGGAACTGACATCTGAAAAACAGTTAATGCTTGTCATTAAAATGGAAAAAGCATCCCTGGTTAGGGTGGAATTTGTTTTTATAACATCACATTTTGCCTCTGCCGCGGGTCTGTGCAAATGGGGCTTGCAGGGATTTTGATCATCCTCCAGAGTCTCTGTCTCCTTCTCAGTGCTCCTGATTAATGAATGACAGTCTGGGAGAGGCAGAGGGAGCTGCCAGCAGCCTGCACCCCAAACCCCTCCTTCAGCACCCTGGGCAGCAGGGCCTGCTGTGAATCCAAGTGTTCCCAGGTGTCTGGGTTTGAACAGCCAGGCGTCTGCTAAGGAAGGCAGGAGCCTGCCCTGAAATGGAAAATGTAAACCCCTCCCTCTGAATTATTATAATTTTGAAATTAAGGGGCTCTCAGGCAAAGATATGGGAGTAGGAATAACAGGTCTTTATTAGGGAAGAAAATAAAAATAGAAAAATGCAGTAATACAAACCCCACTGCCAGAGTGAGAACAGGAGCTGACCCCTGTGTGTCAGGGTGGTGGCACAGTCCCATCCCAGGGGGCTCAGGGTGGTGGCACAGTCCCATCCCAGGGGGCTCAGGGTGGTGGCACAGTCCCATCCCAGGGGGGCTCAGGGTGGTGGCACAGTCCCATCCCAGGGGGGCTCAGGGTGGTGGCACAGTCCCATCCCAGGGGGGCTCAGGGTGGTGGCACAGTCCCATCCCAGGGGGGCTCAGGGTGGTGGCACAGTCCCATCCCAGGGGGGCTCAGAGTGGTGGCACAGTCCCATCCCAGGGGGGCTCAGCCCTCCTGCAGTGCCAGCTGTGGTTCTGCTGGAGCAGGGATCCTGCACAAGGGGGGAGTTTTCCTCTGCAGCTCCAGGGCTGCTGGAGATGGCCTGCTCTCCCTCTGGGAATGCAGGGCAGGAGAAAGCTGCTCCTCTGGGAATGCAGTGGCCAAAGGCTGCTGTGCTGTTCCAGGTCAGATTGGATCCAGGTAGGAATGCTTGGCTCCTCCCCTGGGTGGAGCATCTCCCCATGGGATGCTGGAATTTGATCAGCCCTGCAGGGACACTCAGTGGCCATGGACAGCAGAGATCTCCTGGAGGGAGGATGGGCTGTGGGAGAGATAAAGAAAACTGCCCCATGGACAGAGAGAACTGCCCCAGCTCTGACAGAGGGTGACAGAACACACATATCTCACAGTCCAGGACACCTGGGACTGCACCTCTCCTGGCACACCCAGGGATGCAGGATGTGGAGTGTGTGGGATCCAGGAGTCAGGGATGATGCATTGTTTGGAAAACAGGAGGCTGAAAAGCCTGTAATTTATTCCTGATAAATTTATTAGGCTCTCAGGGTTCACAGGAGTTGGGGATGAATCCAGATCCTTGTGGGCTTTGTCCTCATGTCACTTGGGGTACACTGAATGAGCCATGGAGTGACTCTGCTGCAGGGAAAGGCTTTTCTGGGAGGTGTGGGAACAAATCAGCTCCAATCTCTGAGCAGCAGCCTCAGGTGAGCACCAGCAGGGTTTGCTGCAGGTGCCTCCCATGGTCTGTCTGTGTTGGCTGCAGGTGTGGGCACGCCTGGCTGCAGGGAGGGAGGAAATGTGCCCTGGGCAGGCTGAAGGCTTTGGGGTAGAATTCCCAGGGGTTTCATTCTCTGGGGACTGGGTACTGTTCAAACAGCCACTCCTTGACATCCCTGAGGAGCTGAGATCTTCTCAAAATCCCTCAGACAGAGATGAAGCAGAGCCAGTGGAGCAGGTGATCAAGTGGGGCTGTTGGCAGGGGGGAATCACAGAATCATGGGATGGTTTGGAATGGTTGGGACCTTAAGGATCATCTGACCCCACCCCTGCCCTGGCAGGGACACCTCCCACCATCCCAGGCTGCTCCAGCCCCAATGTCCAGCCTGGCCTTGGGCACTGCCAGGGATCCAGGAGCAGCCCAAGCTGCTCTGGGCACCCTGTGCCAGAGCCTCCCCACCCTCCCAGGGAACAATTCCTAATTCCCAATATCCCATCCATCCCTGCCCTCTGGCAGTGGAAGCCATTCCCTGTGTCCTGTCCCTCCAGCCCTTGTCCCCAGTCCCTTTCTAGCTCTCCTGGAGCCCTTTTAGGCTCTGGAGATGCCTCTGAGCTTTCCCTGGAGCCTTCTCCTCTCCAGGTGAGCTCCCCAGCTATGCCAGCCTGGCTCCAGTCCTGGAGCAGCTCTGTGGCTTCCTCAGGACTTGCTCCACGTCCTTCCTGTGCTGGGATCCCAGAGCTGCACTCCCTCCAGCAGGGAATGAAATTCTGGGCTCACCTACCAGGGAAAGAAATGGTGGAGTTAGAGCAAGATGTGGAAAAACCAACAGGGAAACCATGAAAAACTGGAGAAATTTTCTTTGTCAGCCGTGGGAGTTGCATCTGGCACTGCTCTGTGGGGCTGTGTGGGGGTGGATCAGCTCTCCCTCTCCATCTCCAGGCACAAGGAGCATGGAGCTGCTACTCCAGACCTGCTGCTGCCTTGCAGGACCTTGGAGACTCCTGCAGTTCAGAAAATACCAAAAATTAAAACCCATTAAAAGAGGTTGAAACAATCAAACAAACCCCAAAACCCAAACTTGCCAGCAATATAAACTCAAGACCAGTATTTTAGAAGTATTTTATCTGTCAGACCCCAAAATCCAGTTAGAGATTAAGGCTTAAGGATCTTTCCAAATAAAAATCAAGTCAATTTGGGGGGAAATAAGACAAGGATAGGACTGACCTTGGACAAGCCCTCAGAAATACTGATACACCAGGAATGCACAGCCTCCATCTGTTTATTTGTACCTGCACCCCTGCTAGAGGAGATTTTGCTCTTCACAGTGATTGTGGTGTTGTGGGAAGAAATATTTCCACCCCTGAACAATATCCAATCACTGCCTGCAATTGTCTGAAGAGCAGGAATCAGCACAAGTGTGAACTCAGCTCTGAGCTCTGGCATTTGAGCTGTCAGCTCAGGATTGACAGGGGTGCTCGAGGCTGCTTTAGCTGGAGCTCTGCTCTCCTGTTCTAGACTGATAAAATGCATTTCATCCCAGCCTCCTGCAGGGAGCTGGAGCTGTGTTTGGATTGTTCCTGAGCAGGAGGTGCTGGGCTTGTGGCTGTCCCTCCTGGGGAAGGGGTGGCAGGAGGCTCCCGGCTCACTTCCCTCTGAGAACAAGGGGTTTGTCATCCCTGTTACCTGCTGGAGGTGGGACAGCTGGGAGGAAGGACTGATTTTCACCCCAGCTGATTCTCCTCTTGTCCCTGACAAGCTGATTTTTATGCTGAGAAGACTGATCATCTCTTCTGGGAAATGTGATGGCTCTGTCCGTGCAATAACTGTGTGAGAGTCACTGGTGGGTGAAGAAATCCATTTCAGGACTCAGCCATGCCTTGTTGTCACTTCATGCTCTGGCAGGTGTCAGCTTTTTACTGATTTTCGTGGGACTGGTATCTCTGGCAGGCATTGGTTGGGGTTTGTCAGGGGCTGGTTGAACACTGGGCCAGGTCAGAGCCTGTCCAGGGGCCTGCAGGGTGAAACCCAGATGTGGAGAGCAGGAACAGCAGCCCTGGGGTTCTTGGGCTGTGGAGCCAGGACAAGGGGCTGGGCAGGTCTCGGGTTCTGAGTTGCTGGAATGGCTCCCCAGGTATCAGAAAGTCTCTTTTTTCCCAGTCCCACGACTGAAGAAGAAGTTGAGATTCCTCAGCTCTGCTTTCCAAGGTTGTTTATTTTCTCTTATCCATTCCATTCTCTCTCTGCCCTGCTGAGGTCTGTCCAGCAGGTCGGGTTGGGGCACAGTCCCTGCCCTTGGGGTGGTGGTGGCTTTTTATACTAAGAACTGTGTGTACTTTATTTACAATAATTTCCCAATCCCTATCACCTGTGTTAGACAGTCTGTCTCTGCTCTGAACCAATCCACAAGTGTCACCATCACAGCAGAAGAGGGAGGACAAGAAGAAGGAGAAGAAGGACAGGACACACCCAGATTCCTCCATCTTGCCTCTTGAACCCCCATTCTAAATCCCCAAAATTCTACTTTTCACCCTGTGACAAATTCACTATCATTCCATTCAAACCTTTGTGGCTTGTAACTCTTCACACAAAGTTGGTGATTGTTTCCATGGGCTAAAATGGAAGGCACAGGGGTTTCTGACTCTGTGCCAAGGTCTCTGAGCCCCCGGCAGGGTCTCGAGTCCTCCAGGGCAATGAGAGCAATGTCCTGGGTCCCAACAGGCAGGGTCAGGGGTCTGGCAGAGTTTGTTTTCTTTGTGCCCTTCAGCAGTGGGTTTCAGAAACCCTGGGGGAGCTCCTGCTGTGCTCAGCTGTGCTCTGACTCAGCTCTCCTCAGCAGCACTCACGCATGTTGCTCTTTCCACTGCATTTTGGTGAGGTCTGAGCTTCCCCTGCTGTAGGATTTGGCTCTCACTGACTCTGTCCACTGAGGGACTCCTTGGACAGGTGCTCCCAGCCCAGCTGGGGACACCAAAGACACCTCCAGTGTCCCCAGGACAGCTTGTTTTGGTTTTCCATCCCACGCTGTTTTTCTTCGGCATGACTTCCATAACTTGAACTTCTCCTGGGCTTCCAGCTCTCCATCCTCTGTGGGACAGGAGGTGGCAAAGGAGGCACGAGAGTCTGCATTCTCCCCTTTCACGGAGTGCCACCTGTTCCTGGCATAGCTCCAGGGATGGGGACTCCAAACACCCCTGGGCAGTTCCAGCCCTTTCCAGGGAGAAATCCTCCTGGTGCAGCTTGAGGCTGTGTCCCTTTTCCCTGGGGTACTCAGGAACCCTTCAACTGCATCCCAGGGACCCCTCAGTGCTGCCCCATCCAGGACTTGTCCCCAGCCATCCTTGCTGCTGTGGGGAGGATTCAGGGACTCCCAGCAGCAGGAGCTGCCACGGGGGGGAATGCCAGCAGGGCAATAAATCATTTGAATTCCATCTTGCCAGCATCCTGCAAGGCACACTGTGCAAACCCAGGGCACAGGGAATATTTCTCTGTCTGCTCTGCCCTGACCCCAGGGGAGCACTGACTCTGACCCTCATCCATGGAGAAAGTTTCCCAGACTTCAAGATAGACTGGAACCCAGTGATATTGTGAAATAGATTATAGAGAGCAGTGCAGGTGTATCACTTGGTGAAAAATTGAGGGTTTGGGATTTTTAGTGTGTTGTGGGTGGAAGCAAGATGGAGGGCACAAGGTGTCATCCTGGGCTTCTTCTTCATGCTTCTCCTTCCTCCTTCTCAATGGGTTTGGGTGGCATTCTGTAATTGGGCAGAAAAGTCCCCATTGCAGCTCTGAGGGATCAGTTATTGGGTTAAAAGGGAAATAATCCAGGTGTCAGCTCTTAATGGGATAGTTTAGTCCTAAAAGACCTTGTACCAAGAGACTGTTGGCCATTTTGTGCCTTCTAATGAAAAGCTGCCAAGCTCACAGTAGTGAGACTGTTTCACTGATAAGAAATAATAAACACCTGAGTCCCAAGATGAACTATCATCTCAAGTGCCTTCAGTCCAGACCCAGAGAAACCCACAGCTGGTGCCCCCAGAGCACACTGCTCCCCTTCTTTCTTGGCCCCCTGGACCAGCCCTGCCTGCCATGGCCACACTGCCAGCCCTGAGATCTCATGACTGTGGGGATGATGCATGAGCTGGAGCAGCCCTGGCTCCCCCCTGGCTCCTCCAGCCTGGAGGCTGCAATCTGGTCAGGAATTGCTGAGCTGCAGCAAAGTTAGGCCCTCTGGAAGCTGTTTTATAGCAGCTCTCCCTGGAGGACAGCTGTCCTCCAAAGTACTCCTCGGTGCCTGGAACAAGCACTGAAATCTGCCCTCCCTCTTCCCTGGGCAAGGTGAGCATCAGCACATTTGCTCTGTGGCTGGGATATAAATTACCCCATAAACCAGAAAAACCAGCCTTGTCTCTCCCTAAAATCCAACTCCCAGCAAAACTGAACTTTGTCTTCTGACAAAAAAACACTCTTGGGAAATGCCAAGGAAAATGTGACACCAAGAAATGAGGCTCATCATGAACTGAGGTGAGGAATGAGGAGTTTTTTCATCCCAGTATTGTCCTAAAGCCTTTGGAAAGTTTCCTGCCTGTCATGACTGCAAAGCAAGGGGATTTTTTTTCTTTTTATCTGTCCTTTCTTAGGAGCAGACTCACTTGTGATGCACCTGCTGGGGCTGTGGGACACACAGGTGCCTTCCCACCTCAGCCAGAGCCACAAAGTTGATTTTTTCCCTCTTCTGGAGTCTGGTGACTCAGGCAGGGCAGGAGCAGCCCTGTCTCAGTGACTGTGGCCTTTTCCAGGGATAAGACTCTCTCTTCATTGACTACAGATTTCCCCTAAGCTCGAGGATTATTCCTGGTAAGATGTAATCAATGCTGTTGCACTCCTGTGATTTTCAACCCAAAACCTCAGAGTTAAAAATTCCCAAGCAGCTTTTAGTGTGTTTGGGGTCTCTGCGAGGCTTTGCTGTTGTCCTCTCTCAAGGACTTTGAGGTCAAACCTGCTCCTTTTTACAAACAACCCTCTGTTTGGAGGCTCTCAGAGCTGGTTAAGCTGCATTTCCTTCTCACCTGAGCTCCTCCTGGACAGGGAATGCAGCTGGAAGGCAGCTGACAGCCTGATGGGATGGCAGGGAGCAGACTGACAGACTGACAGCACATCCCTGCCCACCTCCATCCCAGCCCTGCAGAGTCAGCAGGACAGAGTTTGTGACCCAGCCTTGTCCCAGCCCTGCAGGAGGCAGCTGCACTCCCAGCTTCAGGGAGACCTTCCTGCCTCCTCCTCCTCCATCCCACGTGGTGCAGCACCCAGCATCTCCTCCAGGACACCCAAATCCCTGGGACAGCCCAGTCCTTGCTTTGGGATCCCTGCAGAGCCCCGTGTTTGGTGCCAGGGCCAGGCAGGATGGGTGCTGCCCTTCCAGCCCCCAAATCCCAGTGTTTGTGGCAGCCCCTGCTCCATCTGTGCTGGGGCTGGGTGTGCTCCCCTGACATTGGCACTGCTAGAAATGAAGGGATGGGACCATTTTGGGGCTAGGAACGATTTATTGCTCAGACAAACATCAGTCTCAGAGGCTGTGAGATTTTGGAGGAGCAAGTACTCAGCCATAGCTCAGAGCAGTCACAAGTTCTTTGTCACAAGGCAATATAGAACTTTCTAACCCAATGCACAGTTGCCACAGGGTTTATTTTGCTTTTCTCACCTATCACCTTACTTCTACAATACTGTAGGTAGTTTTGTCTAATGGTTTCTGTCTCATGTGCACGCAGATGCTTCCATTATAATTTCTAAACTCTCAGCTACTCTGTACAACCACACCCCAGCATGATAAACCCTTCACCATCTCATCAGAGCATTTTTTCAGTTAAGGTGATGCCTTGTGAAGGCTGACCTAGAACAGAGGCTAGACAGAGCTAAAGAATAAAGTAAGGATTTATTTAAAAGACCTCAGTAGAACCACCTTGGGCAGCACAACCCAAAATGGTCCCAAAAATGGATATCCAATCACGGGGTCTGTCACTTTGATCAGTTCTGCTCCATTTGCATCTTGCAGTTCATTGTCCAATTCCAGCTCCAGCCCATGCAGTCCCATCCTGCTTGTTTTTCTCTCTCCAGCCCACGTTGTTTGTGCCCTTGGGCCCTGAGATCTGGATCATTTGTCCTTGGTTCCCAGCTGGAGCAGGAATTGTTTTGTCTCCCTGCTCTGTGCAGAGAGCTCACCATCCCCTAATGTGAAGCTCAGACCCACACACTGAAGCAGCACAGAATGTGGAAATAGAAAAGCTCAAATCTGAAGCATCATTGGCATTTTCTTACTTACAACTATAGAAACATAAGTGTATGATTTTTCTGCCTAATGTCTCTGTATTGCATTTTTACATCAATCCAAGCTTCTCCCAAGGCTGCAGATCAAATCTTTCAGTGTCTGTGGAAATTTCTGGTTTTTTGCTTCCCACCCTCCCCTCTGTCTGTCTCCAGCCCCATGTGTGCAGTGCAGGGCAGGGCAGGGATGGCAGCTCTGGCTGCAGGATCCTGCCTGGCTCCAGGGCTTTGGGAAAGGCTCTGGAGGATCCCTGTGGGATTGTGCCCATGGCTCCCTCTGATCCAGACAAACCCTGCAGCTCCCTGTGCTTGCTGTGCCCTGTTCAGGTGGATTTGGTGGGGTAGGAATCGCAGCCCCTCCTGGGAGTAGGAAAGGTGTTGGCATCCTTGGGCTCTGCCAGGATCCCAGCAGCTCTTTGGTCCTCTCAGATTCACTGGCTCCCTTCTCCCACATCTTTCCCAGTACTGGCAGACCTGTGGGACTGCTTCAGTGCAACAGGGAGGAGGAAATTCCCAGCCAAATTCAGTGGAAACTGATCATTTCCGTCCTCCAGCCATCCTGGAAAATCTCTCCTTTCCTTCCCCGAGCAGGAGGAGCCTGGCACTGAGAGTGTGACAGCCCTGAGCCTTGCCCTGAGCCCCCCTGAGACACCAGTGGGAGCAGCTGGACAGCATTCCCATGTCCCTGTGCATTTATCCCTGTCTGCAGTGGCCTTGTGACCCCCAGGAGCTCTGTGGGGCTCCTTCTGAGCAGCATTCCCAGCTGGAGCCCCTGGGAAGGGAATTCCCTCCCAGCAGGGAGCTGTCGGCCTTCTCTGAGGTGATTTTTTATTCACAGCCAGGCTCTTGGCTCAGAGATGATCTGATGGCTCTGATGCACCTCTGCCTAAGGCCTGAGAGGTGTTCAAGCTCTTTTATCCCTCTCCTGATGCCAGGCCTTCCTCAGGAGTCCCTCAGCAGGGAAGATGCTGCTGCTCGACCCCCTCTGCAGCCTCCTGGTGCTGGAGCTCACCCCCAGCCCATCCTGCCTCCCATTCCAGAGGGATTCAGGGGTGACTCAGCCTTCCTTGGCTCTGGCTAAAAGCTCTGCCCTGAGGCACTGGATGCTGTGGAACTGAAGGATCTCTTGGGGTTTTTCTGCTCAAGGACTGGAGCAGCATTTCCTGCCTCTGCTGGAAGCTGCTGGTGCAGGAAGCAGTTCAGAAAATGAAATGAAATTCCAGCTCTGACTGCCCCGGCTGGGATCCAGCAGAGCACTTAACTTCCAGCCACCTGGGCAGCCCTTTTCATTTTGGTGGTGCTGTTCCACCTGCTTAAGTGCAGTTCTGGATCGAGGCCTCTGGAGCTTGAGCCATAAGGGTTAATATTTCCAGAATTAAGTTTTCCCCTGAAGAAGGTGTTGTTCCTCATCCTTGCCCCTCCAAACAGGGCTTCCATTTGATGAGCTAATTAACTCATCTGGCTCTAAAATACAAGTGCATTCTTCTTGGCTTTTGTCATGTGTCACCACCTTCTCAGGAGTTATTACATCTTATTTACACAGAAAATACAGAAGGAGGGAAGTGAACCTGTTCAGTGCTTGAATTTACACCCAAAGCCTCAGTACCAAACCCATTATTTCATATTCATCTACAGACACAAAATATGTGTTAATTAACCAAAGTGCTGCTAGTGGGCATATGCAAATGAAGTGACATCAATCAGGGCAGGATCACCTTTTTTTTTTTGAGTTTTTCCTTTATTAAGAAATACAGTTTTGTGCTGACTGCAGTTCCTTAGTATCAGATCTGTGCCTTAAAGCTCAGCCTGCAAAGAGCCTCAGAATCTCCCAGCACTGCAGAACCCAGTGGAAATGATGTAGCTGGTAATGAAGAATTCCTGTGTAATCCCAGGGAGGACAGAACTGTCTGGATCTGCCTCAGGCACAGAGAACCCCAGTTTATTTTTCTAGGAGGTGTTTCATTCTGTCAAAGCAGCAGAGTTAAACTGAGAGAGACAATTAGGCATACATTCACATTTGGAGCAAATATATCAAATTTAAGGTGGAAAATAGGATGGAAAATCTGCAGCTCTGCTTCTCCAAGGCACAGGGTAACCCCCAGGATCTGCCCTGGAGCTGGGACAGAAGGGTATCCTTGGGCTGTGTCCCTTCCCTGCTCCCTGGGTGCCTGTGCCAGGGGCACTGGGGGTGCTCCTGGCAATTACTCAGCTTGGAAATTCCTCAGGTCTGTGCCCAGCCCTTTGCAGAGCCTGTCCTGCACATCTCCCAGGCCAGGGAGGGGCTCCTGTCTGCAGGAAGAGCTTTGGCAATGAGGAGGCTCAGGGCTGAGCTCACTCAGCATCTCCTTTATCTGATTGCACCTTTGGCATCATTCAAGCTGATTGTTTCCTTCCCAAAGGGAATACTGGATATTAACAGATGAGCCAGGACTGGGGGAAGGTGCTGGAGCCTTTAAATGTTTAAGAAAAGCTGGCAAAGGCATTGTGAATGATGAAGAAACGTCCTGTTCTCTGGCCTTGTCTATCCTGAGATGTTGATCCCCCACCAAAGGGAGACAGCTGTTGATTGTCACCTTTCAGGTGGCACAGGAGGGTTCCCAGTGTGAACCCAGCTGCTCTGGGACCCTCCTGTGCCTGCCCATTTGGTTCCTGGAGCTCTGGACAGAGGGAATTGGTGCAAATCCCGGGGCTGAACCATCCCTCTGTGAAATCTGTGCTGTCAGCACACATTTTCCTCTTTCCAGCCCCCTCCAATCTGTGAACTCCAGCAGAGTGAACCCAAACCCACACCTGGGGCTCAGCTGTCACCCCCCCCATCAGGTTGGATTTGGTCAACTCTGCAGCTGTAGAGCTGCAAGTTCAATCTGAAAGTTCAATGCTCCTCCTCTCCTTCCTGAGATTTTGGGTTTAAATCCATCTAAATGTACAGAATTACATCTGGTTTCTATTTAGCATTTTGGCTTTGGCCATTTTGAAGCTCTGTGGGTCTGCAACAAGCTTGTGTGCCTTGCTGGATTATTCCAGGATCAGGAACCTGGCCTTTGGCTGTGAACATTGAAACCCAGCATTCCTGTGGCTTTGGTTTGTGCTCAGCCAGTTCCAGATCCTGGAACCTCTCACCAGCCTGGTGAACACAGATTTTGGCAGGAATGATTTTCTCCTTATCTGTGCTTGTTCCAGAGAGTGCTCAGAGGTGTGCAGTCACAGGAGATGTTCCTGCTTTAATGGCCAGCACATGTCTTCATTACACACTTGAAAAAAAAAGCAGAGCTGGAAAAAAATGAAGTTTCCTGATGTTCCCAGCAGCTCCTGCCCCCAGCTGCCCTGACAAAACCCTTGTGCCAGCCAGGCTCCTTCAGCCACAGCCAAACCATCAGAGCAGGGGATCACTTCTCTGTGGCTTTGCCAAAGCTCCCCCAGATCCTCCCTGAGCCCCTGGGCTGCAGCTCCTGGCCAGGGGTTTGTGTCCTGGGGCTGCCTGGGGCTGCATCTCCACCTGCTTCTGAGGCCATGGGGCAGCAGCTCCCAAAAGGTTCAGAAAGCAGAGCCAGGTCCCTGTGGCTCGGGGTGTGTGCATGGCAGGAGCAGCACCAGACCCTTCCCAGCAGGGAACCTCACTGGTAATTTTTGCTGACAGCCCAAAATCAGCCAAGTGAACCATTTTAAAAGCCCTTCAGAACTGTTCACTTCCATCATTTGCTGCTTTTGTCAGGCACACAGAAATGTCTTGCCATGTCTTTTGTCTCATTTTTACAAGAGCTCTGTTGTCTATTTAGATTAAATTACAGGAGCAAGCAGTTGTTCAGGGATGAGCACTGGGATGATCTGAGGAGAGTGTTCAGCAGCAGGAGCAGGGTGGTTACCTCAGGTGTGTGAAAAAACAATGTTCACTTCCAAAAATGTAAAAGGTTTATTACAGCCTTATCAAAAATACAACAGAAGTCTGAATAGAGAAAATATTACAGCACCAGGAGCAGAGGATCTTTCCCCACATGTGCTCACCCACACAATGGAGGGTTCACCTTTTAACCCTTTAGCCCCTCCCAAAGTTCTGTCCATGGACTCCTCCTTCCATGCCCAGGGCTGGAGATCACTGCCTGACACCTTGATTGGAGCTCAGGTGCTGCCATAGGAACGAGTGACCCTCCCAAATGTCCCACACCCAGGGCACCCCTGAGAACAGCACAAGGGGGGTAAAACACAGCTATAAATCTATAAAACTGCTCCTAACATACATACATGATATTTGCCTTTTAATTGTGAGAGTGTTCTGGTTTGAAAAGAGAACCAGTGAAAGACTTTGAGTCAGAAATACAATTTATTAGGAAAAGGGAAAAAAACCCAAATACATGCAATAATACAAAAGAAAAACCCCTGACACAGTCAGAATACAAGCTGACACCCTGCTAGTTAGGGTGGTGGCAGCAGTCCAGATGAAATGGTCTTGTTGAAGTGGTGATTCCATAGAAACCATCTGGCAGCTCTTGTCCTCTGGAAAACCAGTGGCTAAGGGTGGCCGTTCCTCTGGCAATGCAGTGGAAAGACTGCCTGCTCTGTCCCAAAGCCCAGATTATGTCCAGGTGGGGATGCTCAGCTCCTCCCCCCTGGGCAGAGCATCTCACAATGGGCTGATACCTTCTGAGTCATGTGGGGGGTCCCTTGAACAGAAATGGCTCCTGGAGGGAGTTATCTCTGAGTTAAGGCACTGATGGGCCCATTAACAGCAGATAAGGAAGAAACAATGCCCCTCCTGGTTTCAGCAGCTCTTGAGGATGGGAATAGAATACATCTTAATATTGTAACCTAGGACAGCGAGTCAGCCATCACATTACTCAATCTGTCACACGTGGAACAACCAGAAAATATATTTTTTCCCTGCTGTACAAGCTCAGATGCAGCAGTTGAGGCTGCATCCAGTGTGGATGGGTGCCCAGGGTAAGGACAGCCCATGGAGGGGGTGTCTGGTGTCCCCATGTGAGGTGAGGGGCTGTGAGGGGTTTGGATTCAGTCATTTGGGAGGGTCTGGAGCAGGTTCTGCTGCTCTGCTGGGTGCTTGGTTTGAGGAGCCAGGGGCTCCTCAGGAGGTGCCAGGGGCTGTGTCCCCAGCTGGGGCCCTGGGGGAGGTGAGGACCCTTCTGACAGAAGGGGTAGGAGGGGTGGGGTTTCTGTCATCCCTGCCTCCAAAACCCTCTGGTGGAAATTTGCAACCCAGGCCAAGGAGCTTGGCCCTATGTCCTGCTTCAAGGTGCCTCTTCCTTCTAAAATCTGCTACATTTAAATTTAAAAAACATTTACAGCAGCTGTATTTTCGGTTTTTGGGAGGGACACGTAGACACTGAATCCTCTTCCCCCGTTCCCATACTTTTATGTCCAATAAAATTGAGAACTATCTTCCCAAAAATGAGCAGCCAGGGAAGTGTGAGCCTGGGCTGCCTGGTTTCATTTGCTCCAGGGGTAGCACTTGCTGTGTTTAATGGATTTGCTTGGCTTTCTGGGACACATTTAAAGGAGAAAATGTGTTTATTGGCATCAAATTTAGAAGACCTGTAACACTTAAGAGGGAGATATGTTTGGAAATGTGATATGAAATGGGGAATTGTCAGTTTTGCTGTCTTTGCAGAAGTTCTGGAAGTTTTACTGACCAGGTTTCTGTGGTGCAGATAGAATCTGAGCCCTAAAAAACTGAATGCATAATAAAATACCTATGGCATGCCATCATTTCTGGTTATGTTACTGTAACTGGGTGTATATCTAAAGGCAATCATCACTGTAGAGGAGGGAGGAAAACACAGAGAGAGCTTTAAATTTCATTAGACATTGAAACATCTGAAGGAGGAACTCTAATGGTTATATATAATAAACCTCTTTTTTTATCTTCCCATAAAATTGTATCTCTTTTCCTTTTTCCCCTCTAGTTGAGCTGCCTTGCAGTGTGCAGGGTTCTGAAATAAATCGATGATTAACTAAACAACAGGAATTCATAAACCTCCTTATTTTATAGCAACATTTAAGGCAGTGCACAGTGCCTGCTCCCCAAGCTGATCTACGCCCCCAGGTCCATTATCTGAGCTGTAGATAAATGAGGAGTTATATCTACTGGAGGTTATGCTCAGGTAGTTCCCACCCTGCTGGTGTAAATCCAGGGGTTTATGGAAGGAGAAGAGCAATATTCTTTATAGGTACAAGGAAACGTGACCCAGGGCTGGAGATCTCAGGGGATGAAGCTGCTCCTGCTGAGCTTTTCTCAGCACATCTTCAGGAAGTGCAAATCAGATTTTTTCCTGGGTTCCCACATTTCCTTTCCAGTTAAGAGCAAGTCCTGGGGCATTGGGGCTGGCTGCTTTCATTATGGAAAGCATCAGAGGAAGGGAGAAAGGAAAGCTGGGTTAAAGCTGTGCTCTGAGGAAGCAGCTCAGTTGTCAGGGAAAGCATTTAGCTCCTGCAAGTCAAACACAGCAGCCTGAAGAGTGTCTGGTCCTGGCAGCTGAAAGGCATGAACAGCCATTGCACAAATGCTCCTGGTAATCACCTGAAAGGGCTGTGGCCCTCGAGCTGAGCAGCTCTCTCTGTTAGGATTGTTCCAGACGTGGCTGGTCCCTCAGAGGTGGAAGTTTTGTGATGGTTAAGCCACGTTTGATGCTGGGTCCTGCAAGCCCATGTCCCTCCTGTGCTTATGGAACTCTGTCCTCCTGCCAACAGCACCTCTGAGCCAGTGGCAGCAGAACCACGGGGATTTATCAGGAAAGGAGCTGACAAGAAATTGCTCTGGCTGCCCACACCCCGCCTGCTCCAGGACTGCAGCTCCCAAGTGATTGAGTTGGAAATGGTCCAGAGGAGGGCATGGAGGGCACCAAAGGGCTCCTTCATCAAGGGGAGAGTGCTCAGCAGAGAGTCTGGAGCCTGGAGGAGGATGTGGGACGGCTCTAAATCAAAAGTGACAGGGCAAGCAAGGAGGCTTTTCCCTGGGCCCTGTGCTGGAAGCACAGAGGGGGTTGGAAACACTGAAAATGCTGCTTTACTCTGTGTGGGGATACTTGGCTGCTGCTAAAGGTTCATTTGTTCAGCAAGTTTCTTGGCTAATTGCAGGATGAAAAGCCCACTGAGGGCTATCAGATTTGCAGAAGGTTGAATGTCACCCCCATCTCTGCCCGAGGCTGGAGTGAGCTCTGGGATGGCAGAACTGTGTGTCCCTCCTCTTCACCAGGCACCAGCTGTTGGCTACATCCAGCTCCACTTCCCTCTCAGAAACCTGGGCTTGGATCTGGCTGAAAGCAGAGAGAACTCCTGGATTTTGCCTCTGCTCTGTCTCTTCCAGCCCCATTTCCCCCTCATCTGCTGAGCACACAGCAGTGCTGGTCATGCTGGTTGTGGCCGTGCCATGCTCTGGGCTTCTTATTGAAGGGTTTCCCCCAAATCTCATGGAAAATCCTGGACAATTCCTGTGCTTTACAAGAAGAAAGTTGGACACAGAGTAATTCATCCTCCTGAAGTCTCTGTCCTGCTCTGGGAGTTTGGATAAAGGCCTGAGGGTGATCCAGCTCCGGGGATGTCTGAGGAGGGATGGAGCTCAGGATGGAGGGATGGAGCTGAGGATGGAGGGATGGATCTCAGGGTGGAGGGATGGATCTCAGGGTGGAGGGATGGATCTCAGGATGGATCTCAGGATGGATCTCAGGATGGAGGGATGGATCTCAGCCCTTGTTTCCCTCTGCCTGGGTGGCCTCACTTCACAGCTCTGGTGTATTACAGAACAGCTCCTGCAAGGCCAGAGAGCAAAGAAGATGCACACAAGTTTACAGCAAGTGATTTCCAAGTTGTTTGTTCTTCCTGCTGCTGGCTAAATCCTCAGATGGAGGGAAGTGCTTGGCAGTGGGAAGGATTTCTTCTGACAGAGCAAATCAGCTCAAAATCTCCTTGCAGGAGAGGTTAAGCACAGTAGCCCCAGATCTGTCAAAACTGCACTCATTTCATCATCAAGGCAGACAGTGTTCTCTCTCCTCCAGTCAGGAGTGTGGTATTTGTTAACCCTTCAGCCCCTTCCTCTCCCAGTGGCTGCCCTTTAATCACCCGTTAATCAGATTAGTGGGCCTGACTGCAATCCCTGCCAGCCCAGCTGAGCCAGTTAAAAGGCAGGACTGACAGATGCTACAGATTTTTCTATTTGATTTTTTTCCTGCTGTTGCTCCTCGTTTGACCCTTCCTTTGTGGCTGTCTCACAGAGATGCTGGCAGAGGGAATCTGTTCCCTTCTGCGGGTGCTGTGTTTGGCACTGGGGCCCTGCAGCAAGGCTGAGGCATCTGCACTTCCCCTGGGTCATTCAGGGAGCATCAGCTGGGCTGTCACAGCCTGGGCTGGGCTGAGAGCTGAGCCACGAGGCTGCAGGGACCCCCAGGCAGCAGGATGTGCTCTCTGGCTGGATGAGCCAGGGAGATGCAGCTGACAGAGCAGAGCTCAAATCTCTGTCCTGAGCAGGGCCAGCAGTCGGACTGGATGGTCCTTGTGGGGCTCCTCCAGCTCAGGGTGATTCTGTGATTCTATAAAATGCTTTTCTGGCACTGCTGTTATTGCCAGGATTTGTTCTTTCACACGAACAGCAGGTTAGAACAGAATCGATGCAACAGCAGAGCTCAGTTAAAAAAAGTGACTGCAGGACACATTTAAACTGCCAAGAAAAGCAGCTTTGAGTCCCAGCTCAGAAAAGATGTTTCTCTTCTAAGAGTGATTGAAATTCTGCTTTTAAAAAGAAGCAAGAAAAAGCACTGAGGATGTTTGAAGCAAGTGGAGCAGCTGGTGTGTCCCTGTCCCAGGGTTGGGGTCAGCACAGACACACCTGCACGGCCTCAGCAGGGACACATGGCACGTCTGGAGCAGCAGAGATGTCACCAGAGCTGAGCCATCAATGGGGACAGCTGCTGCCCTGCAGCCAGGCCTGACCATGGGTGCTCTTCTCTGCAGCACTCCTGAACCTGGAGAGAGCCACAGCTCACAGCCTGCAGGCCCCTTGTTTAGCATTGCAGAGTCTGGCTCCCTAAAGCCCCAGCAGCCTGTGCTGTAGCTGATTCCTGAGCTGGCTGTGCAGAACCAGGAGCTGGACTTGATCACAGAATGACTGGGTTGGAAGAGACCTCAAAGATCATCGAGTCCAACCCAGCCCCAACACCTCAACTGAACCCTGGCACCCAGTGCCACACCCAGGCTTTGTTAAACACACCCAGGGATGGTGACTCCACCACCTGCCCAGGCAGCCATTCCAGAACTTTATCACTCTTTCTGTGAGAAACTTCTTCCCAATATCCAACCTGTATTTCCCTTGGTGCAGCTGGAGGCTGTGTCCTCTGGTTGTGTCAGTGCTGCCTGGAGAAAGAGCCCAGCCCCAGCTGAGCACAGGCACCTTTCAGGAGCTGTGAGAGTGATGGGGGCACCCCTGAGTCTCCTTTTCTCCAGGCTGAGCACCCCCAGCTCCCTCAGTTGTTCCTCTCAGGGTTTGTGTTCCCAGCCCCTCTCCAGCCTTGCTGCCTCCTCTGGATGCACTCGAGCATCCCAAGGCCCTTCCCAACCTGAGGGGCCAGAGCTGGACACAGCACTCCAGGTGTGCCCTCAGCAGTGCCCAATGCAGGGGCCAGAATGACCTCCCTACTCCTGCTGGCCACACTGTTCTTGATCCAGGATCCTTGGGGTTCCACCTCAGGATGCTTTGTGGTGCCTCACCTGCTCAGGAACAGGCTCTGGCTGTGACCAGGCACAGAGCTCTGGGATTGTCCTGTTCAGAGCCCTCTCATTCCCAGACTGCCATTCACTGTCTGCCTTCCCTGCTCTATCTCAGTTCCTTTGGAAGGCACTGCTGTTTAAAGGCAGCAGATGTTCTCCTGAGCATGTACAAACACCAAACACGTCTCCCCATGTTCCTCCTTGTGCTTCCTGCTCCTTGCATGAGAGCTGCTGGCTCAGTCCTGGAGCTGTCCTGGCAGTTTCATGATCATATCTGTCTGGGTCTGAACAGCCAGGTGTCTGCTAAGGAAGGCAGGAATATTCCTTGAAATGGAAAATGTAAACCCCCTCCCTCTGAATTGTTATAATTTTGAAATGAAGGGGCTCTCAGACAAAGATATGGGAGTAGGAATAACAGATCTTTATTAGGGAAGAAAATTAAAGTAAAATACAAATGCAGTAATACAAAACCCCACTGCCAGAGTCAGAGCAGTCCCTGACCCCTGTGTGTCAGGGTGGTGGCACAGTCCCATCCCAGGGGGGCTCAGGGTGGTGGCACAGTCCCATCCCAGGGGGGCTCAGGGTGGTGGCACAGTCCCATCCCAGGGGGCTCAGGGTGGTGGCACAGTCCCATCCCAGGGGGCTCAGGGTGGTGGCACAGTCCCATCCCAGGGGGCTCAGGGTGGTGGCACAGTCCCATCCCAGGGGGGCTCAGGGTGGTGGCACAGCCCCATCCCAGGGGGGCTCAGCCCTCCTGCAGTGCCAGCTGTGGTTCTGCTGGAGCAGGGATCCTGCACAAGGGGGGAGTTTTCCTCTGCAGCTCCAGGGCTGCTGGAGATGGGCCTGCTCTCCCTCTGGGAATGCAGGGCAGGAGAAAGCTGCTCCTCTGGGAATGCAGTGGCCAAAGGCTGCTGTGCTGTTCCCAGGTCAGATTGGATCCAGGTAGGAATGCTTGGCTCCTCCCCTGGGCGGAGCATCTCCCCATGGGATGCTGGAATTTGATCAGCCCTGCAGGGACACTCAGTGGCCATGGACAGCAGAGATCTCCTGGAGGGAGGATTGGCTGTGGGAGAGATAAAGAAACCTGCCCCATGAACAGCAGAGAACTGCCCCAGCTCTGACAGATGGAGATAGAATTCACACCCCCACTTCTAACCTAAGACAATATCTTAAAGCAGATGTTGTTATTTCCCCATGAACATGTGCAGGGCAGCAGGTAACAACTAAAGTTACCAGAAAATGCCCATTTTTCTGCTCTCCTGTTTTTTTAATTGATCCATAACAAATTCCCTTGGAGGCAGAAAGTAGCAACTCCTTGGTGTTTGCAAAGGGGAAATCTTAAACACGAAATAGAGTCAACTCACCTGGATTTATGAGTCTTGCAAGCATAAAAAGGCAGTCTTTAGTCTGGCATTTTCCTGCTTCTCTTGGTTACCATCAGAGGAACTTGAAATTTTCCCTTTAAAATGGGATGTGGCAGTGCCTGTGGTAAATGAAGCCCTGGGATCTTTGTTGGTATTCTTAAATGTATATTAATATTGTTCTTTTTGTTATTATTGGCACATCCTCAGAGTAGAATATTCCTGTCACTATAGGACACGAAATAACACGATGCACACACACTGCTGTTCTCAAGGTGGAAAAGGGAAGTTTATTTTCTGACCCTAACATTTATAGATTTCCAAAAGTGACAGTGGATTGGAGGGTGACAGTGCCACCTCTCCAGTGACACTGGACAAGCTAACAGTCTATCAAATTTCTCTGCTTCCATAAAACAATGCAAAACAATAAGTTATTTACAGAAAGTGTGTGAGAAAGTTCATTACAAGAATGTAAACATCAGAAGGCTTAGAAAATCTTAAAAAATCAGGGCGACATATCCCTGAATTTCAGGAACCACAGAGCTGAAGTTTATTGCTCTTCATATGATGAAATAAGTTCTGGTGAAGTGATGATGGGCACGGTGTATCCCTAAGCATGGGAATGCAAAGCCTTGGCTGTGCCAAAAATCCTGGGAGCATCCCAACATGTTAATGAGCATCACTGCAAGGGCATCCAGCAGCAGCCTTGTGGGAATTACAAGGGAGTTAATAAACAACATGGTTATGAAGGTTTCTTTTTAATTGTAAAAAGAGGGGGAATTGTGGGAATCCTTAAAATCAGAGGGTTTTGGGAAAGCTGCAAAAGATAGGCCTCAGAGACAGAAGAACTGTGATGGGAACTAAGCAGTAGCCATGAGATTGGTCAGCAGAAAAGTTATATGAGATGTAAAAAGCAAGGACAAATAGAACAATGGTCTGCGTGTTAACATTTGTCTGGAATAACTCCTTGAGCTGCAGAAAAGTTTATCTAGTGATATATTAGGAAGTTCTAAGCTTAATAATGGAGCTCTGTGCATTGTGTTTGAAGGCTCACAAGCAGGTGTTGGATTTGAAATAAGCAAGCATTGTTTAACCAAAGGTACCTGTGCTTACAGTGGTGGATAGAACCACTGTCAGTGTGCTTCTGCTTTGTGTGATTGGCCAAAAAACTTTTAAAGTGAGTTGTAGCATTGAGTTCTTGGTCTGCGGCCTGGGATGTGAGCTGCTGGCATCTTCCCATTGCCATAACCATGGAATGAGGCTGATGCTGGAAAATAAAACAGCTCAAGATGCAGTTTTGCCCCCGACGAGGGGAGAGAAGGACACATCTGACTCCATCTTATCAGAGGCTAATTAATTACTTTATTATACTATATTATTCTATACTATATTACATCTAAATTACATTACATTTAAACTGAACCTGCCAAGCACTCAACTCTGCACACACTGCACAGAATCTCGTGACTGTCACCTGACAGTCCTGACACACACACACACGTGGCCCTGACAGGCCAAGGAAACAAAACCCCATCACTGTGGGTAAACAGTCTCCACACTGCATTCTACTGTGGCACAAACACAGGCACAGCAAATGATAAGAATTGTTTTTCCTTTCTCTGAGGTTCAGAGAATGCAAAACCCAGAAATATTCTTGGGAAGAATTGTGCCTTGCCTTTCTCTGGGAAGAGAAGTGTGGCGACACCGTCCCGCTGGTGATTTGTACATAGCCCCCAGCCAGCAGTACAGCCTCTTGGTTTTGCTCTGCTTTCCCCTCTCGGGGTGGTTCCCCAGGCAGCAGAATGAGGGGCAGGCATGTGGCTGTCCTGTCTGATCCCAGGGCTCATCCTTGTGGCAGTTCTCCTGGCATCCTGCTTGTGATGGCATTGATGCTCCAGCAAATGGAACTGTGTGAATGATCCCTGCTCTGCTCCCAAGGGCTTTGGGGCACGTGGGGCTCTGCCCCCTCAAAACAGGGGTTTAGTGGAGGATTTGGAGGTGTTTTTCCCTGAGTGTGCCACCAGTTTGTGTTTGGGTAGTGTGCTTTGGAGGGCTGCTGCTGGCTGGTGTGGGAGGGGAACCAGCAGCCCCAGTGGAGATGAACCTTCCTTGTGCTGTGGGGTTGATGCTGGTGACAGCAATCACACCTGGCACTGCTGTCACTCACAGCAGAGTCCCCTCCAAAGCTGTGATCTGAATACAAGCAGGGCTGGAGCTCAGGCTTGGCACTTGCTGAGGTCTCCTGGTGGTTTCTGAGGTTTTCCTGGTCTGTCCTCCCAGGTTTGCATTTCCCAGGATCTGGGCCTGGGTGTCTCTGGAGCACCTGCTCCTGGTGCTTTGGGATGACCAGAAGCCTGTGAGGCTCTTCAGGATGCTGGGATGGGTTTGTGAGGGATTTAATCTGTGGCCTGCTGTCCCCCTGGGGCTGCAGCTGGGTGAAGGTGGCTGTCCCTACAGCTCCCTGCAGCACTGGCACCCCAGCCCCATGCTGGGCTCCATGTCACTGTCACATTTTCTGAAAAATCCCTTTGCCAAGATTTATTCTCCTGGGAAGCTGAGAAGCCTCAGAGAAAATTGAAAACAATAATTATAACTTTGCTTCTCTTGTGTTTTGCTGCTTTGGAATGTGGTTGGAGATTGTTTATCCAAGATGTGAATTGTTTTTACTTAATGACCAATCACTGTCCAGCTCTGTTGGGACTCTGAGGAGTCAGTCACAAGTTTTTAATTAGTATCTTGTTAAGCTTTCTGTAAGTATCCTTTCTCTATTCTTTAGTATAGTTTTAGTATAGTATTCTTGAATATAATATATATCATAAAATAATAAATTAACCTTCTAAAAACATAAAGTCAAATTCTCAATTCCTCCTTCATCCTAAAGACTCCAAAAATACCCCAGCTCCCCTGCCCACTGCTCAGAAACACAGCTTGGGCAGGAGCTCTGAAATGAGAGGGAAAAGAGAGAGAGCTGCAGGTGAGAGGGCTGTGCCAGGGGCAGCCAGGTGTGTCCGTGACAGATTTCATTCCCAGAGCTCTGTGAGCCTGGACCAGCCAGGCTGGACCTTCAGGCAGGGTTTGCCCAGTCTGTAGCAGGTCTGTGGGGAGGGTTCAATCCATGCCAAACCCTCCCTGGCTGAGCGTGGCTTGCACCAGCACCAGGTCATCACTCCTGTCACCAGATAAAATAGGCTGCAGTTATGAATATTGCCTCTTCATTTAAAGTGACATGAAAAAATCATCTCCCTCCCTGGCACTGCTCCAGCCTGGAAAAGTCTGGAGGAGAACAGAGCCTTGGTGCCATGTACATCCCTCTGTTAACCCAGGTGCCAGGAGAGCATCACCAAAGTCCCTCCAACGAGGGCTTTTTGCAGAGGAGGAGCCTCAGGTGACCTCTGGGACCTGCAAATGGCTGGGGCTGCGTGGTCTGACAAACACTGCATGTTATAGAATAATTCCAGGAGTGAAGTACAGCAATCCCAGCACTGGGGGATGGGCAGGGCTTTCCTGAAACCCTGGTAGCTCTGGACAAGGTGGCTCCTGGTGTTTTCCTGTGGAGCCAGCCTTATCTCCAGGGAAAGAAGATTTCTAATTGAGGAGCTGCATGCTATGTGTTCATCCTCAGCTCTGATTTATGTCTGCTGCTGCTGGAATACATATTCATGACAGGTTTTGCATAAAGCAAAGCAAATTATTGTTGTGGAAATACAGAGGGCGAGGATCCTTTCAGTTTGTTACCTCCTGGAGTGTCTCTGGTGACTGGAATGAAAAGCAGAGTGGTGGCTTTGGGTCTGCATCAGTCTAGGAGGAAGGGGGAGCATTCCTTAGGGAGCAGTGCCTTGGAAAGGGATGTGGAGCATTCACAAATGCTGAGGGATCCTGTCATTCACACTTGGGTTTATCCCCAGATCACTCCTGGCTTCTGTCACATCCCTACATCATCCCCAGAGAATTCTGGAATAGTTGGGCTTGGAGAGACCTTCAAGCTCATCTCAGGGACACCTTCCACTGTCCCAGGCTGCTCCAGCCCCATCCAGCCTGGCCTTGGGCACTGCCAGGGATCCAGGGGCAGCCACAGCTGCTCTGGGCACCCTGGGCCAGGGCCTGCCCACCCTCCCAGGGAAGGATTTTTCCTGATAACCAATTTCAATCTGTGCTCTTTTAGCTCCTTCTTTATCAGATCCATTGTTGGAGCTGGATAAACTGCTCCACCTGAGCTGCTGGCCCAGCCTGGGGTGGCCATGTCCCCAAGGACAAGTTGCTGGCTCTGGGTCCCTTCCCTGTGTGCCCACAAACACCAACCCCCTGTCCCTCCCCAGCAGAGCCCAGGGAGAGCTGGTGCTGCTGGAATGGGAGCTCTCAGCAGGCTGTGGAGATGAGATCTCCCACTCCATTAGTACACTGGGAACTCCAAATAATTACTTGAAGGAAAACCAGAGCTCCAGGAGATGGATTATGTCCACAGCTGAGTGTGTCCTGCATGAAGGCACGTTGGGACTGCTCCTCTCCTGGAGAGAAAATTCCTTTGAAAAACCATGCCTGGGTCTGTCTGTGCAAATCCAACCTCCTTCCCTTTTCCACTTGAATTATAAAATGTTTCTGTTTGTTTTATACAAGCATTCAATTGGCTTTGATAAGGAACACGATGTTATTTACTGTGCTGTAGCCTTGTACTTTAATCTGTGTTTTAGCAGCAGAACAAATTAACTGCTTTCTCCATCTCCAGGCAGAGCTTTCTGGTCCAGAGCCAGCTGGGCCTCCCAACAAAGGATGCTTTTAGTGCCTGCATCTTCCCGAGCTCCATCTTTAGTGGATTATTTTATTATTCTGCCTCTGATTGGAGATCAAAAGTGGCTGTGTTTAAAGCTCTGTATTTACACTAAAGCAGCATAAGCCCCTGAGCTGCTGCAGCCTGGCTCTGCTCCACAGGGCACCCTGGGTTAACACCCTGTGCTGATCCAGCCCTGGGCTTTGCCAGGTCAGGGGATGTGGCACACCTGCAGAGAAGTGGCACATGCTGCTCAGGCAGCCAGGGATTAACCCTGGGAATTCACAGATGGGGAATTAGGAAACTACAGAAACCTCCTGACACAGGGCTGTCCTTTGTAGGGTGGCAGCAGGAGCAGGGCAGGGATTGTCCCCTGTGCTGGGCACTGGTGTGGTCACCTGGGGTCAGTCCTGGGTCAGCCCTGGGCCCCTCAGGACAGTGCAGACCCCAAGGGGCTGGAGTGTGTCCAGGGAAGGGTCTGGAGCCCCAGGAGCAGCTGAGGGAGCTGGGAAGGGGCTCAGCCTGGAGAAAAGGAGGCTCAGGGGGGCCCTTGTGGCTCTGCACAACTCCTGCCAGGAGGGGACAGCCGGGGGGGTCGGGCTGTGCTCCAGGGAACAGGGACAGGAGGAGAGGGAACGGCCTCAGGCTGGGCCAGGGGAGCCTCAGGGGAGATTCTGGGGAAATTCCTACCTGGAATTTGTTGTCCAGCCCTGGCACAGCTGCCCAGGGCAGTGGTGGAGTCCCCAGCCCTGGAGGGGTTTAACAGCCCCGTGGATGTGGCACTTGGGGACATGGGGCAGTGCTGAGAATGGTTGGACTCGATCTCCAAGGGCTTTTCCAACCTTAAAGAAGCTGGGATTCAGCATCTCTGCCCCAGACAAAGCTCCATAGGTCTGGTGCTGCAGAGTCTGGAAAAGGGAGAGCCTCATCACTGGTGACCAAATCCTCTGGGCCCTGGATGTGTTATCCCAGCAATTTGGGCTGGAATTGCTGGAGAACTTTGGGCTGCTGCAGCTTTGGATGAAGTTTTCTGACCAGATCCTCGAAGAAGGAATTCCAGGTTCTAGTAAACAGCCACTTTCTTCTGACCAACATTATCACAAAAAACATTATTTCTGTGCTGGGAAGCTGCTTATCCAAATTTTGCCCAGCCCTGATTATATCTCAGTTCTTTGAGAAGGATTTAAAGGAAGATCATGTTATAAATTCACTTGCATTTCCTCCCCCTGCCGCCTTCACAGTAAAAAAACTAAAACCTCACATAAAATATGTGGTTTTTCTCAGTCCTCAGTTACAAATCACTGGATTTCATGTGCTTTCCCACTTGTCTTGTTCAAATATAGACTGTGCCATGCATAGAAATGCAGAATTTAAAGCTCAAAAAAAAAAAAAATAGGGACTCTAAAGCTGTTCGTTTTTCCAGGTATTTGTGACTTTGGGCTGACTTCAGGGGGAAGCCACTGGCAGCAGAAGTCACATTCCCTGCCCAAAGGGATCATTTGGACCTTACTGAAGCTTTCCAGAAGTCAGAATAAACATACTGCAAATTCTTATCCCCTTTTAGTTCCCATCCTGCATCTCAGTTGTGACATTTGCCAGACAGAAAATTCCTGAAATGAAACCAGATGCTGCAGGAATGATGTGGAACAGTTTCACCCAGGAGAGAGGACCCTTGAAATATTATTTTCCTGACTATGAAATGGAAATCATGTTTAGAAAATGAAAGACTTTTCCTGTTTAAGAAGAATGAAGGCACAGGGAGGCAGAGCTCTTGTGGTGCAGGTTCTGTGTGTTGCCCTGAATTGGCTGCAAAATTCCTTGGATAAAAAACCTGGAACTTTCTCCCTGTGGGAATGTTTTCACTGGTTTCACAAAGCTGATGGAAAACTGTGCTGCTGATAAATTATTTGCCTCAAAATAAAACATAGGAGAGGCTTTTAGGGCACCTTGAGCTCTTGTTTAATGCCTTGGGATGATTCCAATGCTGCCACAGCTCAGGATACAGGGAATTCTTGGTGCTCCTTCCCTGCTTCCCATCACCAGTGCAGAAAGGGCTGGATCCACCTGCCCTTCCTTCCCAGGGAGGGAAGAGAGTTTCCAGCAGCTCCAAGGGTGATGAAATTTCCTTTTCCATGTAACAGCCCCAAATACTCTCATGGACATGGAATTTCTGATCCAGCTGGATGAGGAGTTGCCACTATGGGCTGAAGGTGTCACCCAGCTCCTGTGCCCTCATTTCCTCTGCAAAAGGCACAAATGCAAAGCTGGGAGAGCCTTTCCTACACTTTCCCTCCAGCTTTGGTGGATTTGGCTTCTCAGTCAGCCACCCTGTACCACTCCCACTGCCCCCAAATTCCACACAAACCCAGGGGCCAGGAAAAGGCTTCCCTGTGAAAACAGCCCTGCAGAAATGGCTTTCCTGGACTTTCCTGCATACATCCAAGGCTCAGCCTGGCCCTGTGCTAATAGCTATGAGCAGAATTAATTAAAACATAATGCATGGCCTGGGAAATGAAACTCAATTTCACCTGGAGCTGAGTTATCCCGACGTGAACGTGTGGGAAGTGTTGGGAGTGCAGGTGAAAATCCTGCAAATTAAAGGGGGAATGAAGTGTTTTCTAATTTTATCTGGAAAAACACGTGAAGGATGGCAGGGGGGCAGCTGGTGCAGGATTAATCACTTCCCAGTCCCTGTGGCTGGGCTTTGGGGACGCTTGAATGGCTGCCTGCTGGATCAGGGGAAAGAAAGGGAATTTTGGGCAGCCTGCCCAGCACACACAAAAGGTGTCATTAACTGCCTGCTACTGCCCAGTTTTTCCAAGTTAGTTTTCCTTAAAGACTTTTATTGAAGCAATTATTTTCTATTTTTCCTCATGTAAAAAAATCCATGGGAGGAACCTAAATGTTTGTGCTGTGCAATTGCTGCTCATGATCTTTATGGAGTTTAAAGCAGTACAGAAAATTATTGACTTGTGACTCTGAGCTGTCTAGGAGAATTTATTCCTTCCCAAGCAGCAGCCAAGGAGAAATCTTCTGGCTCTTTCTTATTCCTGTTTTTTCCATCATTTTGTTGTTATGGATCTGAACTCCTGTTGACTCCCAGGCTGGTTTTTGCCAGAAAAACAGGCACATCCTATTGGAACACTGAGCTGGTGGAGAGGTGAAGAACAAAGGAAAGTTCTGGGGGCTCTTGGACAGCTGGGAGCTGCTACACAGGAGAAGATGCAGCCGGCTCTGGTTTTGTGGCTGGTGTAAATCCTTGGATTTGGCATGGAATCAAAATCTTCCAGCCCACCACAGCCCTGGTGAGGTACAAACCATCAGCAAGGCCAGGGGTGGCTGTGGTCACTGGGGCTCATGGGGACCCTGCAGGAGGGCCTGGAGATGTGGGACCCCTCAGTCTGACCTTCTGTACCCCACTGAGCTCCCATCATTCAGTGCTGGTTCTGGGGAGCAGCTGAGGGAGCTGGGAAGGGGCTCAGCCTGGAGCAAAGGAGGCTCAGGGGGGCCCTTGTGGCTCTGCACAACTCCTGCCAGGAGGGGACAGCCGGGGGGTCAGGCTCTGCTCCCAGGGAACAGGGACAGGAGAGGGAGCAGCCCCTGGCTGGGCTCAGGTTGGACATCAGGAGGAATTTCCCCATGGAAAGGGTGGCTCAGGCACTGGCAGGGGCTGCCCAGGGAGGTTTGGAGTGCCCATTCCTGGAGGTACCCAAGGAAGGACTGGAGGTGACACTCAGAGCTCTGGGCTGGGGACAAGGTGGGGATGGGGCACAGCTTGGACTGGATGGGCTGGAAGGGCCTTTCCAACCCCAGGGATCCTGGGATTCTGGGATTATGTCTGAAGTGAGAGGAGGGTGCTGGAGTGCTGCAGGTGTGACCAAGGGCTTTAGATGACCCAGCTCAGGTTTTGGCAGTTCAAGTCCCAGTTGTCCAAAGTCCCTAAAGCCACATGTGCATCTGGGACTGCAGGCTGGGGTTGGGGTTATTCATTCAGTAGTTTGTGATCACAGACTCCCAAAATCGTTTGGGTGGGAAGGGACCTTAAAACCCATCTCATTCCACCCCCTGCCATGGCAGGGACACATTGCACTGTCTCAGGCTGCTCCAACCCTGTCCAGCCTGGCCTTGGGCACTCCAGGGATTCCTGGAGGGATTGGTGAATGTGCCTCAGTTTGCTCTTCCCATTAGTGCAGGGGTGCTGCTCCAGCCTCCTCCTCCAGCCTCCTCCAGCCTCCTCCAGCCTCCTCCTCCTCCTCCTCCTCCTCCATCTTCTCCATCTTCTCCTCCATCTTCTCCTCCATCTTCTCCTCCATCTTCTCCTTCTTCTTCTCCTTGTTCTTTTTCTTCTTCTCCTTCTTCTTCTTCTCCTTCCTCCCCCCCTCCTGTACAGCAGATCAGAGCAGGGCTGAGCCCACAGGGCTCACATTCTGTTCCTTAAAAAGAGTAAAGAAAAACTGGGTCAGGGCTTTGGCTTCACACTGCCCTCTCCCTCCAGCCAACTTGTCCTAGGGGTTTGTCCTGTTGGATGGAATCACATCTGAATCCAGAATCCTTCATCAGCTCTGTTTTCAGGATGACAGGGAGGGGATGTGTTGCAGCATGTTTTATTTTATCATTTTTTATAAATGTGGCTCTTCTACAGGCCCTGAAGATCTTGTAGAGCCTACAAGCAGGCTTTTGTCACCTTCAGCATTGCCTTCTAAGGGTGCCCTCAATACCTTCTTTGTCCAAGAAAAATCCTGGGATGGATGTTGAAAATGGCTGGGTGATACCATAGCTGTTTCATCACCCCACTGTGACTAAACCTCTACCCCTGGTGCAGCTCTTTCAAGGAAAACGCCCTGCAAAGTGGCACAGAGACAAGGCTGAATTAGTCCTTGGTGTGCTGAGGGCATGGCAGGAGCCTGGAGGAATCCCTGTGCAAATCCCTACATCCTATGTCCTAATGTCTTGGTCTGAACAGCCAGGTGTCTGCTAAGGAAGGCAGGAGCCTCCCCTGAAAGGGAAAACGTAAACCCCACCCCTCTGAATTGTTATAATTTTGAAATTAAGGGGCAAAGATATAGGAGTAGGAATAACAGATCTTTACTGGGACAACTAAAAATACAAATGCAATAGTACAAACCAAAAACAAACCAAAGCCAGAGTGAGAGCAGTCCATGACCCCTGTGTGTCAGGGTGGTGGCACAGTCCCATCCCAGGGGGGCTCAGGGTGGTGGCACAGTCCCATCCCAGGGGGGCTCAGGGAGGTGGCACAGTCCCATCCCAGGGGGGCTCAGGGTGGTGGCACAGTCCCATCCCAGGGGGGCTCAGGGTGGTGGCACAGTCCCATCCCAGGGGGGCTCAGCCCTCCTGCAGTGCCAGCTGTGGTTCTGCTGGAGCAGGGATCCTGCACAAGGGGGGAGTTTCCCTCTGCAGCTCCAGGGCTGCTGGAGATGGGCCTGCTCTCCCTCTGGGAATGCAGGGCAGGAGAAAGCTGCTCCTCTGGGAATGCAGTGGCCAAAGGCTGCTGGGCTGTTCCCAGGTCAGATTGGATCCAGGTAGGAATGCTTGGCTCCTCCCCTGGGCGGAGCATCTCCCCATGGGATGGTGGAATTTGATCAGCCCTGCAGGGACACTCAGTGGCCATGGACAGCAGAGATCTCCTGGAGGGAGGGTTGGCTGTGGGAGAGATAAAGAAACCTGCCCATGAACAGCAGAGAACTGCCCCAGCTCTGACAGATGGGGATAGAATGCACACTCAGTTAAATCTTGTAACCCAGGACACATAAATATGGCATATCTGAGATATGGGGTCTGCCAAGGACTTGGTAGTGACCCTGCCCGAGTTGTGAGGGAGAGCTGCTGTCTGAGCTGGGATTTTCTGGGAACAGCCATCTCAAGATCTCTGTTTCCAGGCAGTTCCATAAATTTGAATGAAATTCCACATGGCAGTGGATTTTATGTGTTTAAAGTATGAGCTTGGAACACTGTGGATGCTTCAGAGTTTAGTTCCAAACTGAATTGTGTTTGTTGTCTGCAGCAGGGCAGGGATTGGGATTCTGCCCCTGTGCCCAGGTGAGAGCCCACCTGCAGAGCTGCCCCAGCCCTGGGCCCAGCACAGGCAGGAGCTGGAGCTGCTGGAGGAGCCCAGAGGAGGCTCCAGGATGAGCAGAGGGATGGAGCAGCTCTGTTGGGAGGAAAGGCTGGCACAGCTGGGAATGCTCACCTGGAGAAGGATGTGGGAGTGCCCAAGGCCAGGCTGGACATTGGGGTTTGGAGCAGCCTGGGACAGTGGAAGGTGCCCCTGCCCATGGCAGGGGTGGCACTGGATGGGATTTAAGGTCCCTTCCACCCCAAACCACTCTGGGATTCTATAAATTCCAGCAATTTAAAGTGGGAGTTTGTCAGTGGGAGCTGAAGCTGTGGATTCTTGGAGCCCAGCCTAGGGAAGGAGCTCATATCCAGGCTCTCCAGGGCACTCAGTATCAGCAAGACTGGGAAAAGGAAGGAGGATCTCACCAGACTTTAACACTGCTTGGAAGCACCAAATAAAATCAGTTTTGTGGTCTGGGTGAAATGTTTAACTGAACATCTCACATTATAAATGTGATTATAATAAAAATTTCACATTATAAATGTGATTATAATCAACATTTCACATTATAAAAAAGTCACTGCAATAAAGGGACA
Source organism: Haemorhous mexicanus (assembly GCF_027477595.1). NCBI lineage: Eukaryota > Metazoa > Chordata > Aves > Passeriformes > Fringillidae > Haemorhous > Haemorhous mexicanus. The sequence continues at coordinate 1,301,031 of NC_082362.1, read as the reverse complement.
TTCTGATGAGCAGCCTTGGCTCTGGTGATGTCTCATAAGTGAATCAGCAAGATCAATAAAGAAGCCCTGTCTCTGCTTTACCTTTTCTCTTAGTATCACAGCTGATGAGTTTTAAGTGCAGGCAGCTCAAACAGGAGGGGACAGGACAGGGTTTGCCCCAGCAGTGGGGGACCACAGTCCTGTCCCTGAAATCAGGAATGTTTCCCGAGTCTGTGTTGAAGTCAGAATGACTGGAGAAGAGGACAACATGACAAGCAGGACAGTAAAGAGGATTTAAATGTCTAAAGAGCAGGGGTATAAAAAGCAAGGGAATGAATTCCAGGCATCCCCCACCACAGTGAAGGGGTTTGTCCTCAAGGTTATTGAGATAATCCCGTTTTTCCTCGGGGCCTCTGTAACCACCCATCACTCTGCTTCCCACAGCCTTTCTGTTCCTCCCTGCTGTCACTTTGAAGCTTCCCCTGGTTTGAAAAGCAGCTCCAGCATTTCCTACCCTTGGTTCCCTCCCAGTGGCTTCGACAGGGGAGATTGGCAGTGGCCTTTATCTGAAAGCAGAGTATGAATTTTAGTCAATAGAGAATGAGGGCTGCTCTCAGGTTTCATTTTGTTTTCTCAGCCTGGTTAATTGTGGGCAGGAATTGCTGTGCCTGTCTGGGCACAGTGCTAGGAGAAGCTGCTTTTCAGTGCCTTAATTGAATTCCTGCGTGCAGGGACCGTTGGGATGCTGGGGAGGCAGAGCCTGATGGTATCACACAGGAGGGCTTGAGCAGCCCTGCCCCAGCAGCATTTCACATCAGTGCTTATAGACTGGGTATAAATATTATTACAGATATTATTATTCACAGACTCACAGAATCACTGGGTTGGAAGAGACCTCAAAGATCATCAAGTCCAACCCAGCTCCAACACCTCAACTGAACCTCAGTGCCACATCCAGGCTTTTTTTAAGCACACCCAGGGATGGTGACTCCACTCTTCCCCAGGCAGCCATTCCAGAACTTTATCACACTTTCTGTGAGAAACTTCTTCCCAATATCCAACCTGTATTTCCCTTGGTGCAGCTGGAGGCTGTGTGCTCTGGTTGTGTCAGTGCTGCCTGGAGACAGAGCCCAGCCCCAGCTGAGCACAGGCACCTTTCAGGAGCTGTGAGAGTGATGGGGGCACCCCTGAGTCTCCTTTTCTCCAGGCTGAGCACCCCCAGCTCCCTCAGTCATTCCTCATGGGGCTTGTGTTCCATATCTATTAACTTCCTTGTAAAAGTCAGGGCTGCTTTGTTTTTGGGAGAGAGAAATCATGGCAGCATTAACAACTGATTTAAATACCATTAATTCCTTTGAGGATGAAGATTCCATGGACCAAGCCTTACTTACACCAGCTGAAAATGCTGAAATTTGGGAGCCTGAAGCCAGAAATGCTGAAGCAGCATAATGTATTGTTTCCCTGGCTCCCTCGTGTTCACAGCTGTGATAAATTCAGAGGATGAATTGAACCCCAGCCTTTTCTCCTGCCTGATGAGATTCAGGTTTAACATCCTGGCCAGGTCCAGGCTTGCATTCATTCCAGGGATTTCATGAATTTCACCATCTTTGCTGCAAAGCAGGGCTCAAAGCTGCAAAATTACTTTTCTGCAAAGTGAATGTTGTCAGTTTGAGCTTCCTGATTGGGAAAAAATATCCATTTCCATGTCCCTTCTGAGCTCTTTGTAGGGATTTTGCCCATCTGGCCATGGTTCTGTGCAGTCTCCTGGGTGTGAGCAGGCACAGAGTCTTCAGCAGCACAGACTGGGGCTATAAATAAGCAAAAGGCAAGATTTTTTCCTTTTTTCCTACTAAATTCCTCCCATCCTTACTTATTCTCTGCAGTAAATATATTATTTCACCTATTTCCTGGGCACTGGGAATGTCAGTCCTTTGCAGAAATCAGCACTGGAGTTGTGGCCTGGCTTTTCCAGGCTTTTCCTTCTGGAATTCTGAACAACTATTTTATACTTTGATCCCCCATCTCTAAAATGGGAATAAGGAGGGGGTTTTGTGCATTTTTATGCAGCAGAGAATATATTTGGCCACAATTCTCTGCAAATCCAGCTCCCAGTGAATTGCCACTAATTCCAAGAATAAAAATCACATGTTTCCCTGAATGGATGGTCATGGAATTTCAGAATATCCTGATTTGCTGAGTTTAAGAGATAAAGGAACAGCTTATCATTCATGAGGACTTTGGGTGTATTTTCTTCAGTCTGAGCTTTGAGCTTTGTTGAAAATGAGGGTTTTTTGAAGGACTCAGTGGCCAGTGCTGCACCAAAAGCCATCACAGCCCTGGCTCCCAGGGGTGGGAGCAGTTTCTGGGGCTATTCTCACCTGTTTGCCATTTACTGTTAAATAGTCATGCTGTTATCAAACTGATATTAAAGGAAACCACAGAATCATTAAGCTTGGAAAATATCTCCAATGTTTAAGTCCAACCCGAACCACTGAACCATGTCACAAAGTCCTACACTTTTGAACAAGAAGTTTTAAATATGACAAAATAGGCTTGAGCTGCTGTTCCAGTAGCTGGGAAGCCTTGGCAGGGCAAGAAACAAGGTAAAAAGTCAATCCCCTGAAGATCAAGCCCTGGAGATCCTGACTGGTGTGACTTTGCGGGGTGCTGGCGTGGGGGAGCCTGTGCTGAGCCAGGCACAGCTCGGGGCTGCTCCCTGGGCTGCCCATTAATTCTGCACTATCTCACTCCAGGCTAATTAATTTGTGAGAGTCATCAGGAAATTGGCTACAGGGCCTTTGTTTGGAGAGCACAGTGCAGTGTTTGCTTGGGACAGCCAACCCAAGCTGTTGTGATCCCATGGTGATCCTGTTGTGATCCCATCATGGTCCTGTTGTGATCCCATTGTGATTCCATCATGGTCCTGTTGTGATCCTTTTGTGATCATGTTGTGACCCCATCACAATCCCATTGTAATCCTGTTATGATCTCGTTGTGATCCCGTTGTGACCCTGTTGTGATCCCATCATGATCCCATTGTGACCCTGTTGTGATCCCATCATGATCCCATCATGATCCCATCGTGATCCCATTGTGACCTCACTGTGCCCTCGGAGCCGGAGCAGATCCAGGAATGTGCCTGGAGCCAGTGGGTGGGCAGGGGGTTCCTGGCACCACCTTCCTGAGACAATAAATATCCCTTTGAACTGAAGCACCCTGGAGAGGAGAAGCTTCTCCTCGGGGTGACACGCTGCCTGTTGGGGAAGATGAAACAGGAAAGCCTTACAAATATGATTACCTGGCAAAAGATTCTCACCTACAGCTGCCTTCTGGCCTGGACCTGCACCCAGTTCCTGATGTCCATCAAGCACCTTCCCATCCCTGCTGGAAGCTGTCCCTGCCCATGCCAGGGGCTGGATTAAGGTCCCTTCCATCCCCAACCACTCAAAGATTCTCTGAGTCCATGGACCTGCTGCCGGCCTGGTGACCGTGGCTGTTCCTGGTGGGAACAGCTCCCCTCTTGAACAGCTTTAATAATCCTGACATTCTGTCACTAAGCTGGGCTCAGGTTGTCTGGCTTCAGGTGGGTCTTGAGGGGGCCAAGATGTCACAATTCTCTGTTTTTTTCATCTAAAAACTGCCAGAGGAATGGAATGGGCCAGAAGTGGTCTCAGCCTGACTCAGAGTCCTCATCTGAAAGGCAGAAGAAGCTCCTGGAGGGTGTGGAATTGCCAATATTCACAAGAGTTGGGCTGGTTTATCAAACACCCTTCTGATTGCTTTGGTCTGTTCATCTGGGGGTGTTTGGGGAGCAGGGGCAGGGGAACAGAGCCCCATGTGGGAACAGCCAGGAGGAGGGGAAAGCTGGAAGCAGAAAGGTGGGGAGGAGCAGAGGCTGACACTGGGACAGGGAAATGCAGCAGCTGGTACAGGCAGGAGAGGCTCTTGATTGTGGCACTCACATTCTCTGAAAAATCCCTTCGCCCAGGATTTTTCTCCTGGGAAGCTGAGAAGCCTCAGAGAAAAGGAAAACAATTCTGATCTCATTGGCTTCTCCTGTGCTGTGCTCATGTGGAATGTGTTTGGAGATTGTTCACCCACAGGTGATTGTTCCATTGCATTCTGCTGGGAGTTGTTTTCACTCCTTGGCCAGTCGGGGCCAGGCTGTGTCAGGGCTCTGGAGAGAGTCACGAGTTTTCATTGTTATCTTTTTAGCATTCTGTAAGTATCCTTGCTGTATTCTTTAGTATAGTTTAGTATAGTATTCTTTAATATAATATAATATCATAAAGTAATAAATTAGCCTTCTGAGAACATGGAGTCAGATTCATCATTCCTCCCTGCCACGGGGGTCCGTGCAAATACAATACTTGGTGACCAATAAATCCAATTAAACTGGACTTTTTTTGGCTCCAAGGGGTACCAGCAGAGATTTTAATGCTGCCCTGAGCCCTGCTGAGAGCCCACAGCCCTGCTGGAGTGTTTATTGCCCTCCTGCCTGTCTGTGGGAGCAGCAGTGCTGTGTCTGCTGGGTTGCCTCTCACATGCGACCGTGGGCGTCCTGTGCAAATCACAGCTTGTTTACTTACCTTTCACAGAAACTTAGGATGAAGTGTGCCCACAAAAGGAATTAAAAACTTAGCAAGCAGGAAGGCAGAATTGTCCTTCCAGGGAAGACATTGAGGATGACTGGCAGTCCTCAGCGTGTACCTGCGCTGCGTCTAGAAAATATTGTGACAGCTCAAGCTGAAAGCTGACTTTGGAGTTTGGATTTTTTTTTTTTTTAAAGAACTATGGTGTGGAACACAGCTTTGATGCCTTAATGGAATCTAGAGAGCTCAATAATATGTTTCAGGTTTGGATAAAAGAGAGGTAAAATTGCTTCCAGCACTTATTTTGCTCAAGAAAAACAAAGCCCAAATCATCTCTCTGTGATGTCTCATCTGTAGTAGTTTAGCAGTGTGATGTCTAAGTGCAGCTTTGGTAGAGCTTGCTGGGACTTCTCAGCTCAGGAAGAAGATCCAAAAGGATTGGGAGATGCTCTGAGTTACTTTATACTGGCCTTTCTTTGAAATAAAGAACACAAACTGAAGCAAGGTCCAGGTGGATGGGTCGATTTTCCAGGATCATCTGCCCATGGCTCTTTGGGACATGCAGGAGGTCAAGGAGAGGTGGCAGGAGAATGTGTGGGTGAAGGAGCCTCTGACATATTAAAAAAAAATCTAAGGGTGAAAGCAGAGTCAGATCCCTGAGGGAGAGTGGAGGCATGATCCAAGTGTGTGAGGGTGGGATTGGGAAAACCAAAGGCCACCTGGACTTGAATCTGGTGGAAGACCTGGAGGGCAACAACAAAACCTGCTGTGTGTCAGCCTGGGGTGGAGGAAAACCAGGGGCTGCTGCTGGTGGGGCAGGGCAGCTGGACAAGGGTCAGGTCCCCAACACCACCTCCACCTGGGCAGGGCTGGACACGGCCAAAGGAGCTTTTACATGGAGCTGAGATTTTACCTCCAACCCCCCTCTGCTGCAGCTGCAATTCCATATTCCCACCGGAGTCCCAGGAGCTCAGGCTGTGCATGGCACCTTTGTCAGCCCAGCTCCAGGAGTTCCTCCCTTCTCTCTCATCTCTCCTCCTGTGCTGCTTCTCACCAAGAGCTCTGCAGATTTTGGCCTCTTTTTTTAGCCTGCTGAGCATTTCCCCCATCTCTTTATCTGCTTTTTACCTGTACATCCTTATCCTTCTGTGGAGACAGCCTCATCTGCAGGGACTGTGCTGGAGATAAGGAGCAGCAGGTCTGGGGGGGTTTCAGTATTTGAAGGGGATGGAAGCAGCCAGCTCCAGCTTATCTGCTGTTGCTCCTTGTTAATTGTCACTGGAGAGAAAAGGGGGTTTTATGTTTCCAGTGATGGAGAGCTGATAACTTTTTTATTTTATAATCTCACTAGTTCCAGTCTCATGACTCACATTGGAAAGGAAAAAATATTCATCTAAAAGATCATGAGATAGCAGCTGAACAGCTGCTTTCTTTGGGCCAGGCTTCTCCCCCTCATTCCCAGGGCAGGATGAAGCCAAAGACACAAATGGTCCTGCCAGCCTGGGCAGGGGCTGGGGGGCACACACCCCTCGAGCTGGCTCCTTGCTGGCTCTGTGTCAGCAGCATCCCAGAGTCCCAGAATGGTTTGGGGTGGAAGGGACCTTAAAAACCACCTTGTTTGGGCAGGGACACCTCCCACTGTCCCAGGCTGCTCCAAGCCCTGTCCAGCCTGGCCTTGGGCACTGCCAGGGATCCAGGGGCAGCCCCAGCTGCTCTGGGCACCCTGTGCCAGGGCCTGCCCACCCTCCCAGGGGAGGATTTCTCACCAGTATTTGATCCACTGCTCTGTCAGTTCAGTGTTTTGGGGAGGTCTGGGATGTGGTCTATGCTGCAGACATTTTCTGCTCCTTTTCTGCTCCCCTTTTCCCTCAGCTTTGGAAGTGGACACGCTGCAACCAGGTCTTTTCTCCTCCTTTTTGGCTGCTGGTAAAAATTCTTGTTGGACGGAGCTAAGGAATTTCTTCTTCCTCTTGTAGCCCTTTGCACGTAGTTATTTTTATGAAGGAGGAATAATGATTTGCAGATGGCAGAGCAGAGTAAGAATATGCCTTTCCTTGGAATGTGTCTTTTCACCATGGGTTGAAGCCAACACATTTCAGAGTCAGAGTGAAATCACATGAGGCTGATCAGAGACTGCCAGATTTGATCTGCCCAGCTCTGGATTTTTGGTTCCTCCTTCAGTTTGGTGGCTCCTGTCATGGAGAGTCTCCAGAGCGCCCAGGGTCCCTGGACCCTTCTCAGGGGTGTCAGTGGGTGCTGCCTGAGGGAACCACCCCCATCATGTGAGTTGTGGATTCACTGCTCAGCCTGAGATCTGGGGCTCATTATTCTGGTTTTTAAATCCTCTCAGCATCCCAGTTCTCACCAGTCCATGCACTCCTCAAGTGAGTCACCCTTTGAGTTTTCAAAGAGTTTTCTTCCCATGTTTCCCTGCAGGTTTCCTGCTGTTTTAGAGATTTGATTTGATGTTGTGGTGTGGAGCTCAGAAACCTGTAATTGTTTGGCCAGCAGTGGCTGTGACAGTGTGACTGTCAGTGTGACAGTGTCTGTGCAGTTTGGGGTTGTCCCTGCAGGTACCAGCAGGGGTAGGACAGCCCTGGGCCTGCATCCACAGCTCAGCTCCTGGGTTTAGAGCAGGCAGAGTCTCTGCCATGGCATCTGTTGGAACAGAGTTGTGTTGAAATTAGCTGTTTAGTCTTAATGAACCTCATTAGTGCAGGAGGGAGCTGGATGCTGCATCCCTCCACAGCAGGGAGACAGCTGGGACCAGGGGTCTTTCCTGTGCACAGCCAAGGCAAACCAGATGAGCCTGGCTTAAAACCTGTTCCAAGAAATCCCTGCCTTTGGAGGAGTTTGACTCTGCTGCTCCCACCTGCCCCCTTGGCCCTGCACAGGACAGGCCTCTCATCCCCTCCCTCTGTGCATGTGGCCAGCCAGCAAAGACAAAAGGTTTTAATCCAATTTTTTTTTATGTTAATCTGTTTATTCTGCTTAATAAGGACTTAACTACAGCTTGAGCTTCTTGCTGGTGACTGAATATTTTAGTCCTTATTCAGTGTCTGGTGAGGTTTGTAGGAATTTTGTCTTGATTTTGATAGACATTGCCTTAGGGCTAAAAAATGCTGCTTCCACCAGGCACTGCCAGGAGCATCTCCAGAGCCCCAGGAGTGTGGGGTGCCCAACCTCAGCTCCTCCTAAACAATCCCATGTGTGGGTGAGCTCTGTAATCCCCATCTCACCCCTCTGGAAATCTCTGTGTCTGCCCCCACAGCTGGGCTGTCTGTGGGGGTGGGAGGGACACAAGTGGAGGGACAAGTTTGGGTTGGAAGGGACTTTAAAGCCCACCCAGTGCCACCCCTGCCCTGGCAGGGACACCTCCCATTGTCCCAGGCTGCTCCAAGCCCTGTCCAGCCTGGCCTTGGGCACTGCCAGGGATCCAGGGGCAGCCCCAGCTGCTCTGGGCACCTGTGCCAGGGCCTGCCCACCCTGCCAGGGAGGAATTCCTAATTCCCAATATCCCATCCAGCCCTGTCCTCTGGCTGGTAAAGTTTCTCTCCAAGGCAGGAAGGGAAAATGAGAAAAAGAATGGTTTTCAGCTTTCTTTTCCTTTTTTGGGGTGTGAAAACTCTGAGGTTTGGTTTTCATTTAGAAAACACAGGAAAGGGAAACACTACCAGTGTGAAAATGAAATACAACAATGGGGTTTGGGCAAAGCAAAACGCTTCTGAGAAAAACGGCAACTACAGTTTCATTGTCCTGAGTAATTGTTGCTGCCTTCTGGAGGGAGTTGAACACCCCTTAATTGTGGATTGCAGATGATGTGGGCTGTGACCCCTGACAATGCAGAAATTAATGCCTGCCCATGAATCCCGCATTTGTTTAACAGCTGCTATTAGTTCATTTTAAGGGATTTTACAGGTCTGGGACTAGGTCCAAGTCCCTGTGCCACCATCACAGATGCCATTGGCAGCACCAAGGATTGCTATGCTTTGTGCAGCACGTGTGGGACCCAGCAAAGTCTGGTGCTAAGGCAGGTGGAGAGGAATCCTGGCTCTGTTGTGGAGCTGGGGAGAAATGAAATCAGCTGGTGTGAGGCTGACTGCCACCATGGAGGGTTCATTGGGTCTGGTGAGCGGCCTCCACAGTTAAACCTGTGTGTGTCTTCCCAGTGCTCCCAGTAAGTCACTGCAGTGGGCAGACTGGATAAGCTCCGGGAGAGCAATGCATGTGCCTCTGTTCTGCTCTGGTGCCGTATCTGGGACTGGTGAGGATGAAAAGGAATTTCCAGATGGTATTTCCATGGAAATGGAGTTCCTGGTGCCTGGTGGGTTGTCTGGGCTGAGCCTTGTCCCTGGGATTGCTGCTGGGACCTCTGTGCCAGCCCCATTCTCTCTCCCCAGGCTGGGCATGGACTCCTGGCCAAGGACAAGGATGGGGTTTAGGCAGATCACCCCCAAACACCCTCATGGAATCCTGGAGTTCTTTGGGGTGGAAGGGACCTTAAAGCTCATCCCATCCCACCCCTGCCATGGCAGGGACACCTCCCACTGTCCCAGGCTGCTCCAATCCCCATCCAGCCTGGCCTTGGGCACTGCCAGGGATCCAGGGGCAGCCACAGCTGCTCTGGGCACCCTGTGCCAGGGCCTGCCCACCCTGCCAGGGAACAATTCCTAATTCCCAATATCCCATCCAGCCCTGCCCTGTGGCAGTTCAAAGCACAAGGACAAGTTTTTCCTGCCAGGTTTTTCTGGAGCACGTGGAGTGTGTGTCCCTGGAAGCTGAGTCACGGCTCTGTGCTGGAGACATCTGTCTCAGCAGTAATTAGAGGAGATGAAACCCATCAGTGACAAGCTCTGTCCCATCAGCTGGAGCTCAGATTCTCATTTCATGCTGCAGAAGGATGAGTAATTCTAAATAGCTGTGAAGATGTTTTAAGAGCACCCAAACCATGACAGACAGCACAGAGCAAATGAGAACAAGGTGAGTTATTAAATGCCTGCTGAGCACACACAAAGCCCCATTATCACTGAACACTGATCCAGGAGCTGGGTGTGTTGTACCTGTGCTCTGCTCCCTGGGCTGGGGCAGCTCTGGAGACCCACACCTGAGCCTTTCTGTTAAACACATCCAGAGGGGGCAGCGAGGCTGGAAAGGGGCTGGGAACACAAACCCTGAGAGGAACAACTGAGGGAGCTGGGGGTGCTCAGCCTGGAGAAAAGGAGACTCAGGGGTGCCCCCATCACTCTCACAGCTCCTGAAAGGTGCCTGTGCTCAGCTGGGGCTGGGCTCTTTCTCCAGGCAGCACTGACACAACCAGAGCACACAGCCTCCAGCTGCACCAAGGGAAATACAGGTTGGATATTAGGAAGAAGTTTCTCACAGAAAGAGCGATAAAATTCTGGAATGGCTGCCTGGGGAGGTGGTGGAGTCCCCATTCCTGGGTGTGTTTAACAAAGCCTGGATGTGGCACTGGGTGCCAGGGTTGAGTTGAGGTGTTGGGGCTGGGTTGTGTGGTAGCAGCCCCCAGCTGGGTAATAATAAACATTGACTCTATGACCTAGAAGACATGTGTCTTGGTTTGGAAAGCCAGGTGTTTGCTAAGGAAGGCAGGAGCCTCCTCTGAAATGGAGAATGCAAACCCTCCCTCCTCCTCATTGCTATCTATTTTAAATTTAAGGGGCTCTCAGGCAAAAAATATGGGAGCAGGAAATAACAGTTCTTTAATAGGGAAGAAAATAAAAGATAAAATAAAAGATAAAATAAACAATGCAGTAAACTAAGCCAACATTGACAGAGCCAGAACACAGCCTGACACCCTGTGGGTCAGGGTGCTGGCAGCAGTCCCATTGGAATTGTGGCTCAGCCCTGCTGCAGTGCCAGGGGTGGTTCTGCTGGAGCAGGGATCCTGGAGAAGGGTGCAGTCTGCCTCTGAAGATCCAGTGGAAGAGGCAGCTGCTGTTCCTCTGGGAAATCCAGTGGAGAAGCCGTGCTGGTGTTCCAGAATCTCCAGATTATATCCAGGTAGGAATGCTTGGCTCCTCCCCCTGGGCTCACATCTCCCAATGGGATGCTGTAGTTCTTATCAGCCATGCAGGGACATTCCATGGCCTGTTATCAGCAGGTGTGTCCCCAGAGGGAGGAGTGGGTGTGGAAGAGGTGAGGAAAACTGCCCACTGAACAGAAGCCCACTGCCATAGAGATGGCAAATAGAATACTTCTTGCCTTGCAATCTGGGACAGCATGAAAGACACTTTATTATTAGAAATCTATAGTTCTTATAGAAACAATGGTGGACTTAAGAGTTGATTGGTCTCAAAGGGAAAACCTCTCACACACTATTGGTGGCTATCAGCACTTTAGAGAGCCATATCTATAAACAATGGTTACAGAGAGAGATTATAATTCTTTGAATTCTCTTCTTCTAAGTTTCTCACAGCTCCTACACAGCTTCCCAGGATTTTTCTGGAAGTCTATGCCTACTCTCTGTGGCCAGAGAGCTGCTGCCACAGGGTTGGACTCGATGATCTTGAAAATCTCTTCCAACCCAGTGATTCTGTGATTCTTTGAATTTTCCAGCAGCCCCGTGGACTCTGAGCTGGGCTGGAAACAGAAATTCAGCTACTGTATCCTGGTGCTTTCACAAGAAGTCCTTCATTAGAAATACAGGGGAACCACTGGGTGGTGGAAGGAGTCTGTGCCCTCAGACATGAGGCTTGGAACATCCTGGAATTGCAGGGAGGAGCACAAGAAGCCCAGCCTGTTCCTGTCTGAGCTGGGCACTGAGGAAGATGTGAGCTGCAGACAGGATCTGGAAAACTGTGCTTGGCAGAGCTCCTTTCCAGGGGAGGTCCATGAGCAGCTTCCAGTTACAGCAGTGAAGAGCTGAGAGGGGCTCCCAGCAGCTCCTTTTGCAGCTTTTTAATTAAACAAAAAGTTTTGCCAGCCTTTTGTGCCAGGATGGCAGCCCTGGTGGGCACTGCTGATGGCATTGGCACTGCTGGGCAGAGGGGCTGGGATGGTGCCCAGGGCCTTTGGAGTGCATGGAAGGGTTTCCATTTTCCTTTAGGGACTTGGCTCACCCTTTCCAAGTGCAATTTGAAATGGAGCCAGAATGTGGCCCAGGTCTCATTTTAAAGTGAATTTGGTGGAAGCCTTTTCATTGTTTTAAGTCTTGTAGTGACTTTAGGGCTGCCTGGTGACTCGCAGGGAAAATAAAATAAATAAAATAAAATAAAATAACCTTAACATGCAGGCATGTCTTGCAAAAGGTGAGCAGTGTTGAAGAAGTTCTTTTCCTGTGTGACTTTGCAGGAGCAAAGGGATGCACCACAATCATCTCCAAGGCTGCAGCAATGAGCACTTTCTCCAGCAGAAAAATTTGGGGATAAATCTGGGAACAATCAAAGTGGGATCTTCTGATTTTCTGCTTTGTTTCCATCTCTTTTGGTTTTGTGTGTTCACAGGAAATTTCTATATTTGTTATTTTACATTCATGCCAAGCCGAGGGACGCTTATGAATTAGGGACTAATAACAATTAGTGTTGAAATCTAAACAAATGAGCAAGGAATGAGTCAAAATTTTGGTGTGAGGACACAGCACTGCTCCTTGTCCCTTCTGCCTTGCCCACTTCCTACATTCTGCTTTCCAAAACTCATCATTTCTATTTGGGTTTGCTGACGCATTTCAGAAAAAAAACCTGAAAAGTTTCCAAATTGAAGTTCAGAAAGAGTTGATGAGGATGTTTGGTTGCACTTAATCTGAAATTTTGCTCCATTTCACTTTTATTATCAATTATTGAGGGTTTTGAACTTCATGCAAACCCAGAAATGCAGACACCCTCCATTCTGATGAGCTCTAAATGAGGCTCTATCCATTCCACTGAAATGCTCCATTTCCTTTTTGGCAGAATTTTACTGGAATCACCACATCCCAGATTTTTAAAGGTAAAGTTTTTAGATGCTTTTGACTTGTCTCTGTCAGATGAGCAGACTGAATTCACAGCAAATCCCCGTCAGGGAGAAGTGTGAGAGCAGAGCAGGGATGCTCATGTCCTTTGTTTTCAGGGTGCAGTGGAGTCTCACAGGTAAAGTCTTGGATCACGGAATCTCCTGAGTGGGAATGGACCCACAGGGATGATTGACCCTGCCCAGACACCCCAACAATCCCACCCTGGGCATCCCTGGCAGCTCCTGGAGCTCTGGCAGCCTCAGGGCTGTGCCCATTCCCTGGGCAGCCTGGGCAGTGCCCAGCACCCTCTGGGGGAAGAACCTTTCCCAAAACCCAACCTAAACCTGCCCTGAGCCAGCCCCAGCCCTTCCCTGGGGTCTGGCTGTAAATCTGTGCCTGAGGACGTGTCCTGTGCTGCTGTTCTGGGTTTTGGAGCCTCTGTTGTTGCTTGAAAGAATCAAATAGAACGAGCTGCTTCAGCAGGGAAGTTATTAGTGCTGGGTGCCCTTGAATGGCAAGGCTCGGATTTGGAGGAAAAAGCTGAAATGAGACATTTTCCATTTTATGGTTTTGTCTGTGGAGAAAGCCCTTTTAATCTCAATTTAATGAAAGTCAGCTCAAGACGTGTGAGTGACTGGGAGTGCTTGGGAGAGACAGGAGCAAAGCTTGAAGGGGGCTCAGAGCAAGATGAAATTCTCCCTGAAATGAGGCAGAATTTGGAAGGGGGTGGGTGACTACCATCCTCCTGTTTGGAAGGACCTGATGCTTCATTTTTCATTTCATTATTCATTGGGGGATTCCAAGCCATTGTGACAGATGAGCAATGCCATGGCTGACTCTCACAATTAAAAGGCAAATATCATGTATGTATGTTAGGAGCAGTTTTATAGATTTATAGCTGTGTTTACCCCCCTTGTGCTGTTCTCAGGGGTGCCCTGGGTGTGGGACATTTGGGAGGGTCACTCGTTCCTATGGCAGCACCTGAGCTCCAATCAAGGTGTCAGGCAGTGATCTCCAGCCCTGGGCAGGGAAGGAGGAGTCCATGGACAGAACTTTGGGAGGGGCTAAAGGGTTAAAAGGCAGAACATCCATTATGTGGGTGAGCACATGTGGGGCAAGATCCTCTGCTCCTGGTGCTGTAATATTTTCTCCATTCAGTCTTCTGTTGTATTTTTGATAAGATTTAATAAACCTTTCTAAATTTTTGTAAGTGAGGATCATCTCTCACACTGTTTATATTGGAAGGGATTTCCATACACAAGATGACAAATGTGGCAGAATGAATTAAAGTGATGACAGGAACATCAGGAGCTCCCATGTTCAGGCACAAAGGGACCTGGGGGTGCTGGTAGACAGCCAGCTGACCATGAGCCAGCAGAGTGCCCTGGTGGCCAAGAAGGCCAAGGGCTCCTGGCCTGGATCAGGAATGGTGTGGCCAACAGGAGCAGGGAGCTCATTCTGCCCCTGCACTGGGCACTGCTGAGGGCACACCTGGAGTGCTGTGTCCAGCTCTGGCTCCTCAGTTTGGGAAGGACATTGAGGACCTGGAGTGCATTCAGAGGAGGCAACGAGGCTGGAGAGGGGCTGGGAACACAAACCCTGAAAGGAATGTTTGAAGGAACTGGGGTTGTTTGGCCTGGAGAAGAGGAGGCTTAGAGGTGACCTTATTGCTCTCTACAACTCCCTGAAGGGAGGCTGGGGACAGGTGGGGGTTGGTCTCTTCCACCAGGCAGCACTGACAGAACCAGAGGACACAGCCTGCAGCTATGGCAGGGAAGGGATAGGTTGGATATTAGGAAAAAATTTTCACCAAAAGAACAATAAAGTACTGGAATGCTCTTCCCAGGGAGGTGGTGGAATCACCATCTCTGGATGTGTTTAATAAAAGACTGGACTTGGCACTTGGTGCTCTAGTCTAGTTGAGATGTTAGGGCACAGGTTGGACTCAGTGATCTTAGAGGTCTCTTCCAACCTCATTATTCCGTGATTCTGTGGTCGTTTTCAGCCTCTCAGACCAAAATAACAGGGCACAGTCTGGACCTGTTTGTGGGGATGTTCTTCAGCTTCCTGCCCTGGTCCTTTGCCCAGTGCCTTTTCCCACAGCTCTTCTCCTGGTGCAGAGCACCCACCCATGCCCCAGGGCAGGGGGCTCTTCTGGGCCTTCATCTTGTCTTTCCTTGGCTCCTCACGAAAGCCCATCAGGGAGCCCCGCCTAGCCTTGCCCATCAGCAAGGGGTGCCAGGTGATTCCCAAAATATTAGTCCAGACAGGAATGTCCCTTCCATGGGCTTCACATGGAGAAACTTCTAAACAGGTTTGCACCAGGAACTTGGCCAGGTGGGTGGGTGGCATCACAAAGAGCTTTGGACTCTGCTTTCTGAGGACATCACATCTGCTGGCAGAGCCACTCTGTCCCCACGGGGTGGGACAGTCAGTCCAGGCTGTTGTCCCTGGGAAGGCTGTCCCATGTCCCCTTGCTGGAGATGCCAGGAACCCTGGAGGAACAGCAGTGCCCTGCTGGGTTTGTGTCCTGGCCCAGAACCCAGCACTTGTTGCCTCTGGGTGTTGGTGTCACAGAGGTCCTGCAGATGGGCTGGGGACTCTGCTGGGAATGGCTTCAGTGGGGAGGGGGCAGAGCCTGCCCAGACAGCCCCAGAGCTCTGGGGCTGTGCCAGGGCTGGGGTGCCAAGGATGGGGTGAGAAATGATCCTCACTTCCAAAAATGTAAAAGGTTTATTAAAACCTTATCAAAAACACAACAGAAGACTGAATGGAGAAAATATTACAGCACCAGGAGCAGAGGATTCTATCACCATGTGCTCACCCACACAATGGAGAATTCCCCTTTTAACCCTTTAGCCCTCCCAAAGTTCTGTCCATGGACTCCTCCTTCCCTGCCCAGGGCTGGAGATCACTGCCTGACACCTTGATTGGAGCTCAGGTGCTGCCATAGGAACGAGTGACCCTCCCAAATGTCCCAAACCCAGGGCAGCCCTGGTAACAGCACAAGGGGGGGTAAACACAGCTATAAATCTATAAAACTGCTCCTAACATACATACATGATATTTGCCTTTTAATTGTGAGAGTCAGCCATGGCATTACTCATTTATCACAGTGGGGTACCAGGGGTTCTGTACCCGGGGTCCTGTGCAGGGGTGGGGTACCAAGGATGGGGTACCAGGGGTACTGTGCCAGGGGTGGGGTACCAAGGATGGGGTACCAGGGGTGCTGTGCCAGGGATGCTGTACAGCCCCACCCACACGCCGTGGGCTCCCTCCTCTTCTCAGGCAGCTCACTGCCCAGCCCTCAGCTGCTCTCAGGAGCTGCTGGGGCACAGAGCTGTTAGGGTGCTGGTCCTGTTGGAGACATACAAACAACATAACTCTCCAAGGTCCTTGTGACAAACAGTGTGGTTTATTGTTGAGAGCTTTCTTTTATAGGCAGTTCATATGTCCCTTGTCACTGTCATATTTTCTGAAAAGTCCCTTGCCCAGGATTTTGCTCCTGGGAAGCTGAGAAGCCTCAGAGAAAAATGAAAACAATAATTATCTGATTTGCTTCCCCTGTGCTTTGCTGCTTTGGAATGTGTTTGGACATTGTTTACCAACAGGTGATTGTTTCATTGATTTCTGCTGTGAATTGTTTTGACTCAATGGCCACTTGGGGTCAGGCTGTGTCAGACTGAAGAGAGAGTCACGAGTTTTCATTAGTATCTTTTAGCCTTCTGCCTGTATCCTTTCTCTATTCTTTACTATAGTTTAGTATAGTATTCTTTAATGTAATATAGTACCATAAAATAATAAATTAGCCTTTTAAGAACATGCAGTCAGATTCATCATTTCATCCCTTTGTTGGGGGTCTCAGTAAATACAGCACTCCCGGGTCTGGGGAGCTCATTGGTGTGGCCCTCACCCAGCCCAGCTGCTGAGCAGTGAGGTGCCTGCAGCCCAGGGTGGAACCTGGCAGCTGAGGGTTCCTCTTTATCAACCCAGGGACTCTGATGCCACAGAGGGCTGCTGATGGGGGAGAATCCCAGAATACCAGACTGGTTTGGGCCGAGAGTGACCTGAAAACCACCTCATTCCACCCCCTGCCATGGGCAGGGAAGGGCAGGGACACCTTCACTGCCCCAGGGTGCTCCAAGCCCCATCCAGCCTGCCTTCAAAGTCCCTGGGTGAGGAAGCCATGGTAAGAAATCCATGCTTTTCCCTGGGCTCTGTGGCTCTAATTGAAGGAAGGAGGGCAGTTCTCCTCCTCAGCAGCCTGAGTTCCTTCCCTGCCTGCTGCTCAACCCTGCCAGTCCTGGAGCTGTAGGAAGAGGAAGGGCTGGAGGACCAGGACACTGAGTGCAGGGCAGGATGTGTAATAAGCTGCAAGAATGATCTTCCTGGAAATGTCTGATTAGAGAATAATAATTTTCCTCTTCTTGGTGGGAGGGGTTGAGGCTCTTTTCCAGGGAATGGCAATGGATTCCTTCTGTTAGAATCAAATCTCAGAGTGTGTGAGCTCCTGTGGATGTACCCAGAGAAATAAATGGACACAGTCACTGTTTTTATCAACAGGCTCTCTTGGGAAAAAGAATTCCACAGGAGCTCTTTTTGTGGCCTTCTAATAGCAATTGGGGTGAAATCTGACTGCATGGTGGGGCTGGATCACTTCCACTGCTCTTATCCCTAATTGGGAGATCAAGCACAAGAGGAGGCAGGGGAAAGATAAGGACTGAGCTGCTGTTATTAAAATGTAATCTTGAAATTACCCAGTGCTGGCTGAGATTTAGTGCTGCTAACTGGGCTGGCAGGGCCTTTCCAGGGAGTCAGGGCAATGTTATTCTGCAGAGGGATGTTTATTTATTATTTCTATTTATTTATTAATCTATTTGTATTTATTTATTGCTATTTGCTGAGGGGTACATTAATTAGTGACTTTTTTTTTAAGGGTTGTATTACAGAAATAGAAACAGATGGATGTTGGGTGACCTTAAATAATGACTATGAAGTTGTGGACTTTGAAGTGAAATTCTTGAGATGTATTTGATATTTAGGGAGACTTTCATACAGAACAGAATGAGGGAAAGCCCAGCAGTGTCCAAGGAGTAAACAGAATCCTGTCTGATAAATGCAGGTAAGTTTTCCTGTCTAGTTTTCCCACAATCTCTGTTCTGTGTGTTTCACACAAAGTAAGTAATATCAGGTCCTAAACTTTGTAAATAAATCAATGTACTGAGGCCATGACCCCTGCAGAGCTGGTTTGCCTTGCTTTGATCCAAAGCCTCGGGATGCAGCTCGTGCAGAAATGACTGCTTGCACCAATATCCAGCACAGTTTAATTCACTCCAGGGATTTGACTGCTCAGGAAAACAGGGCTTTTATTGCCTGTCAGGACTCCTTAAGACTTATCCCTCATTTCTTGGCAGTGTGCCTGTGCTGCTCAGCTCTCCCCATTCAGCTCCTCTGGCAGAACTTTATTGAAAGTCTTTGATCAGTAAAAGTAGAGGTTGAGCTTTAAAAGCCTCCAGCTTGTCACCAGCCTTTGTTCTTCGAGACCTCAGGCACAGTTCAGGTCCTTGTGTGCTGTTGGCTACGTGGCCAAAAGGAATTTGTCTCCTGATCCATCTCAGCATCCCACAATGGATGATCCCATCTCCTGTGTGCTCTAGGGTGTGGTGTTGTGAGGGTCCCCAGGACGAGGTGAGAGATGAGAATTTGACTCCATGTTCTCAGAAGGCTGATTGATGATTATATTATATTATATTATATTATATTATATTATATTATATTATATTATATTATATTATATTATATTATATTATATTATATTACAGTATTAAAGAAAGAGAAAGGAGACATCAGAAGGCTAGACAAGAATGATCATGGTAGCTGGTGACTGACTCCTCAGAGTCTGACACAGCTGGGCTGGGATTGGTCATTAATTAAAAACAATGCACATGGAACCAATCAAAGATGCACCTGTTTGTAAATGATCTCCAGACACAATCCCAAGCAATCAGATAATAATTATTGTTTTCTTTCTTTTCTGAGGTCTCTCAGCCTTTTCATGGTGAAAAATCACCATGATTCTTCAGAAAATATCATGGTGACATAGGGAACATGGAAAACATCCCAGAGCAGGTATTCACCTGGTACCTGTGGGCACCTACTGTCCATGAGTTACTTCACAGTGTTTGGGAACAGGGAAATCAAAAAGAGTTCCTAAATGGTGCACAGTAACCTAACCTGGAGAAGTTTCTGAAGGGATTGTCTCAACTGGGATAATTCACAGGATGTGGAGACAGAGATTAGAACATGTGGAACAGACACTGGAGTTTAAAATGTCCTTAAAAGAAAAATTCCTGCTATACCAGGACCTTGAGCAGGCCCCAGCTGGGTGGGATGGCCAGTGCACCACCCCTGTGCTGTGACAGCTCTGTGCCCCAGTCAGGGGCTGCAAAAGGAGGGGACAAAGGTAAACAGCACAGAGAGAGCTTGTCAGGCTGCTCAGGAGAATAACCAAGACAGGACTTCACACCTTCCCTCCCTGACCCCCACACATCCATGTCAGGTATCTCTTTAGGGGAATTTTAGGATAATTCAGGCTGGAAGGGAGCTCTGGGGTCCCCTTCCAGCCCAAAGCCCAGCCCCAGTGTGGGATCAGCTGTGCCAGGATCAGCTCAGCCAGCCCTTCCCTGCCCTGTGTGGGACCATGGGTGGGACTGGGGCAGCTGCAGGTGGCAGAGGTGGCTGTGGCTGGGCAGGGGGTGGCTCTGCTGTCACCTCAGCTCTCCTCATGGAGCTGGCACTGAAGGTGCTGAAGGTGCTCCTGTCATGGGTCACCCCAAACTGCAATTTCAAACTGCTTAGCTGGGGTGGGGTTTTGCTCAGGGAGGGCCCCTGAGGCTGCTCTGCCACGAAACCTGGGATGTATTTTGAGCTCTGTGATTCTTTAACTGCAATAAATAATGCAAACACATAAATTCACCCTAGGACAAGAAGGGGATGGATTGACCAAGATCCCTTTGCATTTTCATCCACCAACAGAAGGCCCATTAAAGGGGGGGGATGTAACACCTGCATGCACCACAGCCAGGAAGAGCCTGCATGAGAGATGTGGGACTCCAGGTGGCTCTTCAAAATGCAGTTTATTGTATATAAAATGCACTTTATTGTATCCAAGGTGTTACAGCAGTCCAGGGCGACAGAGCTGTGCCCACAGCTGTCAGCTCCAGCTGCAGGCAGGCCTGGAGACCCTTTGGTTTTGGTTACAGTGCATTCTATACTTTGCTGAGCATCTTCATACAGTAGAACCAACCTATACCTGAACTATTATCTACAGCCTATCATAACTACTGCAATTACCTTATTGTGGTCATTACTGTCCAGTCACATGAGTATGGTACAGTTTAAGCTTCAAGTTGTTTTTCAATTTTCTTGCAGCGGAAATTCTTAGACCTTTTGTTCCTTGCCACATTGACATGTTTCTTTGCCTATGGTATCTTTCTGATTTTCCTGAGACCTATGTCTGCTTGGTAAGGACATCATTTTTGTTTGTGGTCAACATATCCTTTGCTCTAAGCCATAAAACCTCCTTCAAGCTCGACTTCACCTTTGCTTTCTTTGCTGTCCAGTAAGACTGGCTCAGCAATTCTCAATTTACACATCTATTGTTCTTCTATAAGAAAACTTGCTTCCATCTCTATTCCATTCTCAGGTTCTACATTCAGAGATTTTTCTGCCAAGCACACATAGCTGTGACACTTTCCTTTCAAACTTTCATCCTTCCCAACACCAGCCCTCCCCAGGTCCTTCCTGGGATCAGCACAAAGCTGCTGCTGCTCTGCTTAGACAGGGCAGGCTGAAACCCTGGGACAGACCCTGGCAGTTGTGCTGCTGGGCTCAGGGAGGGCAGGAATTAACATCCAAACAAGGCTTAGAACCAGATCAGACTGAGTGTTAATGCCACTAATAATAAAAATGGGACTCAGCTCTGGTTTGAACCAGTTCTGTGCAGAACAGGAGGAAAAAAATAATTTTGAATCAGACATATTTTTGCTTCCAGCCTTTCCAAATCTGTCTCTGGGCTGTTCCCTGGCTGTGCTGGTGGAAAAGTTGCATTTCTGGCTGCTGTGAAAAGTTCAGGGGCTCAGGAATCAGAGGCCACTCACCTGAAGTTTGTCTCCACCAAGGAAATGCTGTGGGTTTTGTTAAACCAACATCTCACAGAGAGCACAGGCCTTGGCCACTCACCAGGAACATCTGGAGAGGACAGAGAGAGTCCAGATGGCCACTAAGGTCAGGGAGTGTTCCATGGACAGATCAGCTTTGTGACCCTGAATGCTGCTCCCAAATTTCCCATCAGAACTCCATCTCAGAGGCTGCTCTGTCCTGCTGGGAGATGTTTCAGGAGCTGGCCACACTTGAAGGAGCTGCTGATGCCACCAGGATGGGAGGAGCAGCAGTTAGGAGGTCATTAACCCAAGAGAGCCTCTGCTCAGGGCTTTTCCAGGAATTTTAACATCCTTTTTGGAAGCTCTGTGACAGTCACTTATCAGGGAGTTTGCTGATGGCACTTTCAGAGCCACAGAGATTTCTCAGGCTTTAAACTCCCATACTCTAAACTTTCCTGCTTCAAAGTGTTCATTATTTCCAAGGACATGATGGCTCCACTGGAGAGGGGGTTTTATCTCTGCCAGGGAAAACAAGCAGAGGGTGCAGAGAGTGGCAGAATCGTGGCAGAGCTCCTGCTCTCCAACCATCTGCTCTGGAGCTTGGCTAGACCTTTCCATCCTGCAGCTGGGCAGTGGCAGGAGCAGCCCAGGGATCCAGATCTGCCCTGCAGAAATGGGTGCCTCCTGGTGCCCCTCCCTAAGGAGGGGTCCCAAATCCTGCCTGGCATCACTGCAGGGACTGCTGGTGGCACTGCAGTGTCCCTGGGGCAAGACACAAAAGCAGGTTTGGTGCTGACTCCCTCTGACCCTGATGGACAGCAGCTCTGGGCATTCCCTCCTGTCTGACCCAGGGGCAGCAGAATGGGATTCACAGGGACCGAGGACTGGAGCTGCTGGAGGAGCCCTGGGAGGCTCCAGGATGAGCAGAGGGATGGAGCAGCTCTGCTGGGAGGGAAGGCTGGCACAGCTGGGAATGCCCACCTGGAGAGGAGAAGCCTCTGGGATGAGCTTGTTGCAACATTCCAGGGCCTGAAGGGGCCCGAGGAGAGCAGGAGAGGGACTGGGGACAAGGGAATTGTTCCCTGGAGGGTGGGCAGGCCCTGGCACAGAGTGTCCAGAGCAGCTGGGGCTGCCCCTGGATCCCTGGCAGTGCCCAAGGCCAGGTTGGACTTTGGGGCTGGGAGCAGCCTGGGACAGTGGGAGGTGTCCCTGCCATGGCAGGGGTGTGGGACAAGCTTAGGAAACATCATAAGTGTGGCTTTGAGCACAAACAAGGAGTAAAATACCTCATGTGTGTCCCTGCATGTCCCTGCTCAGTCACATCACCCCCTCCCCACACCCAGACCCTGCCTCTGCCCCTCCCTTGGCATTTTCCTGCTCTAAACTCAGGAACTGCTCTTTTGACAAATTCCTTGAGCATTTTTCCAGCAGGATGAGCAGAGTCACAGCCAATCCATGCAGGAACATCCATGGTGGAGCTTTGCTCCCTCCCAGCACCTCCCCATCAGGAATGTGGAATATCTGAATTACAGCTTACAGAGCAGTGGGGATGCGTTGCAGTCACAGAGGCTGGAAGCAGCTCCATGGAGCTGGGTGCTGTCAGCTCAGCAGCTGCTCCAGCCCCCAGCTGTCTCTCTCTGCATCAATAATTCTGTTCCAGAACCACCTCCCATGGTTCCAGTGCTCCCTGGCACCTTCCCCCTCCTCCTGCCACTCCCCACATGGAATCTGTTAGGCTGAAGAACCAGCTGTAGATCGTTTCCTCCAAAGGCTCTTTGTGCATGAAAAATAGATCAAAATCCTGGGGAGCTATTGATGCTGGTTTATTTTTACAGCTCTGACAGAAATGGTAATAGGAAAATGAGATCAAGATGCTTTTGGTACATTACTGGCAATAAAATAATAAAAAAAGAGCAACCTCCAAGCAGATCAGGGTCAGATCCTGCAGGTAATTTGTGTGCTAGGAGTGCACAAAGCCCAGCGTGTTCAGCTCCTTCTCAGGGCCTCCAGATATTGTGGATGCTGGTTTTGAGGCACTTGTCTTTTATGAGTCTGTAATAATCTTTGCATTATGCTATTACAACATAATCAGGTCCTTGTCACGCTGCCAAGGCTGAACAGATAACATCAGAGCACTGAGGAATTTCAGCTCTAAACTCATTAGGAAGAGCCAGATTTGTTCCACGATAGCTCCAAACCTCGCTGGAGCTCTGTGCTCTACAGGGATGTGCTCTCAGCCAGATGGGGGCTCAGGAGGCAGATCTGGGCTCCAGCAGAGCCTGGCAGTTCAGCTGGGAGGGCTGGGAGAGAGTGTCTCCCCAAGATGGGATTTAAAAATACTCTGCTCCTCTTTTTCAAAATATTCACTTCTGGGAGCACATAAATGCCAAAGCTGCAGTGGCAGTGGGTGCTGTGGCTGCAGAAATTCAGGTATCACTCCTGGTGCCCAGGGAAGTGAAATGCAGCTTTCCTGCAGTTTTCCCAGCCAAGGGGATGTGGGCACTTGTCATTCCAGAGGATCCTCCCCATGCTGGGCTTTGGGATTGCCATCTTTGAAATGCAGCTTCCCACCAAGCTTCTGATGGATCTTACCAAACTCCTTTTGGTCACACGAGGACCTGAACTATGCTTGAGGTCTCGAAGAACAAAGGCTGGTGACAGCTGGAGGCTCTT
The DNA here is from genome assembly GCF_027477595.1 of Haemorhous mexicanus. Lineage (NCBI taxonomy): Eukaryota > Metazoa > Chordata > Aves > Passeriformes > Fringillidae > Haemorhous > Haemorhous mexicanus. The sequence goes on along the minus strand of NC_082362.1, from coordinate 1,277,677 downwards.
AAAGCTCAGCCTCTACTTTTACTGATCAAAGACTTCCAATAAAGTTCTGCCAGAGGAGCTGAATGGGGAGAGCTGAGCAGTACAGGCAGAGTGAGGGATAACCCTTAAGGAGTCCTGGCAGGCAATAAAAGGATGCTGGGCTTTGGGATCTTGGAAATGCAGCTTCCCCCCCAGCTTCTGATGGATCTTATCAGGTGATGAGGTCAGATCAATCCCTTTTGCAGCCAGCAGTGATGCCTGGTTAGGGCAGGTTGGGTTGCATTTGTTGGAGAAGCACAGCATGGAATTTTCCCTGGAAAAGTCTGCAGGGTGAGCAAAGTCCACTGCAGTGGGTGGGAATGCTCCTCCTGGAGAATCCCTGTTCTGCATGGATGGGAATCCGTTACCGACATGTTCTGTGAAAAATCCTTTCCTTAGGATTTTTTCTCCTGAGAAGCTGAGAGGCCTCAGGAACAAAATGTAAACAAAGATTATCTGCTGCTGTGGAATGTAACAGGTGGATCTGTGATTGGTCTCATGTGGTTGTTTCTAATTAAGGGCCAATCACAGTCCACGTGTCCAGATTGTCTCGGTCACAGACAAACCTTTGTTATTCATTCCTTTTCTATTCTTAGCTAGCCTTCTGATGAAATCCTTTCTTCTGTTCTTCTAGTATAGTTTTAATATAATATATACCATAAAATATTAAATCAGCCTTCTAAAACATGGAGTCAAGATCCTCAGACCCCTGTGAACACTGTCACAGGAATCCTGCTTTATTCTGACCTCTCAATATGCCAGACGTTCAACTGTTCATGTTGCTTGAGGATGAAAAGTGGTTATTACCCATTTTTGCTGCAGGTTAGGGGTTGTGGAGTGCCTCTGATTCCATTCTCCTTTGGCATTTTTAGTTGTGATTGTAAAAGGAATTAATTTAGGGAAGGTTGGACATTGGGGCACTGGACAATGTGAACATTTCTGTTATTGGTTTGGCACAAGATATACAGGAACCTGTCCAAAGTGTATCATCCATGAGGACAAAACAGGGGAAAAGGAGAGCCAAAGAAGAAAAAGAATTAAGTTTTTAATATGTGTTCTAACCCTGTACTCTGAGTTCCATTCTCTGCTGGAATGGATGTGGGCTGGGATGGGCAGGTCCAATTAAAAATCCCATTTTAGGGAGATGACCCATGGATACTGGGCCTGATCTGGCTGCTTCTGATCCTCCCTGAGAGGTTTTCTGTGTCCTCAGGACAGAGGAAAAAAATCTACAGCAGTGAAATTCCTTTTCCTGTTCCAACTGCAGGACGTGGAGTCTCCTTGAGCTCTCCCTGCAGGTGTCCAGGAGAATTCACCAGTTGTTCAGGGTGGAGCTGTGCAGGGATTTCACAGAATCACAGAATCACTGGGTTGGATCATTCAAGATCATTGAGTGCAACCTGTTCCTGACACCTCAACTCAACCCTGGCACCCAGTGCCACATCCAGGCTTTGTTAAGCACACCCAGGGATGGGGACTCCACCACCTCCCCAGGCAGCCATTCCAGAACTTTATCACCTTTCTGTAAAAGACTTTCTCCCAATATCCAACCTGTATTTCCCTTGGTGCAGCTTGAGGCTGTGTGCTCTGGTTGTGTCAGTGCTGCCTGGAGAAAGAGCCCAGCCCCAGCTGAGCACAGGCACCTTTCAGGAGCTGTGAGAGTGATGGGGGCACCCCTGAGTCTCCTTTTCTCCAGGCTGAGCACCCCCAGATCCATCAGTGTAAAATAAATGAAGCCACAGGGGCTAGCTCCTTAGCTGGACAGCTGGTCCCTCGTAGGGTAAGCGCCCCAGGCAGTCTCAAGGCCGGACACCTCAGCCCTCTGGAGGCTGGGGTGCCCTAGGCCAGACTGTGGCACAGCCGTGACCCCTAGCAAGCTTAGTGATTGTCAGCTCTTAGTGAAAATCAGCTCTTTTATGGTTTCAGCTCTTAGCTTGCTCGTAGGGGCTGTGGCTGGCCGTGGCTTCTGGAAGGCAGAGAAAAGAGAGAGGAGAAGGCGGCCAAGGGTTCCACGATGGTTTATTCTGAGGGTCTCACAAAGGGTCTTGAAGCTGCTCTTCCAAAGAAATGGGCCAAGACAGCCTCTTTTATAGGGCTAGGGAGGATTGAAAACTGACCAGTTGTAAGGGTTAGGGACACTAGCCTGTGGGGTCACAGAGAGATAAGCAGGCCTGGAGGACCAGAGTGAGGACTCCTGGTTCAATTCCTATGACTCAGCAAATACCTGTCTCTAAACATCCCTCCACAGAGCCGTAGCCGGCCCTGCGCCTGCTACACATCAGTTGTTCCTCTCAGGGTTTGTGTTTCCAGCCCCTCTCCAGCCTCGCTGCCTCCTCTGGATGCACTCGAGCATCCCAAGGCCCTTCCCAAACTGAGGAGCCAGAGCTGGACACAGCACTCCAGGTGTGCCCTCAGCAGTGCCCAGTGCAGGGGCAGAATGAGCTCCCTGCTCCTGCTGGCCACACCATTCCTGATCCAGGCCAGGAGCCCTTGGCCTTCTTGGCCACCAGGGCACTCTGCTGGCTCATGGTCAGTCACTGTTGACCAGTACCCCCAGGTCCCTTTCTGCCTGGGCACTGTCCAGCCACACCGTCCCAGCCTAGAGCATTGCAGGGGTTATTGTGGCCAAAATGCAGGACTGGGCACTGGGACTTATTAAACTTCATCTTGTTAGACTCGGCCCAATAATCCAACCATTCCAGGTCTCTCTGCAGAGCCCTCCTACCTTCCAACAGATGGACACAGCTCCCAGCTCAGTGTCATCTGAAAATTTATTAATGAAAGACTCAATCCCCTCATCCATGTCATCAGTAAAAATATTGAACATATTTCCAGCAGGATGCTTGGCTGGGTCCAGCCAGGGCTGCTGCCTCTGCCAGGAATGTGCCACAGCGTTTGTTCCCTGTGCTTGGAAATGTTTCTGCATCCCCTGGCTCTGGGTGTGGCGCTGGGTGTGACCTCGCTGAGCCTCAGAGGTGGCAGAAACCAACCCCACACCCCCACGCATGATGTGGTCTGTGAAAGTCCACATTTTCGTCTTCCTGGAGTGCTCATCCACTGCAGAGATCAAGAGTTCCAGGGATCCCAAAGGCCCAAGAGATCAAGAGTTCCAGAGTTCCCAAAGGCAGCTGATTTCCCTCCCCTTGTTCCCCTCTGTGTGTGGTTTCTCAGCTCCCCTCCATGTGACCCCACGGCTGAAGCTCTGCTGGCTGGTGACAGGAGCCAGTGGCACTCCCAGAGCCTGGAGGAGCACTCCAGTTTGGATTTAGGATCCAACACCCATCTCTGTGTAAATATATCCATGAAAAATGCCAAACACCAGCCAGCCTGATGGGTGTGAGGGTTATGGAATGGGATGGTCACCCACCAGCTGGTGATGGGAGGTGTTTGTGAGGGTCCCCTGGATGAGGTGAGAGATGAGGAATCTGACTCCATGTTCTCAGAAGGCTGGTATAGTATATATTAATTATATTACATTACATTCCATTACATTACATTCCATTACATTACATTATATGCTAAACTAAAACTATACTGAAGAAAGAGAGGGATACAGACAGAAGGCTTAACAAGAATGATAATGACAAACTCATGACTGACTCCTCAGAGTCTGACACAGCTAATGGTGATTGGTCATTAAGTAAAAACAATTCACATTAAACCAATCAATGACCTGTTGGTAAACAATCTCCAGACCACATTCCAAAGCAGCAAACACAGGAGAAGCAATCAGATAATTATTGCTTTCGTTCTTTTCTGAGGCTTCTCAGCTTCCCAGGAGAAGAAATCCTGGCAAAGGGATTTTTCAGAAAATATGGCAGTGATATGATGGGAGGTGTTGTCTCCCAAAGCTGGGGTTGAGCAGGCTGGCTGGGACAGGGGTGTCCCCCTGCTGCATTCCAAGCCTTGTGCCAGGGAAACAATGGGAGCACAGGGGTTTGGGGAGCAGCTTCTCCATCCCATTTCTGGCAGCAGGAGCTTGGCTTGGGAGCATCCTCCCCTGGTGTCCTCTGGGGATGTGGGATGGGCATGGCCCAGGTGGGAACAGGAGGGATGGGAATGTGGCTGTGCATGCTGTTTGTTCCCACAAAAGCAGTAATTTGGAGAGATAAAGTGTCTCAGAACTTCATAGGAGAAATTATTCTTTCCTTGCCTTTTCTGCTGTTTCTCAGTTTGATTATTTAGCCCCTTGTGCTGGTACATTCTGAATTACCCCAGCTGCCCTGTAATTGTGTTTTCCCCCTAACTTTGGAAGTTACTTTTCAAAGGAGAGAGGGGAGCAAAGATAAGGCAAAGCTGCTAAATGGGAAATCTATGGCTAATACAGGCAGGGGGTTGCTGATCACCTTAGAGATGAAGTTATTAGCTGAAAAGCCTGGAGTGGGTGGAATGAAAGTTAGGGAAGAGTTTTCCCCCATTTCCTTCTGTCACAATGCATTGAGAGATTCAAAGTTTCCCTTGCAGACATGTCCTGACACCATTCGATGTTGTCTCTTTGCATTAACTACAAAACTCGAGCTGGCCCAGGGTGGATTTCAGTCTGAATAGTTAAATTTGGCCAAGCTATGAGCAAATGAAGGCAGGGTTTCATGGGAGCTGCCAGTGCTTCTCACGGATGTCACACCATGCTCCAGCTAGGAAACCAGGGCCAGGACCCAGGGTGGTCACTGTCCCCACTGTTTTCTGGGCCTCCCCACCCTCACAGCCAGCAATTCCTTCCCCATATCCCATCCATCCCTGCCCTCTGTGGTTTTTAAGCCATTCCCTGTGTCCTGTCCCTCCATGCCTTGTCCCCAGTCCCTCTCCAGCTCTCCTGGAGCCTCTTCCGGCACTGAGAGGAGCTTTAAGGTCTCTGCAGAGCTTTCTCTTCTCCAGGTGGGACCCCAGCTCTGCCAGAGCACTGGAAAAACAACTTTCCCTTTGCATCTGAGGCCTGGCAGCTGCACAGGAGCTGCTGGTGCTGCTGGGAGCCCCCTGGGCATCCCCTGGGGCTCTGCTGCCCCACAGCATCACTGCTGAGTCCTGTCCTGGGCTGGCCCTGGCAGGCTCTCAGGTCTCACCTGTGTCACAAACTCTCTCCCACACCCCCCAGCAGCTCTGTCTGTGCTGCCAGAGGGTGGCTGGAACCAAAGCTGGCTCATCCCAGCCCTGGAGCACAGCCTGCCTCAAGGACACCTCGTGAGAACCAAAGTTTGCCTCCCACAGAGAAGCAGAAATTTGGAAAAGACCTCTGAGTCCAACCATTCCCCAGCACTGCCAAGGCCACCACTGAGCCTGTCCCAACGTGCCACATCCACCTGGGTTTGGAACATTTTCAAGGGCACTGATTTCAGGGATGGTGATTCCACCACCGCCCTGGGCAGCCTGTTCCAATAATTGACAATCCTTTCAGGGAAGGAATTTTCCCAATGGCCACCCTCAGCCTCCCCTGGCACAAGCTGAAGCCCTTCCTTCTTGTCCTGTCAAATGTCAAATGGAGAAGAGAATGACCCCCACCTGTCTCAAAACTTGTCTGGGTTTGAACAGCCAGGTGTCTGCTGAGGAAGGCAGGAGCCTCCCTTGAAATGGAAAATGTAAACCCCCTCCCTCTGAATTATTATAATTCTGAATTTAAGGGGCTCTCAGGCAAAGATATGGGAATAGGAATAACAGTTCTTTACTGGGGAAACGAAAAAAATTTATAAATGTAATAGTACAAATGTAATAGCACAAACCAAAAACAAACCACTGCCAGAGTGAGAGCAGTCCCTGACCCCTGTGTGTCAGGGTGGTGGCACAGTCCCATCCCAGGGGGGCTCAGGGTGGTGGCACAGTCCCATCCCAGGGGGCTCAGAGTGGTGGCACAGTCCCATCCCAGGGGGGCTCAGCCCTCCTGCAGTGCCAGCTGTGGTTCTGCTGGAGCAGGGATCCTGCACAAGGGGGGAGTTTTCCTCTGGAGCTCCAGGGCTGCTGGAGATGGGCCTGCTCTCCTCTGGGAATGCAGGGCAGGAGAAAGCTGCTCCTCTGGGAATGCAGTGGCCAAAGGCTGCTGGGCTGTTCCAGGTCAGATTGGATCCAGGTAGGAATGCTTGGCTCCTCCCCTGGGCGGAGCATCTCCCCATGGGATGCTGGAATTTGATCAGCCCTGCAGGGACACTCAGTGGCCATGGACAGCAGAGATCTCCTGGAGGGAGGGTTGGCTGTGGGAGAGATAAAGAAAACTGCCCCGTGAACAGCAGAGAACTGCCCCAGCTCTGACAGATGGAGATAGCACACACCCCCAGCCACATCTTCCAACCAAAGAGAAAACTCCTTTCAGGTAGAAAACAAGAAGGTCCCTCTGAGGCTTCTCCTCTCATGTGTCAGAGATCCTGGGAAGCAGATTTAGCAGTGCAGTGTCAGCTGTGCTTGGGCATTTCCCTCCCCAAGTTAAACCGCTGCTTTTCCTTGCTCAATCCTTAGCACTGTCACATTTTCCTTGGAAAAGAATTACAAGTGTATTCCCCAGCAGCTTTCTGTAAAACACATCAAAGATCTGCAGGTGATGGATTTGTTTTCTGTTTTTTCTCTGGGATTCCTTCACTAGAGTGTGGTGTTAACTGGTTATCTATAAATGCCAGCATTTCCCAAGGGTTGATTCCTCCTGTGTGTGGACTGATGGAGATGTTTTTGACTCACCCTCATTTTCTGGGAGGACTGGGTCTATTTTAGTTCTGTATCACTTCATGGGTGAATGAGTGGCAATTTAATTGTTGTGTGGGAATGGGAATGCCAGACAACAGGGAAAACTGGAGCCTTGCTCATCATATTTAACCTGCTGAGTTACTGTACCCTGAGCCTCTGGGCATGGCTTTGTGTGAGAGGGACTATTTCCAAGGGGTGGAGGGATAGGACACAGGGAATGGCTCCCACTGCCAGAGGGCAGGGCTGGATGGGATGTTGGGAATTAGGAATTGTTCCTTGGCAGGGTGGGCAGGCCCTGGCACAGGGTGCCCAGAGCAGCTGGGGCTGCCCCTGGATCCCTGGCAGTGCCCAAGGCCAGGCTGGGCTTTGGGGCTTGGAGCAGCCTGGGATGGTGGGAGGTGTCCCTGCCATGGAGGGGTGGCACCGGATGGGCTTTGAGGTCCCTTCCAACCCAAACCATTCTGGGATTCTGTGATTCCATAAAAAATCTGTGAAAAACTCGTTCACTCTCCTGTGAAAATGTAAAAAGTTTAACAAAGGACAACGGGAGACAAGGACCACAGAGCAAAGGCTATTATGGCCAGGTGCATCTTGGCACTGAACCAGGACCACACAGTTATCTTCATGGGTATCCCTTAAATACCTTTTCCTTTACTTCAGCTCACTGTATATTCATAGACCCTCATGCACAGTAAACTTTTCCCCAGACCAGCCTACATGTTCTAAGAACTGCTTAGCCTGGCTCCTCCATGGACCCACCTTTTTAGAGCATGGGTATTCCTTGGTTGTGGTTTTAGTGCTTTTTTATCATCACCTTCAGCTTTGGCCCTGGCCCACACTGCCTTCTGACAGTGAATGCTGCTGGTTGGCACATCTGTACAGGTGTGCTCATCCTGTGGTCATTGGGTGTTATCCCATCCCAGCAGGCATTTTAACTCGAACACACTGATATCAGCTATTGCACTGCCAGGTCTAAGCTTAATTAACAACAGAAATAAAAGCTATATCTTTATAACAAAGTTACTTTAACATCACACATATAAAATCCATTTGCAAAAAGCCAATATTCTACTGTGTATCTGTAACAAACCCAGTAGCATTCCTTAGCAGGAAGGTGCTCTGTGTGTTAAAGGGCTTTGCTGGGATCAGTGGCTGCTCAGCTGGGACACAAATGTTCCCAAGGACCCTCCTGCCCTCAGGCTGGGTGCCATGGGGTGAAGTCAAGGCTGGCACATCAGGGCAGTGCCTGCCCTCCTGCTGGGGGGTTGGATGCACTGGGCATTTCTGGCTGTGTCCTGTGGGCAGCAGGAGAAGGAATTCTGTGCCCGTGAGCCGTGGGAAGGGCTGAGGCCTCGCTCTGAGCTAGGGGGGCAGGCACAGCCCCACAGCCATGGGGGATTCACTCGGGTCCAGCTCCCTGTGCAGCTCTTCCCCTGCATTTGGGTGCAGCAGGGGCAGAAATTCCCTGTGAGGCCACGAGGGAACAAACAACTCCTGATCCTGGGACAGATTCCAGTGTGACTTGGCCGTTCCTGGGTCACGGCTCTCTTTGTTCCTGTTGTTCCCAGCAGAAATATTTATAAATACTTTATAAAAACAGGAGTTTTAAAAATTTATAACGACAGTTCAGGCTCTGTTTAGGAAGTAGATGTATGGTCTTTCCTTGGATAACTCCTGAATTAAGTTTGTATTGATCTCTCAGGACCAGGCTGTGGATGTGCCCTTTGCTCAGTGCCCACTCTCTGCCTCACCCAGGTTATCCCAATGGGGAGATTTCCAGGTGGTTTGTACAGATACTCCTGAAGTGTAAGGAAGCTGACATGAATTATTTAACTGAAGCTCAGGAGGGTAACAGTGCAATGGTGTGACTCAGGGTGGGCTGCTGGAAAATCATATTAATTATGATTTTAGTAGTTTCAAAAAAATTATTCTGATTTTAAATCAGGACAAAACCTAACAAATCCCTGAAAGTACAAAACCAGGAAATGCTGGGGATCGCTCTGGACTGGAAGATTTATTCAGTGTAGTGGTTGAGCCCAGCAGTCTTGGGAGCACCTAAGGGCAGAGCTTGTTCCTCTATTTCACCAAGATGTTGAGAAATTAAAGAACTGAGCAGGCAAGAAACAAAGGCAGTTTCTGCCTTAGGAATATTCCTTTAAAAATATATCTGTTTTTCTCTGGGGTTGCCTGGTTCAGCTCTGATTTGCTTTGCCTGTGGCCTGTGGCAAACCTTGAGTGGACCTTGTTGAGTTGGCTGGGGTGGGAGGAGGAGGGCAGGGACAGGGAGGGACAGGCAAGTCCCTCTCGGAGAGACCAGCTCTGAATCCTCTCTGGGGCATGAAATTGTCTTTAAAGTGTTCTGAGAGGTCAAATGACAGAGCAGGAGTACAATGGGATTTTTTCTACACTTTTATGCAGCAGCTGATACAACAGGCTCAGTGTGAAAAATGCCAATCACTTGGTTATTTTAAATTTTAAAAGTTTAATGATAATAAAATGGTTTTTAAAATAGCAATAAAATTAGAGTAATAATAATTTGGACAATTTGGATTAGAATAATATGAGACTAAAAACAAAGAGTTACAGACAGTCTGGGTACCTTTTCTGGGCAAAATAAGCTCAAAAAAGGGCCCACGTTAACAGAGGATTAACCCTTAAAAGCAACAGCCTATTGCATATTCACACACCTCATCCATGATACATAAATTCCATTCAAACACAGGATTCTGTCTGGGCAATGTCAGCTTCTTCCTCTGAATCCTGACGGCATCTTCAGGGCTGAGCAAGGCAGGAAGAAGTTCATTTCTTCTGATAATGGAGCAATAAGTTCTCTTTCTCTGAAAGATTTTGGTGTCCTGTGGCTGCTGTCTCACTGCGAGTCCTTTCTTTTAAAAAAGTATCCTACATAGCATAGTTTCTATTTTAACATTTTGTTATAACCTAAAACTGTATTTAACACACTACTACAGAGAATTAATACAGAATAACTTTCTAACATAACACATATAATATTCATTTTAGTATTAGCGAAAAGCCAGCCATAAAATAGGATTTTTCACACTCAGGTGTTTTGCTGTGCAGCAATCCAGGAGGGAACAGCTGGAGGAGCAGGGGTATCCTGAGGGAAGGTGTCCCCTGGCTGTGCCACCCCTCTCTGTGATATAAGGGTCTCCTCGAGCCACGTCTCATAAGCTCTTGGAGATTTATATCACACCCAAGACAGCTCAGCTACCTTAGAAAGCACAAAATCAGCAGGATGGCTTCTCTGGTAGAGTTGGAAACAGAAAAGTTTTAATAAAAGGCAAAATAACAAAACTCTTTACAGAGAAAACCTGTGCCAGGTGCAAGAGGCTCTTGCTTTTGGTAAAACACCTCACAAAAGCCATTAGTTTCTTTGTTCTCTTCTTTTTCTAGTTACTTGCTTAGGTGGGACTTTTGGGATCCTGTCCAACTGGCTATCCTAAAGTTTGAGGTGAAGTTCCCCAGGTTCTATGAGGTGTCTTTACCTAACAGGAGAAAAACCTCTGGGCTTTTTTCCTTTTTGAGGAGACAAAGGATAGTTTGTCACTCCATCAAGGGGGCGCATTCCTATATCTCTGCTGTCCCCTGGGCATGTGCCCACACTGGAGGGGCCAAAGCCTCCCCAGGGAGGTGACACCAGGCACTGCTCCAGGCTGGGGACTCCTGGTGCTGCTGGAAGGGGGAATCCAGCAGGCTCCATGAAAATTAGGGCCCACAGGTGGGAGGAAAAGTGGTGAGCCTGGAAGGGATCCCAGAAAGGCTGGGTGTTCCAATAATTGTGCAGAATGATCATGCAGAGCAGGCTGCTTGGAATGTGGCTTTGGAGTGATTGCCCAGGGCCTGGAGTCCTGTCTGGAAGGTCAATAACTTCTTGCTGGTGACAAACAGGCAGGGAAAAAGGCAGGTATGGCAAGCCCTCCTGCACATCCCCTGTGTGGGAGATCAAAAGAGGATCTTACAAGATTTTGTTAACTTGTAAACTGTGTTTTAAGGGAATTTGAAGCAGCACATGGAAGAACAATAATGAACAAACATTTTCAAGTGGGAGAAATCTGTCCCTGCCATATGTTTCACTGACTCATCCCTTCTGCAGGAGGGGATCTGGAATTGTTTGAGCTATTCCAGTCACTAATGCTTTTTATTTGGGGGGAAACGCAGCACTGGATCCTTCACTGGGTGAGGCAGAGACCTGATCCCTCTAAAGCTCTGGGCACAGGTTAATCCAAGGGTGGTTTGGCTTGGAAGGGACATAAAGATCCTGCAGTTCCAACCCCTCAAATGCCCCCTGTGTGAGTCAGTGCTGGGCAGAGGCCACACCTGGCCGTGGGCTCTGCTGCCAGGATGAGACAGGGGATCATGAGATAACGTGGAGAGCTCAGAACTCCTTTCTCTCCCTGCCCTGGTGTCCTAGGGTAATGTTATGATGCTTATATCCCCATTGGTGTGTTCTGATTGTGCTGTGTATTATGTTCTGTGCCTTCAAGACTGGCTCTGAGGAGTGAAGTTTTGTTTTGGTTTTGTGAAAAACACCAGTCACTTGTTTTTAAAATTTTAAAAGTTTAATTGTAATAAAATGGTTATAAACATAGTAATATAATTAGAGTAATAATAATTTGAACAATTTGGATTAGGACAATATAAGACAATAGAAACAAAGAGTTATGGACAGTCCAGGTACCTTTTTCTGGGCAAAATAAACCTGAAAAAGGACCCACGTTAACAGAGGATTAACCCTTAAAAGCAACAGCCTGTTGCATATTCATACACCTCATCCATGCTGCATAAATTCCATTCAAACACAGGATTCTGTCTGGGCAGTGTCAGCTTCTTCCTCTGAATCCTGATGGCACCTTCATGGCTGAGCAAGGCAGGAAGAAGTTCATTTCTTCTGATAATGGAGCAATAAATTCTCTTTCTCTGAAAGATTTCGGTGTCCTGTGGCTGCTGTCTGGTGCGAGTAAATCACTCCTTTCTTTAAAAAGATATCCCACATACATAGTTCCTATTTTAACTACAAAAGTTACCTTTTAACTACAAAACTACATTTACCATACTATTAAAATGTTAATACAGCACTACTAATCAATACAGCAAAATACATATAGTAAATATTTGTGTGGAGCCATTTATGCACTTTTCACAGTTTTGTTATCAGCTGCTCCCCCACGGCTGGCAGGACACACAGACAGGGCAGTACACAGTGCAGCTTTGGCTTTTTGCTTTGCTCCTGCTTTTGCTCCTGCTCATTAGTTAGTTTAGCTCAGCAGTCCGAATCTTTCCCTGGACTGTTTTTCCTTTCCCTTTCTGGACCCACTCAAGCCTGCTCCGGACTGGGCCCTGGCAAACACCCAGAGCTGGCACCTTGTGGCTGCAGCAGCTGCCCCAGCACCGGAGGGACTGATAACAGAGCGAGCACCCCAGGAGAGACTTTCTGCATTTGTCATCTTTGTCAGAGCAGTGACAGAGGGGTGTCACCTAGTATTGTTCATTTTGTGTGCTGGGGGTGCTGTGCCTGTTAAATAAACAGGTTCTTTCCACTTCTCTCTGAGGAATCCTCCCTGAACCGGTTGGGGTAAGGGGCCATGTAGGTTTGCTTTCTGGAGGGGCCCTGTGAAGGTTTTCTCCCAAATTTGCCCTAATCCAGGACACGTGGTGCTGCCCGTGCTGAGGGGCTGTGGCTGTGTTGCAGGTGTGGCTGTGTGGGGGCAGCATGGAGGTGCTGCCCGTGCTGAGGGGCTGTGGCTGTGTTGCAGGTGTGGCTGTGTGGGGGCAGCATGGAGGTGCTGCCCTGCTCCAGGGTGGCCCACATCGAGCGCAAGAAGAAGCCCTACAACAACAACATCGGCTTCTACACCAAGCGCAACGCGCTGCGCGTGGCCGAGGTCTGGATGGACGACTACAAGTGGCACGTCTACATCGCCTGGAACCTGCCCCTGGAGGTACAGCCTGCCCTCAAAGGCCCCTGCTCCTTAAAACCTGAATTCTGGAGCAGTTCCTGTCCCTAAGCTCAGCCCTAACCCCGCAGAGCTCCCTTGGCTTAGAGGGAGAGGCTGCACGAGCTGCAGGCTGGGCAGGGATTCCTGCTGTCCGCACAGCCCTTCTAGTGTGGTTCTAAGAATTAAGCCTGGACTGTGGTGTTTATCTACCCCCTGAGTGTTTACCCAGCGTGAGGGGATGTCCTGACACTGCTCTGCAGGTGGAGCCTGTCTGCAGACAGATTATTGATGGCAGTCAGCATTGTTAGTGCCTCAGATTTATTCCTGTGTCACTTCCAGCCCAGCTCATGGACACTGATCCCCCCCAGAGCTCCCCAGAGGCTGGGGCTGTTTGTTTTCCCAGTGCTGGAAAGTTTAAAGGTAAAGGATTGGAGGTTGGTGGCTCACAAAAGGGATTCCTTTCCTCTTAAACCTTCTCCTTAAAGAGCTTTGGTGGTTCCTTTGATTTTTGCCCAGAAATCATCAGGTTTTCTTAGATCTGACACATTAATTTTGGTGTAAATCCTGCCACCTTACAGCTTGGTGAATCTTTGGAAAACCACGAGGTGCCACCAGGTGAGCATGTCCAGGGACACATCCTGCACAGGGATCACTCCCTGCACTTCTGGGAAAGCTCCACAAGCTCCAGGAGGGATTTCTGCAGGTTCAAGGCTGCTGCTGGGGCTCTGCCTCCCTAGAGGTTGTGTCTGATCTTGAAAGCCAAGAGCATCTCCTGGTTCCTGGCTCCAAACCGTGCCTGGAGCAGCCCTGGCAGGATCAATGTCCATTCCTGCACTGGCACTGCTAGGCAGAAGCAGGCAGGTGGGCACGGGGAGGCAGCAATGCCCCTGGGTCATGGGTGGGATGAGCAGGTGAATGAGCTGGGGGCTGCCCAGTTCCCCTGGGAGGTCAGACTGGTGCCACAAGTGTCCAGCCCCTCTGGGTGCTCAAAATGAACACAAAATATTCCTGCTTGGCCCAGGCTCAAAGAGCTGCTGAGCCCTGGAGCTGCTGAGGGAGCACCCCCGCCTGGTGTCTGCTGCAGGCCCCTGGGAAAACAGGAAAGCACAAACCCTGAGCTGCTGCTGCAGCTCGCTGCAGCAAGGTTTCATCTGGGGGCTGCTGGCATTTGGGGCACAGCAGTCACAGCTTTGTGCTGCACTCCCAGGGGAACAGCCTGGAAAGGGCCAGGAGCTGCAGGGTTGTGGTCCTGGGGATGGGGGAATACAGGAATAGCAATGGAAAGAGGAAAGGAAAGGAGAGAGGACCTGGGGGTGGGGGAATACAGGAATAGTGATGAAAAGAGGAGAAGGAAATGGAAAAGGAAAAGGAAAAAAAGCTGCTTTCCCAGGGAGCTGCAGGAGGGCTCTGGTTCTGACAGGCACCACTCCAGGGGGAGCTGCCTCCTGGACTGAGGGAATTTGGGGATCTTAAAAAGAGGCTTCAAGATCCAAATGCTCATGGGCAGGGATCAGAAATCCTGATCCTTGGACTGATTTCCTTTTAGAGGTGAAGTATCATCCTCCTGCTCAGAAACAGATTGGGAGCATTGCAGAAAGGATTAAGATCCATCCTGTGGAGCTTGGGACAGGCAGCATCACATGGATCAGCACTGGGGGTGGGAACAGGCCTGGGTGACCCAAAATCAACTTGAGATTTTTATGTATTCCCCATAGGTCTGAGTTCCCCAAAATCCATTTGAGTTTTTTATACTGGTCTTTTACCCATCAAATCCAGATTTAATTTGAGAGAAGCCTTGTTGGGGGGGAGGGGGCAGGCTTATGGCTGTGCACTGGATTATTTTGGGATGCCAAGGCAAATCCCTGCCCAGCCCATCCCAGGTGCTGCCTGACTGCTCTGAGCCCCACCTCCCCCACTCGGGTCTCAGCCTGTCCTGCCTCCCTCCACTGAATCATCTTTATTTTTACCTCTCAGCTACCAGGGGCACACTGAAACAGTGTCTCTTCTAAAGCAGAGTGAATAATTCATTAGGAGATCATTACAAGCATTGTAATGGAAAATTGCTTTCCCAGTTGTGTTTAATGATCTCTGGGAAAGACAAGAGCAGGAGCTGGAGCAGAGTGGGAGCCCAGGCACTGCAGGAAGAAGGGGCTGTGTGCCTGCCTTTGGCTTCCCTGCTGCATTAGCCCCAGATCCCATGGTGGAACCAGGGGGGGCAGCTCTCCAGCCCTGCTCCCAGCTCCTGCTGGGTTATTGCTCAGGGCCAGCTGTGCCTGCAGAGCAGTGGGGCTCTTCAGGGAGATCATTCCACCCTGGAATTGCCCAAACTGCCAACAGCTTTTGCTGAGGTTCAGCCTCACCTTTTCCTCTCATGCAATTTTTATCCTTTATTCTCAGCTGTCTGCCTCTGCTACATTTGAATCTTAAACCTTTCTCTCTTTCCTTCATTCTTTTCCCATTTATTTTACACCTTTTACCCCTCCCTTCCTCTGGGCTCTGTCTCAGTAGGGTCAGGGAAGGGTTTGGTGCTCAGTGCCCAGCCAGGGGTTGCATTTTTCAAATCCTGATGTCCACTTGCTGCTACACCTGTGCCTCAGAACCCAAACAGGAGGAGATATCTTTTAAAAATACCTTGTTTAAAAATACAGATCAGTCTTTGTCAGATGGATCCAAACCCAGGAGAGCTGGGAGAAGATTCCCCAGTTTCCCAACCTTCCTCCAAAATTTTTCTCCTCCCTTTGGCTCCTCTTTTGTAAATTATCCCTGAGGGCCTGTCCAGCATCACCCCATGGCCATTGCAAGGGGCCTCAAAACCCAGCAGAGAATTTAGTGTCCCCCCCTGGAAGCCACATCTTCCTTCTGATGGTTTCAGCCCTGAACATCCCAGAATTCCTGGAATTACTCAACCACAGGCAGTTCACAGGCAGTTTGAAAAGGATCTCAAAGCTCAGGGAAATACTTTCATTGTACCTTTTTTTGGAAGCGTGACCATTCAGTGATGTCCTGTTGTTGTTTTTCAGAATCCAGGGATTGACATTGGGGATGTTTCTGAGAGGAAAGCCTTGAGGAAGAGCCTGAAGTGTAAAAATTTCCAGTGGTACCTGGACCATGTTTACCCAGAAATGAGGAGATACAACAACACCATTGCTTATGGAGAGGTAATTTAGTCCCTTAGCTCAGCCTGCTAATATTTACACTCCCTGATGAGAAACAGCCTCAAAGGAGAGGAGTCTGAATCAAAACTGACTTTCTCTGTGTAATTATCTAAATTTGCATAAATCTGCTCCCAGTTTCTTCTAAAAACCAGTTTGAGGATTTGTTGCTGATCTTGATTGTATGAAGTAAAAGATGTTAATACATCACTTAGTGAATTGACAGAAATTATCCATATTTCCCATTGACTCCATGGATTAAGCAGCTGTATTTGTATTTTTAATACACAGGCATCTTCTAAAACCCTGAGACTTGAACTCAGCCTAATTCCTGACAAGGTCTCTGGAGGATTCAGTGCCTTGTCACAACAGCTTAAGGACAAGATAAAATAAGGGGACTTAATTCAATCTCTGCTGGCTTTGAAATCATTCTGGGAATATAGAAAGAGTCATTTATGGGAACTAATAACAAATACTCTGCTGCAATGGAATTGATGGAGTGGTGGCACTTGGAGCAGGCTCCTCAAAGCCTGGGCACCCCAGATGGGTTATTCATTTTTATTCATTTTAGAAAGGATTTGTTATCAAAGTTACTTAAGGCCTTCAAGCTAAAGCCTCCAAGAAAAGATTCTATTTTCATAGAAAATGAAATTTCAGAATGGTCTGGGGTGGGAAAAAGCCCAGCTGGAACAAGGATTTGATGGTTCCAAGGTGATCCTTGTTTGAGTTGGGCTTTTTTCCCTGCCTTGTTGAGCACTCTGAGATTTCACTGAAATCTGAGGGGTTCTGCATTGATTTCTGGCAGCCTAAACCTGGGTTTGTCCCCACCCCCCATGACCACAGAGCCAGCTGTGGCCAGGGACCCTGCTCCTTGGAATGGGGATTATTATACAAAACCAATTATTAGCCTTGGATTTAATGAAAGGTTTAGTGCTCTGCAAGTTTTCTTTGCCTGATTATTGCTGGTGACACAGCAGTGAGAGCCAGAGAGGGTCCAGAGGGCTGAGCACCCATTTCCTGCTTCTCTCTGATCAGAGAGGGCCTTAACTCTGCCCTTTTTTGTGCCTTAACTCTGCCCCTTCTGTGCCACAACTTTACCCTTTTTCTGCCAGAATTCTGCTAATTTTTGTGCCATAACTCTGCCCCTTTTGTGCCTTATCTCTGCCCTTTTCCTGCCATAACTCTGCCCCATCTGTGCCATAACTCTGCCTTTTTTCTGACATAATTCTGCTCTTTTTCTGCCATAATTCTGCCATTTTTTGTGCCATAACTCTGCCCTTTTTCTTCCACAATTCTGCCATTTTTGTCCCTTATCTCTGCCCCTTTTGTGCCTTATCTCTGCCCTTTTCCTGCCATAACTCTGCCCCATCTGTACCATAACTCTGCCCTTTTTCTGCCATAACTCTGCCCCTCTTTCTGCCATAATTCTGCCATTTTTGTGCCAACTTTGCCCCTTTTTGTGCCATAACTCTGCCTTTTTTCTGACATAATTTGGCCCTTTTTCTGCCATAATTCTGCCATTTTTTGTGCCACAACTCTGCCCTTTTACTGCCATAATTCTGCCATTTTTGTCCCTTCTCTCTGCCCTTTTCCTGCCTTAACTGTGCCCCTTTTGTCCCTTAACTGTGCCCCTTTTTCCCCTGCCAGCTGCGGAACAACAAGGCCAAGGACGTGTGCCTGGACCAGGGCCCGCAGGAGAACCACACAGCAATCCTGTACCCGTGCCATGGCTGGGGCCCGCAGGTGAGGCTGGCACTGCCAGGGCCAGGGCACCCAGGGCACAGCCCTGGGCTGTGGCCTTTGCTCTCCAGGCTTAAAAACACCTCGGCTGTGTAGGAATGTGCTTTTTTGTTGAGGGAGTGATAAAACTATCTTTTGTCTCCTTAGAAAGGAAAGAAGTTCAGAAGTTTCTCTTTTTGATTGGGTGAAAAAGCTCCTTCATAGGCTGAGGGGACTTCACCTCAAACTTAAGGATAGCTAATTGGACAGAAGCTAAAAAGCCTTGCTTAGGCTTAGGCAATTTACTAGGAAAAGAAGTGAATAAAGAAACTAATCACTTTTGTAAGGTGTTTTACTAAGAGCAAGAACTTCTAACACCTACCTTGGTTTTACTCTGTTTGTTATTTTGCCTTTTATTAAACTTTTTTGTTTTTAACACCCCAACAGAAGCCATCCTACTGATTTTTATGCCTCCATGGGTAGCTGAGCTATCTTGGGTGTGTTATGGACCTCTGAGAGCTAATGAGACCTAACTTGAAGAAGCTCCTATAAAATGGATATCACAGTGGGTTTTCCCAGCTGCTCCTGCAATGTTTTCTGGATTCCCATCATCCTGCCAGAGCTGCAAGGAAAAGCCTTGAAAGAAATTGGAAACCTTTGTGAATTGAAAATGTTGGAAAGTGGAGATTTTTGCAATTTGAAACAAACAAAAAAAAATTGAAATTTGTAGCTTAAAATAAAAATTTCCAGACAAAGGTAAATAGCAATGATCATGGACACAATCTGACTATTTCCCTCCCAAGGCCAGATTGGATGGGAGTTGAATGGAAGGTTGGAAAAAAATGATCTTTAAGGTCCCTTCCAACCCAACCCATTGAGGGATTACTTCTCTTCCACCGGCAGAATAAACCCAGACTAATGGGGTAAAGAGAACAACTAGCGCACTGGTAATGAGCCATTTCAGCTTGGCTGGAGTTTGTTTTCCAGCACTCCTTCTGCCTCTCCAAAAGTTTTGGAGCATCTGGGGCCCAGCAGGCTCAAGGAGGTTCATTTTCAGCTAAAAAATGTGCAGTTCAAGGAATGGGAAAGCATAAAAATCCTGTTCTCATTCCACAGTCACTCTGGACTAAGGGATCCCAGAGCTCACCTGAGCTGGGAACTGGAGGAGCTGGGAACCAGCTGTGGGGTGGAGGAAATCCCACTGTGGGTCACCCTGGCCCTAAAGAGAGATCAGTCCCTGGGCTGGTGGAGTCCCTGCTAAACAGAACCTGCTCTTGCTCAAAACCCCATTTTTCTCTTAAATGGCACCAAGTGCCTTTTGCACTCTGTGGCTGGAAATCTGAGCCTCTAAGTGCATTACTGTGTGAGAAACTGGATTGGCTGCCATTGCCTGCTGACCCTGAGCTTTAGGGGGAATGGCTGAGAACAGGTTATTTATTTTTCCCTCAGTGTTATTGGGATTAAGCTTAGCAATGTTTTCTTTCCCTACTTGAAGTTCTGAAGTCAAATTTTGCTGGCTGCCTGGAGCTTGACCATTTCATCCTTCCTGGTCTTCCCTCTCCGCAGTGTCCCTTCCCTCTCAGCTGAGAGCCAGTTCTTGGCAGTTCCTTTGTTTCCTGATACATCCAATTAGTGACACTCCTGGAAAATGCTGGGTTTCAGCAGCTATCAGCAAGTGCAGAAGCTTTGAAATGGCCTTTGTGGCACCATGAAGGAAATGGGACTTTCCTTACAACTGTTTAATTAATGGGCTGCAGGTTGTAATTTATGGCTTGGAATGGAATTAGAAGTAATGGAAACTCTGGTTTATATATATATATATATATATATATATATATATATATATATATGTTTAATTTTTATTTATTTATATGTGCATGAAACCCCTCAATGAGTTGTTGAGCTCCTGTGGAGTTGCTCACATCTCAAAGCACACGTGGTGTCCTAAAGTCCCCCCTCCTCTCCTTCATCCCAGGGCCCATCCCAGACATTCTGACACCCCAGACATTCCTTATTTCAGAATAGATAAATTATTTCACTGCCAGCCTTGGCAGCAATGAGAGAGGGGCAGGTGTGAGGTCCCTGCCGCCACTGTTACCTCCCAAGGACAGAGGGACAGTGGGGCTGTGCCTCCTGCTGCTGCCACACCAGAGTGCTCCAGGGGATCTCCTTGGAAGCTCTCCATCTTCCTAAATCCAGTCCCAGCTGTGGGTTCCCAGCCCAGCTGGGAGAGAGGGAATGTTGGGTCTGCCAGGAGGGATTTGGGCCATGCTGGACATTTTGTGTCCCATGCCCCATTTCTACTCTCTCCTGTGACTGCCCATGGATTTGAGCTCAGCCTGGATGCAGTTCAGGGGGGTGGCTCTGAATGCAGCTGAGATCTTGCCTTTGCTCACTCATCCCTCACTGAGTACAATTTTTGGGATTTTCCCCTTATTTTCCCTTCAGTTTTCTGTTCTCCCTGTTTCCATTCACTTCCAGGTCAAATGATTATGAGAGTCCCTCATCATCCTTTTATCCTGTAATTATATTGAGGCTGCTGATGGGGTTTTTTCCTGCTTGATGGCTTCATCTTTGAGGCAATCCCTCATGGAAGCACCTTGCTGTAATGATGTATTACACTAATAATGCAGCCATAGCTCATTGCAGTGACACAGCTACGGTGATATATTAAGGTGATAGAAAGCACTATAATGCTATAAAACTTAAGATAATGTTCACCCAGTAGAGCATTTCATTTAATTATAGGATAAAATATGTTTTGCCCATTTAAGCAGCAGAAGTTGAGGACAAAGCCATCAATACTGAGCTCATGGGGGACACGGCAGGAGCAGGGGTGACGAAACAGCACCCTTTAATCAGATTAAATTGTGGTAAAAGGCAAATCCTGAACGTTTTACTGATGGCTGCTAATTGATGTTCTGCTCAGAGCAGAAGGGAAGCTAAACAACCCGAAATTATTTTCCAATAGAGTCAATGAAGGTCATCAAGGCTTTTATTTCCCAGGTGCTGGGATGTCTAATTAACTTTCTGCCATCCCTGAGATGCAGCCAGCCAGAAATCACAACCACAGGAGATGGATTGGAGGGGCAGCTTTGCTGGGGGTGATCAGCCCCAGCCCTGGAGCAGCTGAGGGAGCCAGGAAGGGTCTGGAGCCCCAGGAGAGGCTGAGGGAGCTGGGAAGGGGCTCAGCCTGGAGCAAAGGAGGCTCAGGGGGGCTCTTGTGGCTCTGCACAACTCCTGCCAGGAGGGGACAGCCGGGGGGGTCGGGCTGTGCTCCAGGGAACAGGGACAGGAGGAGAGGGAACGGCCTCAGGCTGGGCCAGGGGAGCCTCAGGGTGGATTTAGGGGAAATTTCTTCACTGAAAAGGGAGGCCAGGCACTGGCATTAGAGTGCCCATCTCTGGAGGTGTCCAAGGAAGGGCTGGAGGTGGCACTCAGTGCTCTGGGGACAAGGTGGGCATCAGGCACAGCTGGGACTGGACAGGCTGGGAGGGATTTTCCAACCCCACTGATGCTGGGATTGCCCCCAGGAACAGCTGAAGGTGGAAAGTGGCCAGGTGCAGTTTCCTGGAAGAGGTTTTATGGAAGGATGTTCCAGGGGCTTGGGGCTGTCAGTGCCTCTGCCTGGGGATGTGGCTTTGGGCCACTCAAACTGGTGAATGGGTTAAAGACCTCGTCAGTTTGAGCCACTTGGAAATGCTTGGCTTGGGAATAGTTTTAAACGACTTTCCTTTGGTCCTTTATCTTGGTCTTTCCCTTGTTTCTTGTCCTGCCCCAGGCTGGGTTGGGGCCCCTGGCTCAGTCTGGAGAGGATCAGAATAACAAAAGAGGAAAGAGGGCTTGGAATTAACCTGTCCTCTGAGGAGAGGCTGGGAGAAGAGCTGGGGGTGCTCACCTGGAGAGGAGAAGCCTCTGGGATGGACTTGTTGCAACATTCCAGGGCCTGAAGGGGCTCCAGGAGAGCTGGAGAGGGACTGGGGACAAGGGATTGAGGGACAGGACACAGGGAATGGCTCCCAGTGCCAGAGGGCAGGGCTGGATGGGATGTTGGGAATTAGGAATTGTTCCCTGGCAGGGTGAGCAGGCCCTGGCACAGGGTGCCCAGAGCAGCTGTGGCTGCCCCTGGATCCCTGGCAGTGCCCAAGGCCAGGCTGGAGCAGCCTGGGACAGTGGGAGGTGTCCCTGCCAGGGCGGGGGTGGCACTGGGTGGACTTTAAGGTCCCTTCCAACCCAAGCACTCCATGGTTCTGTGATCAGGGCTTGGGCTGCTCCTGACCCCTCCTGTGGGGAGCAGCCGGTGGATGGACATCAGGGAGCTGTGAGGAGCTCAGGGCCTGCTCTGATACACAACATTTTCACTCTGGGTGTAACTCCAGCAGCCGGGGGGAGCAGAGCCAGGCCCACCCCAAGGGAGCCGGGCACCCTGACTGGGTCTGGGCCCATGAGCTGCAGTCCGACCCTGTTACATTGTTTTAACTTGATTGCAGTGTTTAATTATTGCAGCCCAGATAACCCAAACTCCCAGTGGGATTTACTGCCTCTTCCTTGGCATCTGGGTCACAGATATGCTCAGTTAATTAACGTGCTGAATCCTCCTTATTTGTCTGCTGGATAATGGCCTGATTCATAATTTAAATAAGCAGCTGTGAAGATCTTTCCCTTGAACTAGAAAAGGCAGGACACTGATGTCCCTTTCTTCTCACTCCAGAATTTAAATGTGTTTAGGGAAATACTGTGGTGGCACTCCTTGAAATGGAGGAGCCCTTTGTGTGCCTGATGTCCCCAGGGGCATCACCCCTGCCTGCTGCTCACATCCTGCCTCCCCTGGCAGCCCCTGGCAGCCCTGGGCAGTTGGATCCCATGGGAATGGCCAGGGCAGCTGCAATCCTGGGCCTTTCCTGAGGGCAGGTCCAGGCTCCCATCCCAGTTCTGGCCCCTCTGGCTGGTGCTGCTGCCTGGTTGAAGCCCTGGAGGCTGTGCCAGGCACCCACAGGCACCAGCCCAGCCAAGGCTGGCTCACCCAGCAGGGCTCCATGTGGAGTCCAGGGAAACCCATCCATTGCCCCAATCCACAGTGTTCCAGGAGGCTGCAGGAGTCTGCTCCAGGAGGGGTTTAAGGCTTGGAATTATTCCTTCCCTTTCCTGTGTCTCAATTCCTCACCTGCATGTGGAAAAAACCAAACCCAAGCAGGGATAAAAGTCTGGAGAAAATTGGGATTTATTCCTTCCAGCTCTTCTTTCCCTGTGCATCCCCACAGAATGCTCCCAGGGCCTCTGGGTTGTCCCCCTGTGCTGGTGCTCTGAGGTGCTGAGGGACTGGACTCCTTTGGAAAGGCTGGAACAGCAACCAGAGCTTTCCTCGTGTTCCTGGGACAGGACCTGGGACAGATGGGCACTTGTGGCTTTATTTTTACCATGTGTGAGTCTCCCCCAGCTGACCCCAGCCGTGTGGGGCTGGCTCAGAACTGCTGTTCCCTCTGGCCAGCTCTCCAAGAGGTGCCACATTCCCTGCTGGAGCAGCCTGGGAGCATTTACTCACAGGGAATTTCTGCTTTCCCACACAACTCCAAGCTCTCCCAAAGGGCTGGGGAGGTTTGCACCACGACCCTGGACAAACCTGCCTGGCAAGTGTGGAAACTGAGGAGCTTGGGAGAGGAAAATGTTCCCAAACCCCAAAGGAGCCAAGTTTGAAGGATGTGGTGTTTAGCTGTTCCCCGTGGCCAGCTCTCCAGCTGCCACATTCCCTGCTGGAGCAGCCTGGGAGCATTTACTGACAGGGAATCTCTGTGTGTCCCCAGCTGGCTCGATACACCAGGGAGGGCTTCCTGCACCTGGGGGCCCTGGGCACCACCACGCTGCTGCCCGACACGCGCTGCCTGGTGGACACGGGCAAGAGCCGCTTCCCGCAGCTGCTGGACTGCGACAAGGTCAAGAGCAGCCTCCACAAGCGCTGGAGCTTCATCCAGGTGTGTCTGGGGCTACCCTGGGGGCTCCTCTCTGTGGGAAAAGGCAACCCCTAACAGAGGGGAAAACAACGCATCTGACTCCATGGATATCAGAAGGCTAATTGATTTAATTACTTCATTATACTATATTATTCTATATTATATGACACTACATCTAAACAGAATCTTCACAAGCACCCAACCCAACTCAACTGCCCGCGTCTGGTGACTGTCAGCCCACAGTCCTGACACACACACCTGGACTCAATTGGTCAATGAATCAAAACACTCACACCAGAATCCAATTACCAATTCCCTTCAGGTAAACAATCTTCCACAATGCATTCTACTTGTGAACAACAAGAGGAACAGCAATTGAGATAAGAATTGTTTTTTCTCTCTATGAGGTTCCTCACTGGGATTCCCAGAAATATCCTTTGGAAGTAGTGCCTTGCTTTTCTCTGTGAAGAGAAATGTGGCCACACCTCTGCTGTGTCCCAAGGCCTGGCTGGGGCACAGCCTGTGGGATGGGGTGGGACAAAGGGGAAATGATGCCACGGCACAGTGAATTCCAGGTTCTGGGGCAGAGGGAGGAGGTTAAGAGGGATCAGGGCAGCATTTCAGGACAATTTCTAATCAAAGTTTTCCTTTCTGGTAGCAGAAAGGTGGATCTGGTTGTGTCTGATCTGCCAATGACTTCCAGATTCCTTTGTTTCTTGTGGATGAAGAGTGAAATTCATTTTGTCCCAAAGCAGAGTGTAAAAATCTGGCTTGGTTTGAAAAGCCAGCTGTGTGCTAAGGAGGGCAGGAGCCTCCCCTGAAATGGAGAATGTAAACCCTCTCCTCTGAATTGTTATAATTTTGAAATTAAGGGGCTCTCAGGCAAAGATATGGGAGTAGGAATATCAGTTCTTTACTACGGAAGAAAATTTAAAATAATAAAAATACAAATGCAGTAATACAAAACCCCACTGCCAGAGTCACACCATGCCCTGCCCCCTGTGTGTCAGGGTGGTGGCACAGTCCCATCCCAGGGGGGCTCAGGGTGGTGGCACAGTCCCATCCCAGGGGGGCTCAGGGTGGTGGCACAGTCCCATCCCAGGGGGGCTCAGGGTGGTGGCACAGTCCCATCCCAGGGGGGCTCAGGGTGGTGGCACAGTCCCATCCCAGGGGGGCTCAGGGTGGTGGCACAGTCCCATCCCAGGGGGGCTCAGGGTGGTGGCACAGTCCCATCCCATGGTGTGTCAGGGTGGTGGCACAGTCCCATCCCAGGGGGCTCAGGGTGGTGGCACAGTCCCATCCCAGGGGGGCTCAGCCCTCCTGCAGTGCCAGCTGTGGCTCTGCTGGAGCAGGGATCCTGCACAAGGGGGGAGTTTTCCTCTGGAGCTCCAGGGCTGCTGGAGATGGGCCTGCTCTCCCTCTGGGAATGCAGGGCAGGAGAAAGCTGCTCCTCTGGGAATGCAGTGGGCAAAGGCTGCTGTGCTGTTCCCAGGTCAGATTGGATCCAGGCAGGAATGCTTGGCTCCTCCCCTGGGCGGAGCATCTCCCCATGGGATGATGGAATTTGATCAGCCCTGCAGGGACACTCAGTGGCCATGGACAGCAGAGATCTCCTGGAGGGAGGATTGGCTGTGGGAGAGATAAAGAAACCTGCCCATGAACAGCAGAGAACTGCCCCAGCTCTGACAGATGGGGATAGAACACACACATCTCACAGCCCAGGGCAATAAATCAGTGTTTACAGAAGGGTCCCACTTCCCAGCAGCTGTGGGATTTAAAGGTTACAGGTATCCCTTGGGTGCTGTCAGGGAAAGGGGATGCTCACTCCATTTATTTGGGGAATTATTTTATTGTTTGCATTGCATTCCCACCTAGCTGAATGGCCCTTCCAGCTGTGCCCAGGGCTGCCCTCCTGGTCCTGCTTTGCTTCCCAGGCAATTAATATCTTCCTTTTTCCATCTTTTCCCATCTCCCTAACTGCAGAACGGAGCCATCCTGAACAAGGGCACGGGCCGGTGCCTGGAGGTGGAGAACAGGGGCATGGCTGGCATTGACCTGATCCTCCGCAGCTGCACAGGGCAGAGGTGGACAATTAAAAACTTCATCAAGTAGAGGCTGGAAGAGTCAGGGGAGTCTGACTTGAGCCACGGCTGAGGGGACTGATCCACCTGGACTCCTTTGGAAAGGCTGGAACAGCAACCAGAGCTTTCCTCGTGTTCCTGGGACAGGACCTGGGGCAGATGGGCACTTGTGGCTTTATTTTTACCATGTGTGAGTCTCCCCCAGCTGACCCCAGCCGTGTGGGGCTGGCTCAGAACTGCTGTTCCCTCTGGCCAGCTCTCCAAGAGGTGCCACATTCCCTGCTGAAGCAGCCTGGGAGCATTTACTCACAGGGAATTTCTGCTTTCCCGCACAACTCCAAGCTCTCCCAAAGGGCTGGGGAGGTTTGCACCACGACCCTGGACAAACCTGCCTGGCAAGTGTGGAAACTGAGGAGCTTGGGAGAGGAAAATGTTCCCAAACCCCAAAGGAGCCGAGTTTGAAGGATGTGGTGTTTTGCTGGGTCCTTCTTCTCTTTTCTCTTTCCTGCCCCTGTATCCAGCAGCCCCTTTCCTGATTTCTGGAGAATCAAAACACCCCCCAGCAGCTCCCAGGGATCTTTCCAACCTTTAATCACAGAAGTTACCCAAAACAATGCAGTGGGATAAACCCCCTGACCTCTCCTTGCCCCCTCTACACACCCACATGCTGCTGGCCAAGCCAGCACCTCCCTCCATGGAGACCCCAAAGGGGTTCCCTTGGGATCCCCTGGGATGTCTGCCTGCCTTTCTGGGTGACAGCAGGAATGTTCTCTGAGGCTTGGACACCCCTGTCCTGCCTGCTCAGGCCTGGCCAAGGTCCCCCAGAGTCACTGTAGCCCTTCCTGGGCTGTGGAAGGGACAGGGAGGGAGGCCAAGGCCCCAGCAAATGGCAGCTTGGCTGAAATTCTTGGCCCTGAAGCCACTTGAGGCTTGTTGCTCTGGTGGAGGGATCTCACTTGATTTATTTTTGGCTCACAGTAATCCTCGCTACCAAATCTTGGCTGCCAAATCCACCTGGGAGTTCTCTGCTTGGGGCCCGGACGTGTGGCTGCCTGGAAAAGGGAAACAGGATCCTGCAGCATTGCTGTACATGGGTGGACACAGGCTTTGCTCAGCAGGGAGGAGAAACCAGCCCATATCCTGTCCTTCTCCCAGAATAATCCTCTTTGTGGCTGCCCTCTGGCTAGGGTGCACTAAAATAGATTAATATATGAGATGGATGTGTAAATATGTTTCCCAAGCTGGGATGTGCACAGAGTCCTTTGCTGCAGAGCACTCATGCCTGTCTTCCATTTGCATCAGGATGAAGCTCCCTGGATGTTTAACGAGCTGAATTTTCAATGCCATGCAGCAGGTTTATAACTGATGTTTTAGTAATTTATTGAACAGAAGCAGATCTATTTCATTGTTCCTTCTACAGCAACCAGCATCACCTAGGACTGATTGTTCATTTAGGCTTTACAAGGCTCCTTCAACCACTGGGGCTGTCTCTGATTTTTCCCCTGCCTTCCTTAATGAAGTAAAACCTCTTAGTTGTCCTGATCTGCAGAGTAGAGAGTCAATGTAGAATTTTGCTCTCTTTTTCGCTGTTGCATCATCCCTCGTGTACTAAATTTGAGCACTTCCAAACCCGAAATGACCACAGCTCTGTGGATGCATGAGCCAGCTCCCCTGCCTTTGTTGCCGCCTTCTAAGAGAAGCAATTTCCTGGTGACTCCAGGACACCCTGAGGGCTTTGAGACCCCCCCAGCTCTGGTCCAGCTGGTAAAATGTCCTTAAACTGAGCAAATACTGGAGGGAGAGACTGTGTGGGTCAGGATAAGCAGCCAGACAGCCCCTGGATGTTGCCTGTGCTGTAATTCAGCCCAGCTCGAGCCCTGCCAGTGCCCAGGGTGGCAGCAGATGGCTTTTGTCACGTGTCACGGTGGTGGGGTGAGGTCCCCACCCCGTCTGCTCCCACAGCAGGGCTGGATGGGATGTGTGGCTGCTCCTGGGCTCCATCCTGGCTGTGCTGAGCCCCTGGCCAGAAGGGCCTGGCTCTGTCCCAGTCCCTGCCTGTCCCCAGTCCCTCTGCAATGGCCACGTGTCCCTGGTGCCACTGCGGTCACCGGCAGGTGGCACAGGACACCCAGGGACAGCACGAGGATCCTGCTGCTGGTGAGCCCTGGGATCCCTTGGAATGTTCAGGCTCAGACCTGCCTTTCCTTCGTGCTCCAGAAGGAAAGGCAGCCCCTGAGCCAGCACCAGGAAGGGAAGGTGGAGATGAACCCTGGGCTCCAGGACCCTCAGCTGGTGCAGAGCCCCGGGGAGGTGTTGGCCCCTTCTCCCTGCTCCAGCTTCCAAACCACTGGAAACAGGAGGAAAATCAGGCTGAAAAGTGGGAATTTCCTCTGCTGTTCTGTCCTGACACCGTTGATGACTGCAGGGTGACCCCGGGAGAAATCTGTCTGAGATCTGGGTCTCGTTGTTGCATCTCGCTTATCTCTAATCATCTGTTAATTGCTTTAAGAAGTGATCTCCAAGTGATTCTTATTAAATATCTGGTTTGAGCCTTGCCTCTTGAGTGATTTTCAAAAGATTCTCTGCTGCTGAGATACAGAGGCAGTCATTCCTCTGCTTTACTCATTTAATAGAAAAGTGCTGCTGTTTTAATAAAGCTTCCATTTTTAAAAGAAATGGAAATGAAGGAGATGGTGGGCACAGATTAACTCCCATCCCATCCATCCCTGCTGCTGCCACTTGCCAGGATAACAGTTACACCCCACAAGCTGGAAGGAGATGTGATGTGGCCAGTAAAGCATCACCTGCATTCCCGAGCCCAGGCTGTCCCTAAATGTTCCTGGTGTCACCTGGAGCTCAGGGCACTCCTTGAACCCACTCCTTCCACCCATGTTCTCCTGAGCACCGGGTTGGTGCTTTCCTGGGTGCAGGGAAGGGTCTCTGTGGGCGCACCTGTGACCAAAGAGAGCTGGGGCACAGCAGGTGAGGGCACCCAGGTCAGTGTCACCTGGGCAGGGGCACATCCAGCCCCTGCTGGGCTCTGGAGCCACAGGGCTCTTGCAGGATGGCACAGGATAGAAACCTGAGCCCTTGTGGGGAGCATTTCCCACCCAGGGGCAAAACCCATGTTGGAAGATGGCTCAATCTGCTTCAGAGCAGATGGAATCATGGAATCCCAGAATGGGTTGTGTTGGAGGGACCTTACAGCCTATCCCAGTGCCTTTCCACTGTCCCAGGTTGCTCCAACCCTGTCCAGCCTGGCCTTGGGCACTGCCAGGGATCCAGGGGCAGCCCCAGCTGCTCTGGGCACCCTGTGCCAGGGCCTGCCCACCCTGCCAGGGAACAATTCCCAGTTCCCAATATCCCACCCATCCCTGCCCTCTGGCAGTGGGAGCCATTCCCTGTGTCCTGTTCCTCCAGCCCTTGTCCCCAGTCCCTCTCCAGCTCTTCTGGAGTCCCTTCAGGCACTGGAATGTTGCAACAAGTTCATCCCAGAGTCTTCTCCTCTCCAGGTGAGCATTCCCAGCTGTGCCAGCCTTTCCTCTCAACAGAGCTGTTCCATCCCTCTGCTCATCCTGGAGCCTCCCCTGGGCTTCTCCAGCAGCTCCAGCTCCTGCCTGTGCTGGGCCCAGGGCTGGGGCAGCTCTGCAGGTGGGCTCTCACCTGGGCACAGGGGCAGAATCCCAATCCCTGCCCTGCTGCCATGCTGGGATCAGCCCAGGGCTGGGGGTTCAGGGCTGGGCCATGGCCAGTGTCACCCACAGCAACCCCAGAGCCCTCTCCCAGCGCTGCTCCAGCTGCTCATCCCAGCCTGGATGGATCCCAGGGGCTGCCCCAACTTGAACTTGGCCTTGTTAAACTTCCTGAGATTCCCAAGGGCCACTCCTGGAGCTGTCCAGGTCCCTTTGGGGGATCCTGTCCTCCAGGAGTGTCACTGCACCCTCAGCTTGGTGTCACCTGCTGAGGGTGCCCTTGATCCCTTCGTGTGCCATTGATGAAGATATTTAAACACCACTGGCCCCAGATCTGGCCCTGAGGACACCACAGGTCACTGATGTCCAGCAGGACTCTGAGCCATTGACCATGACCTCTGCAGGCAGCAGGGACTCCTCCTCTGCAGGAGCTTTGTGCTGCCCAGGGCAGAGAGCAGAGACACTAAAGTCTCATTTCAATGCTGAAAGTTGAACTCATGGACTCCCCATGGCAAAGCCTCGGCTTGGGCACGGAGCAGCCTGGGCACTGATCCACTGCTAATGGGCACGGAGCCGAGCCCTCCAGGGAGAAGGGTGCACTGGGAATTCTGCAGCTCCTCCTCACACACGGGAAGCCATCCTTGCTTGGGTTGGGACTGGGAAAAGCGTCTGTGGCCATCAGGAGTCTCAGCTGGATTTCCAAGGACAGTGGGATGGATTCACAGAATCACAGAATCACTGGGTTGGAAGAGACCTCAAAGATCATCGAGTCCAACCCAGCCCCAACACCTCAACTCAACCCTGGCACCCAGTGCCACATCCAGGCTTTGTTAAACACACCCAGGGATGGGGACTCCACCACCTGCCTGGGCAGACCATTCCAGAACTTTATCGCTCTTTCTGTGAGAAACTTCTTCCTAATATCCAACCTGTATTTCCCTTGGCCTGATGAAGGACTGAGGCCTCTCCCCTGGCACTGCCCAACTTAAACAATCCTTTAAATGCCAGAAAGACTTTGGGCCACTTTAGGGACAGAATAAACCCTTCCAGCTGAGAAATGTGAGGGGCTGAGCTCATTTTACTGTGAGGCCGAGATCTTGTGTGGTGGCTGGTCCTGAGTGTTGGGGCAGGGGGTTCCTGGAATCAATGTTCCTATAAATCAAAAAAATTCCCCAAATCAATGATGGCTTTAAGTCCTCCTGCAGGCAGGAGCCCCACAACCCCCTGGAGCCAGGGGAGTTCCTCAGCTCCCTCAGGAGTTCAGGAAAGTTCCCACTGCCGGTTGGGAATCTCAGCTGTGCCTTTGACAGCAACAGAACCAAATAAAATCACAGCAGAAACGAGGAGCTCCAGAGCCCAGCAATGTCCAGCACCCAGGAAATCCTGTCACGTGGGTCCAGTGTCACACCCCAGAAGGTGAGTGTGATAAACACTGCCCATCTCAGCTGCTCCTCACCCAGGAAGGGCTCAGATGGGGATTTATGGCAGGGACAAGGGGCAGTTCCCATTTCCTGCTGGTTTGGGTGACTCCTGCAAACCCCAGCTGGGAATTTGGCCCGGAGGCTTTGGATCCCATGTGGAGCTGTGCTCAGGGCAGTGAGAAAGGAGCAGCCTGGGGAGGTTCCAGGGGCTCCTGCAGTGCCACATATTCCTTCTGGAATATTCCTTCAGAGCTCACTGTCTGGAGCAGCCATCCTGCTCCTCTGTGTCAAGGGATGTTCCTCCAACAGAAGGCAAAGAACGGGGAGAGAGATGGGATAACCCTGGGAGCTTTCCACAGGAGGCATTCTTGTTTCAATCCCACCTGGTATCTTGGATGTGTGAGGGGTAAGAGCTCTCCAAGTGTCTTTCCTGGCTGTTGTAACCCCAGGTTTTATTGTTATGGGCAAGAACCCAGGCAGGAATTAATTTCTGATTGTGCTCTTGGAAATCCAAGCCTGGGGGAAATAATCCAGAGGGGCACAAGGGGCTGAGCTGAGCTGCACCCAGCACCAAACCAATGGCAGCAGCTGAATTTTGAGAGTGGAAGAGCCACCACAGGGATCCTTCCAGCCTCCCAAGCCCCCACGAGGAGCTGGGGTGTTTCCAGCAGGATTCCCCACCACGGAAAAGTGCCCAAAGCCCAGGAATGCAGCTCTGGGTGGCAGGACAGAGCCCAGGGACCCCAGGCAGTGCAGGTGCTTCCTGGGGCTGTGGAAATGCTGAGCTGGGAGAGGTGTGGTGGGCATGGCCTTGGATGGCTCTGGAGAGCAGCCAGCTGCTGCCAGCCACCCTCCATGGCATGGCAGGGGGAGAAAATCCCATGGAAAATTCCTGGGGAGGGAGAGGGCACTCATCAGGCACCACCACGGGCAGGATACTGATTTGGGGAACAATAATTGGATTGATTACAATTACAAATGGGGTGGGTGGTGACAGGCAAACTGAAACCCCAACAGCCCAGGCTTACCTTCACCCAGCCATTCCCAGCTCTGCCATTCCAGGAGCTGCAGGTGGATGGGCTGGGCTTGGTCCATCTCACTTTGCATGGGATCCTTCCTCAGGAGTTCCCCTTGTGCCACCCTGGAGTTCCTCTCATGGGATAAAGTCCTTCAGGAGCTGCTCCAGTGTGGATCCCCCATGGGCCACAGCTCCTGAAAGAGCTCCAGGGGGGCTCTCCAGGGGCTGCAGCTTCCCCTGGGGCATCTCCCCCTGCTCCAGGGGGGCTCTCCAGGAGCTGCCAGGGGTCTCTGCTCCCCTCTGGATCCCCAGGGGCTGCAGGGGCCCAGCTGCTCCATGGACTCTTGGGGGAATCTCTGCCCCTGGAGCAGCTCCTGCCCTGCCCTTGTCCCTGCTGGGCTGGTTCTCACCCATGTCCCTCTCTCCCCTCTCCCCCAGCAGCTGCACAGTGATTTTCACCCTTCCTGGGAGGTGTTACTCCAGAGCAGCTCCAGCAGTGGCCTTGGCCCTGACATGGCTGCTTTGGAGGCAGCTGGACCCCAAAGTGACACTGGGAGGAGGGAAAGGACAGCCTGGGAAGGGGGGAGGGAGAGAGCACGGTGGAAAAGAGGGTTCATTAAGGAAAGGAGGGATCACTGTGGTAAAGGAGGGGTCATTAAGGAAAGGAGGGATCATTAAGGAAAGGAGGCTCCTTCTGCCATTTCTTGCCCAGCTCTGAGCATCTGAGGATGCTCCCCCTCGGAGGGTCCCTTGGGCAGAGCTGTCTCCTCTCCAGCAGCCTGGGAGGGGAGGGGACAGTCCCAGCTGGAGCTCTGCTGTCCCCTGCTCCCCTGCCGTGCCCTCCCCAGCCCCGGGGCTGTGCTGGGAGGGCAGAGGCAGCCCAGGAGCCGTGCATGGCCCAGGCTCAGCTCTGCCCCTTGCCCAGAGTCAGCTCCCAGGGACCTTCACTCCCTTCATGTTTACACTATGGTGCTATTTTTGTTCCACTTTCCCTTTGTCTTCAGTGCTGTCTTGTCTCAGTTTTGTGTCTTAGGCTGCCTCACATCCCCTCTTTATTCTCTGCAGGAGTTTGCTCCATCCCTGTCCCCTCTTGCTCCTTTATTCTCTGTGTGTTTTCCTTTGTTTGCTCCTTTTCCTGTGTTATTCCTTTTGATTGCTTATTTCCACTTCAGATTTTTTTCACTCTCTCTCATTCTTTCCTGTTTCATCTCTCTTCTTCTTTTCCTCTTGCTTTGTTTTCCCCTTATTCTTGTTCTCTCTCCTGATTTTTGTTCTTTCTGTGTGTTTGGATTCCTCCCCTACTGCTTTCCTCCCCAAGTTCTCATTTGGGTGAGAAACCAGCCCTTGATTAAATTTTAATCAAAGCGCCTAAAATCCAAATCCAAGTCCTTTTTCCCCCCTCTTTTGATTGCTAAGAAGCAGACATTAGCACAGCTCAAGACAGCAACTGGTGCCCATCCTGCTGCAGTGCCTTGGCACAGGCTGGCAGGTGGGGATGCCATGGCCCAAGCCATGGGTTTTCCAGATTCCAAGAGCT
This sequence comes from Haemorhous mexicanus, assembly GCF_027477595.1. Classification (NCBI taxonomy): domain Eukaryota; kingdom Metazoa; phylum Chordata; class Aves; order Passeriformes; family Fringillidae; genus Haemorhous; species Haemorhous mexicanus. Next base: position 1,244,471 of record NC_082362.1, on the reverse strand, counting down.
CCCTGTCATGGGTAGGGGCAGACAATGGGTGGATCCTGGTTTCAAGCAGCAGAAATCCCTGGTGCTGGGGGACAGGTCTCTCTGAGGTGTGGGATGACCCTGTGAGGGTCTGGATCACCCATGGAGATCCAGGGGTGTGGCACTGACATTCTCTGAAAAATCCCTTCGCCCAGGATTTTTCTCCTGGGAAGCTGAGAAGCCTCAGAGAAAAGGAAAACAATTCTGATCTCATTTGCTTCTCCTGTGCTGTGCTCATGTGAAATGTGTTTGGAGATTGTTTACCCACAGGTGATTGTTCCATTGCATTCTGCTGGGAGTTGTTTTCACTCTTTGGCCAGTCAGGGCCAAGCTGTGTCAGGGCTCTGGAGAGGGTCACGAGTTTTCATTGTTATCTTTTTAGCATTCTGTAAGTATCCTTGCTGTATCCTATAGTATAGTATAGTGTAGTGTAGTATAGTGTAGTATTCTTTAATATAATACAGTAACATAAAATAATAAATTAGCCTTCTGAGAACATGGAGTCAGATTCATTGTTCCTGCCTTTGTCGGGGCATTCCCTGCAAATACAATACAGGGGGAAAAGGATGACATGGGACAAAGTGGATCTCAGGAGCCTGGATTTGCTACAGGCTGGGATTGTCGCTTTTTCTAATAAGGAAAAAAACCAAACAAACCCAACCTCTAATGGTCTTTATGCTGCCCTTGCTGAGCTGAGTGAGAGCAGAAGAAATGCCTGCCCAGGTGCCCTAGGGTGGTGGGACTTCCAGGGGACAAAACAGGAGATGTGGGGCAGGAAAAGGGGAATCAAGAAAGGGAAACAAAGGGATCAGGCCCAGATCTGGTGGAGATGAGCACTGGGCTCATTCCTGGGCTGCTCCCTCTAGGATGGGGCTGGCTTTGGCCAGAGAAAGGTGCCTGACCCAGCACAGGGACCTGGGAAGGGTCAGCCCTGCCATGGCCACCAGCAGCTGCTGGGGCTGGACTGGGAGGAGCTGGGAAGCTGCTCTGTCCCCAGGGTGCCAAAACACAGCCCCTTTCTGGGGGATTTTCATCCCATCTGGTCCTGAACTGTTTCCTCAGGCCCCCTGTCCTCCCTGGCAGAAATGGGGTTTGTGTGTCCAGGCTGGAATGGCAAACCTGAGCCTTTCTCCTTCCCCAGCCCTGACAGGGAGGCTGCATGAATTCTTTCCTTCTGTTCTTTCCTCTCTTTTGCTTCTTCTGATCCAGAAAAGATCAAGACACAGCTCTGTGTTTCCCAGCCCCAAACCAGCAGAACCCTCCGGTCATCATGGAATCACAGAATCCCAGAGTTGTTTGGGCTGGCAGCGACCTCAAAGCCCATCCAGTGCCGCTCCTGCCACGGGCAGGGACACCTCCCACTGTCCCACAGCCTGGCCTTGGGCACTGCCAGGCATCCAGGGGCAGCCACAGCTGCTGTGGGAAATCCATTCACCTCACCACCCTCACAGGGAGGAATTTCATTCCAATACATGTGCAATAAATCCACAACCCCTTGGGACAGGAGTAATGCGATGGCTGACTCTCACAATTAAAAGGCAAATATCATGTATGTATGTTAGGAGCAGTTTTATAGATTTATAGCTGTGTTTTACCCCCCTTGTGCTGTTCTCAGGGCTGCCCTGGGTGTGGGACATTTGGGAGGGTCACTCGTTCCTATGGCAGCACCTGAGCTCCAATCAAGGTGTCAGGCAGTGATCTCCAGCCCTGGGCAGGGAAGGAGGAGTCCATGGACAGAACTTTGGGAGGGCTAAAGGGTTACAAGGTGAAGCCTCCATTATGTAGGTAAGCACATGGAGGGGAAAATCCTCTGCTCCTGGTGCTGTAATATTTTCTCCATTCAGTCTTCTGTTGTGTTTTTGATAAGGTTTCCATAAAGCTTTTAAATATTTTTGGAAGTGAGGATCATTTCTTCCACCCTGGAGCCAGGAGCCCTCCACATTTGGTGCAGTGGCTTCACCCATCCCAAATCCTTGCTGGGAAGAGACAGAAGAGCCCATCCAGCTGCTGAGTGTGTGACCCAGTGGCCTGACAAGAGCTCGGCCCCGCTATCAATTATAATTGTCATTAATTATCGGCAATCCTCGGAGCCAGGCCGGCTCTCCCTTCTCTTCCCGCTCGGGTAATTCCCTTGACCTGCCGTGTTTAAGCGGAGCAGCTCCTGCCGAGCTGCTTTGTTGCTGTTGATAGCGAGATAATTATAATGCCATCAGTGGTTAAACTGTTTCAATAGCGGCAGGCCCTCTCCTCAGGCCTTTGATGGATATCTAACAGCTCGCAGAGATCGCAGATTAATCACTGCTGGTGCTGGCAGCAGTGCGAGCGCAGCAGCAGCGGCCCAGGCAGAACAGTGTTAAAGATGTGAAAAACGCCAATCACTTGGTTTTAAAACTTTAAAAGTTTAATAGTAATAAAATGGTTATAAAAATAGCAATATAATTAGAGTAATAAAAATTTGAAAAATTTAGATTAGAACAAGATGAGACAATAGAAACAAAGAGTTATGAAAAGTCCAGGTACCTCTTTCTGGGCAAAATAAGCTCAAAAAAGGGCACACGTTAACAGAGGATTAACCCTTAAAAACAACAGCCTGTTGCATACTCACACACCTCATCCATGGTGCATAAACTCCATTCAAACACAGGATTCTGTCTGGGCAATGTCAGCTTCTTCCTCTGAAACCTGATGGCGTCTTCAGAGCTGAGTGAGGTGGGAAGAAGTTCATTTCTTCTGATAATGGAGCAATAAGTTCTCTTTCTCTGAAAGATTTCAGTGTCCTGTGGCTGCTGTCTCACTGCGAGTCCTTTCTTTAAAAAAGTATCCTACATAGCATAGTTTCTATTTTAACATTATGTATAACCTAAAACTATATTTAACACACTACTTAAAAAGTTAATACAGCATAACATTCTAACATCAAACATATAATATTCATTTTAATATTTGTGAAAAGACAATCATAAATTAGTATTTTTCACATAGACACATATTATAATATTGGCTTGTTGCAAATGTTAAAATGGATTCTTTATGTGTGATATTAAAGTAACTTTGCTATAAAGATATAGCTTTTATGTCTATTGTTAATTAAGCTTAGACATATGTCCTGGTTTAGGGCAAATTTGGGAGAAAACCTCCACAGGGGCCCCTCCCCTAGCCGGTTCAGGGAGGATTCCTCAGAGAGAAGTGGAAAGAACCTGTTTATTTAACAGGCACAGCACCCCCAGCACACAAAATGAACAATACTAGGTGACACCACTGTGTCACTGCTCTGACAAAGATGACAAATGCAGAAAGTCTCTCCTGGGGTGCTCGCTCTGTTATCAGTCCCTCCGGTGCTGGGGCAGCTGCTGCAGCCACAAGGTGCCAGCTCTGGGTGTTTGCCAGGGCCCAGTCCAGAGCAGGCTCGAGTGGGTCCAGAAAGGGAAAGGAAAAACAGTCCAGGGAAAGATTCAGACTGCTGAGCTAAACTAACTAATGAGCAGGAGCAAAAGCAGGAGCAAAGCAAAAAGCAAAAGCCAAAAGCCAAAGCTGCACTGTGTACTGCCCTGTCTGTGTGTCCTGCCAGCCGTGGGGGAGTGGCTGATAACAAAACAAAACAAAACAAAACAAAACAAAACAAAACAAAACAAAACAAAACAAAACAAAACAAAATTTCACTCTTCAGAGCCAGTCTTGAAGGCACAGAACATAATATCCAGCACAAACAGAACACACCAATGGGGATACAAGCATCTTAATGTCACCCTAGGACATAGTGAAATAGCTGATATCAGTGTGCTTATGTGAAAATGCCTGCCTGGATGTGTGAAAAATGCATATTTTATGATTGTCTTTTCACAAATATTAAAATGAATATTATATGTGTTATGTTAGAAAGTGATGCTGTGTTAATTTTTTAAGTAGTGCTGTATTAACATTTTAATAGTATGGTAAATGTAGTTTTGTAGTTAAAAGATAACTTTTGTAGTTAAAATAGGAACTATGTATGTGGGATATTTTTTTAAGAAAGGAGTGATTTACTCGCACCAGACAGCAGCCACAGGACACCGAAATCTTTCAAAGAAAGAGAATTTATTGCTCCATTATCAGAAGAAATTAATTTCTTCCCACCTCGCTCAGCTCTAAAGACACCCTCAGGATTCAGAGGAAGAAGCTGACACTGACCAGACAGAATTCTGTGTGTGAAGGGAATTTATGCACCATGGATGAGGTGTATGAGTATGCAACAGGCTGTTGTTTTTAAGGGTTAATCCTCTGTTAATGTGGGTCCTTTTTTGAGCTTATTTTGCCCAGAAAGAGGTACCTGGACTGTCTGTAACTCTTTGCTTTTATTGTCTCATCTTGTCCTAATCCTAATGGTCCAAATTATTATTATACTAATTATATTGCTATTTTTATAACCATTTTATTACTATTAAACTTTTAAAATTTTAAAACCAAGTGATTGGCATTTTTCACATGGCATTTTTCAAAGTGTGAACACAGGATGAGGGCACCTGCTACAGATCTGCCAACCATCAGCACTCACCCTGTTATAGATGGATAATGAGAAGATTGGCTCTCACAATTAAGGGGTAACTATTGTGTGAATATTAAGAAAAGCTTTAGTGATGTACAGTTATGTTATTGTAGTTTAGGTGTCCTCTGCTCTCCCCACAGTTCCCTTTCCCCCCTGTACTGTTGCCATCAGACAGCCTGGGCTGTCTAGGACAGGTACAAAGAAGCTGCACAGGTGTCCCTTGCCTGGGGCAGGTGGGAATGGAAAAGCTTGGGGGTGCTCAGGGGGTGGGCATGGCAACACCTGACCTCCAATCCAGTTACAAAGCAGTCTGCACTGATAAATGGCAAAGAAGAACTGACTGACAGACCTTCGGAATGACCAGGGCTGGCTGATGCAACCCCAGGGGTATAAAAGCCTGAGCATCCAGCTTGAAGTTGAATTGGCCATGTGGTATTCATGAGGGAAGTTCCCAGTGCTGCAAATTCTTCCTGATATAGCCCTTTTGTTGTATTTTTGTCGAGGTTTAATAAATCTTTTTAAATTTTCAAAGTGAGCAGTTGTTTCTCACAGCCCTCTGAAGAAAGCATGGACCAAGGCCCAAACTGGAAGTGATAAGGAGAAGGAGCCAAAACCACAGCCAAGAAACTCTCATGCTCTGAAAAGGCAGACCAAGGAGGGGCCATGTAAAATATTCCTGGAAAATGCAAACTAGTTTATGGATATGCATAAGGGTCTATGAATATGCAACAGGCTGATGAGATTAAAAGGTATTTAAGGGGTATCCCCAAAAATGACAGAGTGCTGTTGGCTGAGTGCCAACCCTAATAACCTTTGCTCTATGGTCCTTGTCTCCCATTGTCCTTTATTAAATTTTTTACATTTTCACAGAAGAGTGAACATGTTTTTCACAACGTGATGTTCCTGAGATGCAGATCCCAAAACCAGAATGTGGGGAGTGTGCTGGGATGTGGAGCTGGCTGCTCACCAGTCATGCCAGGGAGCAGGGAATGCACCCTGAAATCTCCCAGCTCCTACTCATCCCCATTAGCACCAATTTCCTTTTCCAGGGCTGCAACAGCAGAAGGCAGAGAAGGAGGATTCACCTCTCAGTCTGGCAGGAATTACAGAAGAGTTGGAGTTGCAGGGTGAGGAGGGGAAAATGCTGCTTAAAATGTTCCTTAATATTTGATTATTGCAGTAAGGTAGAAGAATTACAAGAAAAAGGCCTCATAAAATCAGGCCTGCTCTGTTATTTCAGTGGCTGGTCTTGTCAGACCAGCCCTTTGCAAGTTCCCATGGGAAAGCAATCCTGGTGTGTGTAGTTTGTTAACATAACAATCTATTCCTAGGTAAAAAAATAGGCAACAGCACCTGTATAAACTGTTTCTGCACCGTTAGATAGAAAAATGAAAACTCTGTCACAACTTTTCCTGCACATACACCCCGGGGGTTGGAGTGACCAATCAATACAGGGTAACAATTTGGTACTGACCAATAAAGTAATTAACAAGAAAGCTCCTGACCAATTGGAGTCACCCACAAGGTCTGTACAACTGCATAAAAAGGAGTTATGTGACTAAAGAAGGGGTTTTTTTCCCACCAATAAGAAAATGGAGTCTGTGTGATTTATTCTGATATTTGATGGCCCATGGAATGAGGGGCCCATAGTGCTCCAAACATCCCGGGGAAGAGGCAGGAGGTAAAACCAAGCCTTTAAACCTTAAAACCTTTATTACCCAAGCCTTTAAACCTTAAACCCTTGGGATCAACCAGCTGCTTTTCACATTTTAAGGTGGAGTTTCCCCCACCCCACGAGTTTGTGTAGGAAATTATGGAAAGTAATCCACTCCCTTGTTTCTCTGTGATTTTACTGTTGAGCTGCACTGGGACACATCCAGCCAAAAATGCTGCTCCTGTTCCTTGAGGGGACCCAGCCACGTCCTGGAGCCAAAACTCCTCCTGCTCCCATCCTGGGCAAGAGGGATGAAGTTTTCCTGGAGTCACAGAATACCCTGGAAGGGACTCCCAGGGATCATCAGTGCAGTTCTGGCCCTGCACAGACACCCCAACAATCCCAGCCTGGGCACCCCTGGGAGCTCCTGGAGCTCTGGCAGCCTCGGGGCTGTGCCCATTCCCTGAGCCTTGGAGAAGTGGGATTAGTTAACCTGTGTAACTTCATCCTAGAATGTCTCACTCAATGCCTGAACCCGTGTGAGACTGAGCAGCAGGAAAAGGTGTGATTGTTTTCCAGAGGGTTTTATTTTCCTGACTGTGATGTGGTGGGAGCACCCGTGGTTCTGTTGGGTTTGCTTTAATTATTGTTATTTGTGTGTAAACACACCTAGAGCTTGTTGGAACCACTGGGCTGGAAAACTGCCTAGGAGGCTCCTGCTCCTCTCAGCAGTGTTTAAAATGGTTCATGACTGTTATTTCCCACCTCCCCTGCCTGCCTCAGCTCCGGGTGTTTATCAGGACAGACCCTGCATGCCCTGGGCCAGGTGCTCCTGGGCTGGGAGGGATGGGGGCTGGGAAGGGGGTTTGGGAATGCTCCTGGAGCAGGGCATAGCTGGTCCTGCCCCAAAGAGATGCCTGTGAGCAACGTGTTCACCTCACTTCCCATCCTGGAGAGCCAGGAAGGAGGTTGGTGCTTTATTCCTTGCTGGATTTGGGGTTTTTCCCTTGCCCTGCATCCCCTTGACCCACAGGGATCTCTACATACCTTCTGCACTTCATATTCCCACTCCAGCCCCCACCTCTGCCAAACTCTCACCTGGGAGGTGCCACAGGGCACTGCTGTCACCACAAAGCCACTCCCTGTCCCCTCTGCGGGAGGCTTCTGAGTGTCCCCATCCCTGCCCATTGTCCTGCGTGCCCCAGCGCTGTTCTCCCTCCCAGGTGGCCCAAGGCAGGTGCTGATGCCCCTTGGCCAGGGACCCTGGTGCCAGACAAGAGGGGGCTTTGCCCCGTGTCCCAGGACAGTGCTCAGAGCATTCCCACCACTGCTGGAGGGAAACACTGAGGTGCTGGCAGGTACAAAATAAATCTGTTTAAAACAATAAAACCTCCCCCAAACAGTCAGCAACCCCAAGAGCAGGAGTGGCCTGGAAGAGGATGGGTGACCTTGCTGCGGACATCACCAGGGCAGAGGAAGCAGGAGGGCAGGGGGGTCACACAAGGTGGGGAGTGCCCCATGCCCAGTGCCCTGGGACAGCTCAGGAGAGCAGGGAGATGGGGAAGGGTGGGAGTGTGGTGGGCTTGGTGCCCGGGGTGGCTCTGGCAGGGAGGGCTTTGGTGCCAGTGGTGGCACTGGCAGGACATGTCTGGCTGGACCCACATCCCTGTCTGTGGGGTGATCCTGCCAGAGCAGGGTCTGAACCCCACAGGGCTCACAGGGGTGGGATTTCCTGCACAGAGGGGGAACCTCTGGGGTGGGATTTGGGGTTTAAGGATGGGGGCAACGGGGGCCTGCCCAGGCTGGGCTGTGCTGGCCAGGGATGAGGCACAAGGAGAGTGAAAGGAAAGGGGAAAGGGGAAAGGGGAAAGGGGAAAGGGGAAAGGGGAAAGGGGAAAGGGGAAAGGGGAAAGGGAAAGGGAAAGGGAAAGGGAAAGGGAAAGGGAAAGGGAAAGGGAAAGGGAAAGGGAAAGGGAAAGGGAAAGGGAAAGCTGCTCCCCCACTGCCACCTTGTGTCTGAAAACCAAACAGCATGGCAGGTCTGCAGGGCTGTTACAGGGGATGGCAAAGTCCAGGCCATCCCTACCGGGCTGGCAATTCCCAAACAGGGCCAGAAATGACTTTTGGATGAGGCTTCCCCGAGCAGCCCCTGCTGAGAGTCTGGCTTTAGGTGAAACTTTACCCAGACAAGCTGAGCCTGGCCTTCCCTAAAGGTTTAAAAATGCTTTATGTTCACCCCAGCTGGAGGGGGCACAGAGCTGGAGGCTGTGCCCAGGCACCCTCAGGGTGCAGCTCTTGCAGCCTGTGCCAGGGCCTTCCTTCCCTGCCTCACAGGAGCAATTCCTTCTCAATATCTAATTTAAATCTCTCCTTTTTTAGTTTAAATCTGTTCCCCTCGGTCCTGTCAGCATCTGCCCATGGCAAAAGTCCCTTTCCCTCTTTTTTATGACCCCCCTTTAGGCCCTGGAAGGGGCTCTGAGGTCTCCCTGGAGCCATCCCCTCTCCAGGTGAGCACCCCCAGCTCTGCCAGCCTGGCTCCAGAGCAGACTTGGAGCATCTTCACGACTTCCTCAGGATTCCAGCAGCTCCATGTCCTGTCTGTCAGTGTCTCCAATAACAAGGAAGGAGGAAAGCCTGACCTCTGAGAGCTCAGTGGTGGCACATGAGGGAGGGCTGGAAGTGTCTGGGGAAAACAGGAATCTGTGGCAGCCAGAGGTGACCCAGTGCTGTGCAAGCTGCAAAAGCACCAGCACTGGGAATTCCTGGGTCTTGAGAGCCTTGGACTTTTCCAGCATGGAAATTCTGTGAACTTCCAGAACTCTGCCTGAACTACTTGGGAACTCTTTATTTGAGACATCTCTGCACACCACAAGAGACAGAGAGGGCTTCAAAAAGGGGGAAAAGGAACCCAGGAGGAGAAACAAGAAGGGGGGAATTATAAATCTGCCCTTTGGAAAGAGCACCTGTGTCACTCGTGCACCGGGGTCGGGGCAGGAACAGATGAGAGGCAGGATCGTAGCAAAGGCCAAGAAGGACTTTATTCGAAAGAACTGCGCGGTTTTTACAGAGTGGTATGATAGATTCCATTCTATCAGCTAACTAACAGAAACATCTTTCTCACGCACTGTCCTTGAGAGGAACAGAAAAACAAGGTAGAAAAACAGCACCTGCAAATTGTTTACAGCAACACAGCAACAGGTTATCACATCTTTCCAGCTCCCTAAAATTTCTCACAAGCTGCTGTGAGAAACGCTTGCTGTTTCTCTCTCCCTGTCCCATGGCATCCACACACCTTGGGCAAAAGGCCTGGAATTCCCAAACCAGACACCCTTGGAACACCCAGAGGAATGATCCTATCCTGTGGCTCAGGGACAAACCCCAGGAAAATCTGGATTTCCTCTGCAGCTCGTGGCAGATCCCTGCTCACAGTGTGGGGGACAGGCTGAAAGATGGGGTGTCCTAGGCTGGGCTCTGCCTCCTTCCAAGGAAAGTCCAGATTCCTGGAGCAGGGTGGTCCCAAAGCCTCTGGGAGAGGCACTGCAGGCAATCCATGTTGTGGTAATTATCCAACCCTTGGGAATGAGAGAGGGGGAGATGGGAGTGGGGCTGGGCTGGGGTTGGAGCTTCACTTGGAAAGCTTGGAATGGTAGGGAGGGGTCTTGGAGCTGCTTAAAGGACTTGCAGGGCTGCTGCAGAGGGGCTTTGCCTTCAGCTGCACCTGCCAGTGCTGGGACCCCCTTGGGGCCAGGGTGGGCAATTCCAGGGGCATGGGAAGGGAATCCCCACCTGAGCTGTCCTGGAGGTGGTGAGCAGGAGCATCCACTCGGGAAACAACCCTTTAAATCGCTTTAGAACTTTCTCATAGTAAGAAAGTCCTTGTAGATGACAGAATCAGGGAATATCCTGAGTTGGGTGGGACCCCCAGGGATCATCAATTAAACTCCTGGCTCAGGACACCCCAACAATCCCAGCCTGGGCATCCCTGGAGCTCCTGGAGCTCTGGCAGCCTCGGGGCTGTGCCCATTCCCTGGGCAGCCTGGGCAGTGCCCAGCACCCTCTGGGGGAAGAACCTTTCCCTGAGCAGCCTCTTCCAGGGCCTGACCACCCTTTCCAGGAAGAAATTCCTCCTGATGCCCAGCCTGCCCTCCTGGGGCCTGCTTGATCTGACCTCCCCCACAACACTCCAGGCTCAGGAGCTGGGAGCTGCAGGAGGAGGGGTGGAACAGCTCCCACTCTCTGACAGCCCAGGTCTGTTGGGTTAAGCCGAAAAATACAAAATAAAAGTACCTAAAGTGTTAAAAATAACCCTTTATAAAAAAAATAAAGTAACTAAAAAGTGCTTTAAAAACTTTCATTCTATCTTTAGTCTCATATAAAAAGTAAAATAATGCAAATATTGTAATTTACACTATCACAATGAAAAACTATTTCTTAATTATAATACATTATAAGTGTTTCTTAGCCTCTCAACTTTTGTTACACTATGTTGTAAATACTTTAAAACTATCTAAAATTACTCTTTATGTCTTACAACAATACTTCTTTTATAGTTCTATTTCTCTAAAAAAAGCTAGTCTTATTTATAAAACTGTCTTTTAAAACTTATTTCTAATTCCATTTCTCTCTCAATAATATTTTGTAATATTTCTCCTATTTTTATAATATTTCTTCTGTTGTATAATATTTCTAAGTCAACATTTCTTCTCTGAAAGTTTATGCACACATACATACTATGTGAGCCTTCTGTCAATTTAAAAAACCTCTACAAATCCATTTCCCACAAGGTCTTCCTCACTGGAACTTTTTCCTGCTGAAAAAAGCCTCAAATTAAACATCCAGCAGAGGCAGATTTATGGACTGGAGGGTTGAAACACTAACAAGCAGCACAAAGAATTCCAGCTGTGCTCAACCACAGGCTCTGCTCCTCCAGGGAGGCTACTGCAAGGAAACACCACCAGAATCCAATTCCCAGAGGGTTTGTGGTGACTCCCAAGGGTGGCACAGCTGGCCTGGCACCCCTGCAGCTCCAGGCTTGTGTATTTGTGCTGTGAAACCAGGAGTCATCCCCTGGATCCCCTGGAATCTGCAGGGACCCCACCTGGCACAGCTGGGTGTTGGGGCTTTCCAAGGGCAGGGACAGCTGCTGCTCTCTGGGGATGTCTTCTCTCCTGGTTTCTGATCCCTAAGTTTCTTTAGAGAAGCCGTTCGTCCAGCCGGGCCATCTCCTGCCCTTCCCAAACAAACGTGGTTTTACTTCCCACCACGAGAGGTCCCCAGGAACCGAAGGAAAAAAATCCAGCTGGAAAAAGCATCCAGGAGCAAGGCTGGAAGCAGCCGGAGCCGGAGCTAGGGAGGAAAGGTCTCGTCCTCTCCCAGGTGAGACTTCCAACACATCCCTGGCTGCTAGGATTGGGTCCTTGGGGTGAGATCCCCAAATTTCCCAGCAGCTGTGGGAAAGCTGAGGTGCTTTGGGAACTCTTCAAGGGAAGAGCAAATTTACAGGACCAGGATGCACCAACAGAGCTGTGGTGAGGTTGTTCCTCCTCAGTGGTCAGGGGGTCTCCAGTGGCTGGGATCAAATGTCCAATTTTCAGCTTTTTCCACTTTCCCAGCCAAGAGGGTCTCATTCTGTGCCTACGACGCCCTTAGGAGGATAAACACATTCCTGTTAACACAGGATCCTGGGATGGGTTGGGTTGGAGGGACCTTAAATCCCATCCATGTGCAGGGACACCTTCCTTTATCCAAGGTGATTCCAAGCCCCAGTGTCCAGCCTGGCCTTGGGCACTGCCAGGGATCCAGGGGCAGCCCCAGCTGCTCTGCAGGGCCTGCCCACCCTCCCAGGGAACAATTCCATCCCAATATCCCATCCATCCCTGCCCACTGTCCATTTGAAGCCATTCCCTGTGTCCTGTCCCTCCATCCCTTGTCCTCAGTCCCTCTCCTGCTCTCCTGGAGCATCTTTAGGCCCTGGAAGGGGCTCTGAGGTCTCTCCAAAACCTTCTCATCTCTATCCTGAAGAGCCCCAGCTCTTCCAGCCTGGCTCCAGAGGGGCTCCAGCTCCTGGAGTATCTCTGTGGCCTCCTCTGGATTCATTCCACTGGAATTCATTCCACATCTTTCTTGTACTGGGGGCAGTTGTTGCTTTCCTCTAGAAACTGAAGACCCCTGTAGAAATTTTTCCTCACATCCAGCCCCCAACCTGCCCTGGTGTAAATGGCATTTGAGAAAGACCCTCTGTGCCAAGGGCTGTGGATGGGTCACCTTGTCCTTTCCCTGGCATCTCCACACTCCCCTGGCTCCCAAAGATATTGGCTTGTGAGTCCAAAGCAGAAACTCAGGATTTGTGCTGATCTTTTGAGTTTGGAACTTTTTAGAGAGGGTTTGTAGCAGTGGAAGTCATTCCAGACTAATCAATCATTCCTTTCTAATCAATACTTCAGCAGTTGAAAGAATTGCTTTAAAGGGCCTCGAGGGACAGAGCTCAGTCCATGTAAACATTGCTATTGTCCTACCCTGATCCTCATTAATCCACTTGGACACCTCTGAGACACTTGTTGGATGGCAGGTTGGGGTCTGATGGCTCAACATGGACCTTCCCAGAGAGAGGTCCAGTGGTTGTGTTTGCAGGGGTCCCAGGATGAGGGAAGAGATGAGAATCTTGACTCTATGTTTCAGAAGGCTGATTTATTATTTTATGATATATATTATATGAAAAGAAAATGATATAATAAAACTATACTAAAGAATAGAAGAAAGGATTTCATCAGAAGGCTAGCAAGGAAAGGAATGGAATGAATAATGAAATCTTGTGACTGCTCACAGCCTCAACACAGGTGGCTGTCATTGGTCATCAAGTAAAAACAATTTCACATGCTGGGTAAACAATTCTCTAAATCACATTCTAAAGTAGCAAAACATGGAGAAGCTGAAGCTTCCCAGCTTCTCAGGAGAAAAGATCCTAATGAAAGTATTTTTTAGAAAATACGTCTATGTCAAAGTCCCACAAGAGACAACTTTCTAGGGGTCTCGGGCAGTCCTTCAGCAGCTGGGTAACCTCAGCAAGGGGCAGGCAATTCAGCTCTGAGCAGTGTGTAAGAGCATAAATGAGGGATGTGGGACTCCAGGCAGCTCTTCAAAATGCAGTTTATTGTATATAAAATGCACTTTATTGTATACAAAATGCACTTTATTCCATCCAAGACATTGCAGCAGTCCAGGGTTGTGGGTGACAGAGCTGTGCCCACAGCTGTCAGCTCCAGCTGCAGACAGGCCTGGAGACCCTTTGGTGTTGGTTACATTGCATTATAGACTTTTCTTTGCTGAGCATCTTCATACAGTAGAACCAATCTATACCTGAACTTTTACCTACAGCCTATCATAACTACTGCAATTACCATATTCATGTCACTGTTCTCCAATCACTAAAAGTCAGTACATTACAGTTTAAACTAGAAGTTGTTTTTCACTTTTCTTGCAGTGGAAAATTCTGAGACCTTTTTTCTACTTGCCACATTTGCTGACTTGTTTGCCTGTGCTATCTTTATGCTTGGTAAAAACATCTTCTTCTTTGGGGAGTGGTAATCCTTTGTTCTAAGCCATAAAAACCCCTTCTAACTAACACACCCTTTGCCTCCTTGGTTATCCAGTAAGACTGGCTCAGCAGTTCTTTTCTTCTATGTCAAAACTTGCTGCCACCTCTATTCCTTCTTCATTCTACAAATTCCACATTCAAAAATCTTTCTGCTAAGCACACATATCTGTGAGACTTTCTTGTCAAACTTTCATCCTTCCCTACACAGTGATTTCAGCTCTGCCTTGCGATGTGTACCCTGGCCAACACAGGAACAAAGAGACAGGAGCACTCTGTGGGTGTTCCACAGAGTTCCTTTATTCCAGCACCCTGCCAAGGAGGCCAGGGACAACAGCTCCCCCTTGAACAGGGCAGAAGCAGGGGTTTTTTTTATGGGGAAAAGTGGGGATGGTAAAAAGGGGAAAAACCAATCGGACCCAACAAATCTACACAGGCTTCCAAAACATGCTGGGAACTCACCATGACCAAGGAGGACTTCTCAGTCCAGGAGGGTTTGAGAAGATCTTATCACTGCCCTTTCAAGGGACATCTCTCCAAAGGAGAGGTTTGGCATGCCTGTGTGTCTCCACAACTCCTCTGCCTGTATTTAGTAAAAAGGCATCCCCAACAGCTCTTATAAAGCAATGTAAAAGGCATGAGAACCTAAGTAACACAATAAGAACCACAATAAAAAGCCATTAAGTACCTTTAACCAAAGATGAAACCCATCCAGTTCATCCCCATTGTCTGAAAAGTTCATTGACCCAGTGCAGTGCTGTGGTGTGTGGTAAGGGCTGGGGCCAGCAGTGGCATTTGAACCTCTCCAAGGCTTTGTGAGGTGGCCTGAAGTGCAGTGCAGCATTTCCCTCCCCCTTTTCCTTCCCTCTTCCTCTTCTCTGGGCTTCTCCTTGGGTCCCTGGTGCCCAGGGTAGGGAATCACCTGCCCTCTGCTCTCTCAGTGTCTGTCACAGCAAGAGCTGACTGGGCTGGGTGCTCCAGCTGGGAATTCAGCCCAGGTCTCCTGGGCTGGAGAAGGGGCTGGCATCCCTGGCACGGTGATTCCATGGGCATGGATGCCATCATTAGCAGGAAAACCCTTCCCTCAGCTCCTGAGGCTCCTGAGGCCCTTTGAGTGAGGGGTTTTCCCTTTCAGAGCCCACAGATCTCTGCCAATCCCTGCTGTGCTCTGGGATCTGAGCAGAGCTGTGGGAAGCAGAGCTCAGCCACCAAAGGTGCTGGGTGAGGGCAGGGGTGACAGGCTGAGGACAGGGAGGGGACAGAGACAAGCTGGATTTCGGTGGTGGCTGTTGAAGAAGAGCCCAGATCTGGACTGGATTCCTGAAGGAAAATACCCACTGTCCCCAGGGAGACCTTCCAGTGCTGGAAGGGGCTCCAGGGGAGCTGGAGAGACTCTGGGGACAAGGGATGGAGGGACAGGACACAGGGGATGGCTTCACATTTACAGAGCATGGGTTAGGTGGGATATTGGGAATTAGGAATTGTTCCCTGGGAGGGTGAGCAGGCCCTGGCACAGGGTGCCCAGAGCAGCTGTGGCTGCCCCTGGATCCCTGGCAGTGCCCAAGGCCAGGCTGGACAGGGCTTGGAGCAGCCTGGGACAGTGGGAGGGTGGGATGAGATAATCCTTATGGTCCCTTCCAGCCCAAACCATTCCTCAGTTCTGTGTCAGCCCCTTCTGAGGGATCTGGCAGGGGATGGGGCCCTGCTGGGGCAGCACCTTTTCTTCTGGACAAGGCCTGTCCAGCTCCATGGGATTTCTTCCAGCCCCGGGCTCCTGCAGGGCTGAGGCAGCTTTTCTATGGAGGGCAGCACTGATAAACTGAGATTATCCTGCATCCTGCATTGACAGCCTGTTATGGTTGCAGGGCTAGGAAGGAATGCCAGGAATTGGCTCTTTGGAGGACAAGGTGGGAATGAAGGGCACAAAAGGGATGTTTTTGCCCAAAGGTGCCATCTCTTCGTGCTGCAGTCAGAGAAGAGCACAGCTGCAGCATGAATTGTGTGCTCTAGGACGTCCCAGAGCCTCTGGGGGTGCTCCAGTCCTTTTTTCAGTGATCCTGCTCACTTCAGACATCCTGGGGCTCTTTTCTCACCGTGCCTTGGCCATTTTCCAAAGCAGCAAAGGATGCAGGCAGTGATCCTTTCGGAGAGAGCAGCCCTCTGAAAGGATCACTGTGATAAAAGCTGGGAGCTCTGTGCTGTTGTTGGTGTGATAGCAGCCCACACAAAGGGCTGTTCTCCGTGCCCAGCCTGGAATTGGAATCACTCAGGCATTGCATGTAAAGCCCTGCCTTTGACAGAGCTGCCCAGAAAGTCTCACACTTTGCACACAGATTATTGTCAGGAGTGCAGTGGGAGTGCAGTGAACCTGCTCTGGAATCAGCCCTGACTGGCACAGCCAGAGCTCCATGCAGGGGGGCATCTCCTCTTACCACTAGATGTCATAAACTGTTTTTTTTCCACATTTTCAGAACCTGCTTTCCGTGCTTTCAGCTGCTTCATCACTTGATGAAGGCAGTCACGTTGATAATCCCTGAATAAACTCCTCTTTTTTGGATTTTGGGCATTTTTCCCCTCCAAGTCATGCTTAGCTTCACGCTTTTTTTCCCACCTCGCACACACGTGCCAGCACATTCTTGCTGCCATCCTGCAAATGCCACACTGTGGCACGCCTGCTGCAAGCTCAGACCTCTTTTGGGCTTTGATTTGCATTTTTAAACTTTCATCTGCTCCAGCATCTTCCTTGAAAGTGGTGGTGACATTCCTGTTCTGTTGCTGAGCAGAAAAAATAGTGGAGGTTTGGCTTTTCTCAGTTAAGTCCAGCTCAGAGCTAGTTGTGTGTCTGCTCTGTGCTGAGCCTGGGAAGGTAAAACTCAGCCCAGCCCTCCCAGGGGAGGCTGCATTTTGTCCAGAGGTGGTGACCCCTGGCAGGGGCACTGGGAGTGGCCCAACAAACCCCTCTGCTCTAGAGCCAGGCTAGAGAGCTGGGAGTGCTCGCCTGGAGAGGAGAAGGCTCCAGAGAGAGCTGAGAGCCCCTTCCAGGAACTAGAGGGGCTCCATGAGAGCTGGAGAGGGACTGGGGACAAGGGATGGAGGGACAGGACACAGGGAACGGCTCCCACTGCCAGAGGGCAGGGATGGATGGGATACTGGGAATTAGGAATTGTTCCCTGAGAGGGTGGGCAGGCCCTGGCACAGGGTGCCCAGAGCAGCTGGGGCTGCCCCTGGATCCCTGGCAGTGCCCAAGGCCAGGCTGGAGCAGCCTGGGATGGTGGAAGGTGTACCTGCCCATAGCAGGGGTGGCACTGGATGGGCTTTAAGGTCCCTGCAATCCAAAGCATTCCATGGTTCTCTAAGTGTCCCAGTTTTTTCAGAGCTGGAGGAGCTGTGCTGGCCAAGCAGGAAAACCATCAATTCCCACACTTCACCCTGGTTTAATCTGAGGCCAGGCACTGTAAAACCCCTGCTCTGAGCTGGCCTAAGAGATAGCCAAGACTCCACCTGAATTAACTCTGGGAGATCCCCACCTCCCCAATAGAAAAACACATATTTGTATGTGAGGTGAGCTTTGCTTTGGGAGGTGTTGGCCCTGCACACCTGGGAGAGATCAAACATTCCTGAAGGCCCAATTACAGATCCAAGACAAATGCTGAGCTAAAAAAATAAGGAATAGAAAACCTCCTCCTGCTCTTTCATCTGCGGTGCTTCCTCAGAACTGTTCTATTTCCCTAAGGAAAAAGAACTGGGAAATATAACAGGAGGAAAAGGCAAATGAAGTCATGCTGCTTCTTCAGAGCAAGCAGGCTGCAAGGATCTGAAATGAAACCTTTGTTCTTCCAGAATATCCACCTTGCAGCCCAGAGCACCGGGAAGCTTTAGGAATGTCTGACAGCCTGAACAGGTTTCTCTTCACCTCACACCACTTCAGGAAGAGTCTGGGGATGTGATCTCCAGGCTTTCTGGTGTTCCCAGATGTTGCTTCAGGTGGGGAAGAGCACAGGAAGTGCTGGATCACAGGAACAGTGCCTCACAAAATCATGGAATCAGTAAGGCTGGAAAAGACCTCAGACTCTTTCAAGTCCAGCTGTGAACCCAGCACTGCCAAAGCCACATCCAGTCCATGTCCCCAGTGTGTCCCTGGCCTCAGTGTAGCAGAAGACAGATGAAACCAGCTGTGACCCAAGGGATCTGCATCCTGCAGCAGCTCCAGGGGCTGGGCTGTCCCTGCACTGTCCCCATCCCAGCTCCAGGGGCTGGGCTGTCCCTGCACTGTCCCCATCCCAGCTCCAGGGGCTGGGCTGTCCCTGCACTGTCCCCATCCCAGCTCCAGGGCTGGGCTGTCCCTGCACTGTCCCCATCCCAGCTCCAGGGCTGGGCTGTCCCTGCACTGTCCCCATCCCAGCTCCAGGGGCTGGGCTGTCCCTGCACTGTCCCCATTCCTGGGGCTGGTTTGAGGCCGGGCTCTGGGGACAGCCCAGCCCCACATGTGGGATTTTAGTTTTGAAGTGGTAATGAAAAAGGAAATGTCACTTTAGGGAGTCAGTTCTGAAATGGATGGAGATGAATGAACTGAGGAGCTGAAAGTTGCTCTGGATGTTGCTCCAATGTTTCTGTGGATGGATGCGGAAAGGAGGGAAGGAAATGTCTCCACTAAACCCCAGAGAGACCTTCAGGAGATGTGGAGCAGGGCTGTTGGTTTGACCTGGCTGCCAAGTCCATGAACAACCTCATTCTGGGAGCCAGCTGAAGGAGGCAGGACTGGTTCTCATGGATAGGATGGATTTATTGGAGTTAATTTCCAAAGATAAACACAATTATCTGAACTGTTCATTTCCCATGAATTATCTCCATGGAGTGTGGTTCCCCAGGATGGAAGATTTGCTCTGTCAGAAGTTTCAGAAATATCAAAATAAACCAAACAAGCCCACAAACTCAGAACAACAAGGGAAGCAAACCTGCCATAATTAGGTCCCAAGGGATGCTTATTCCCAGCTCGATGGAGAAATTAAGTCAATACAATGGAATGGTTAAATATTGACTGAGCTGTAATATTTAATCAAGAAGGATTCATACTGCTTCTCTTTCAAAAGAGATTGAGCTGCTTGTTTTATTGGCTTTTTAATCAATGTTTTAATTATATCGTGCTCTAATTTCATAATAAGCTAACATTAATTAAGACAACTCTTCTATATGCAGAGAGTAGTAGGAAAACCAAACCAAATAAGAGGAATGTGATGTTCTCCTGCTCCAGAAGAGACTGAGACTGTGCTGTTTACACTCACTTACTCTTGCAAAGGGAAATGATACCAGGAATTTGTGGGACTCAGAGTGACCACAAATTCTTTACTTATTTTTAGGGCAGCTCTGCCTCTGATTCAGTGAAGAATTAGTGGAAATAAGAACTTGGCTAAGCACGTAGCCAAGGTTGTGCCAGATTTGAACCAAGTTGTGCATCAGATTTCTGGGGAAAAAAAGTATTTGGGTATAATGCAAGATAAATGGGGATCCCCCCCAAAAAGGGCCTTGGAATCTTCTGGTGGATGTCAGCTCTGCCAGAGGGATGAGGGTGAGTGGAGAGGACTGAGCTATTTGTTAAACAGGGACATTTCTCCTGGTGCTTGGGACACTCACAGGTTCCCACAGGCTGGGAAGCACCATTAAGTTTACCCAGCATTTTTTCCTTCAGATGGGGAGGAGTGGATGGGTTATCCTGGATCAGCAGAGTGTAGGGCACTGCCTGGACCAACAAGTCATTAAACTGCTGAGTAACACTGTTGATTAGCACTGCCACTGTCAAAAACCAGTGACTGCTCCAGGGTAACCACAGTTAGGATAAAATCCTGGAGGAAAGATGTTTAGTGCTGTGTTCAGGGACTGTCTCAGTTCTTTGCCCTCCCCACCTCAGTGGCACTGGGGACACCTCAGGGCCTGTGGTGGCCTGTGAGGTGCTTGTGGCTGGACACTTCTGCAGCCTAATTCCTGCTGCAAATGCCAGTGGAAAAGCAATTCCTCATCTGTTTTTCCAGAGGCAGCAGGCAGGCAGATTCCTCCTGCTGAGCAGTGGCTCGAGAAGGCAGCAGAGTGCTCCTGGTTTGGATCAGGACAGAGTGGGAGCAGCCAGCCCTGCTCCTGAGCCTACCTCAGCATGCCAGGGAAGGAGCAATTCCCTGGGACACAGAGAGCAGCACTGTCTCAGCCAGAGGCACTAAAACCTTGTGGTGAGATCATGTCTTGGAGCAGGCTGTGTTTGGAATGCCAGGAGGATGCTGTTATCCCAGGGTTTCTTTGCCATGCAACCAGACCTTTGCAAAGCTGAAGCCTTTAGATACAAAGGATTTTCATTAATGAGGTCACCGTGGCTGGAAGGGCTCCTCTGTCCCCAGGGTCACAGTGACTTTAATAATGCATTATTTTACACTTAGACATGATGCAGACAGAAGAGGATTTGTGTAGCCAGTGAGATAAGGTGTCCCAAAAGCATTAAAAAATGTCTGTGACTGTATAAATAAGTTAGTGGGAACTGGAAAGGGACGTGTTGAACTGGCAGATTTTTGGAGCTGCCCTCAGCTGATGTTGCCACATCTGGTGATTGTCATCTTCTATCAGCATGAGGAGGCTGTGAGCTGTAAAGGGAAACTGTTTGCCTTGTGACGATGCTTCATTGATTTTTATTAACACTGGGGTTTAGCTCTACCTGCTGCTGGAAGCTCAGCTCAGCCAGAGGTGTTCTTCAATAATTCCATCACGAATCCTCATGGTCAAACCCAGTGAAAGGGGCAAGAGTATAAACAGCACTGAGCTCCCTCTGCCAGGGTGTGAAGGATGTCTCTATCAGTTACTGTGAGGGCATTGGGATGTCAGTGTCTCCTAAGCTAAGATTAAAAAGAATTAAATGTTAATGATCCTTTGGAAGGGTGGCAGTGGTGGAACTGCAGCAATAACAAACACAGTGAAGGGATTTCTGACATGCCCTGATGTGGGGCTCCTGCCTGTGAAAACTGCCAATCACTTGGGGTTTTTTTAATTTTAAAATTTAATTATAATAAAATATTTCTAAAAATAGCAATATAATTACAGTAATAATAATTTGCACAATTTGGATTAGGACAATATGAGACAATAAAAACAAAGAGTTATGGACAGTCCAGATACCTTTTTATGGGCTACACAAGCCCGATAAAGGACCCACGTTAACAGAGGATTAACCTTGAAAAGCAACAGCCTGTTGCATATTCATACACCTCATCCATGATGCATAAATTCCATTCAAACACAGGATTCTGTCTGGGCAGTGTCAGCTTCTTCCTCTGAATCCTGACGGCATCTTCACGGCTGAGCAAGGCAGGAAGTTCATTTCTTCTGATAATGGAGCAATAAATTCTCTTTCTCTGAAAGATTTCGGTGTCCTGTGGCTGCTGTCTCACTGCGAGTCCTTTCTTTAAAAAAAGTATCCTACATAGCATAGTTTCTATTTTAACATTTTGTTATAACCTAAAACTATATTTAACACACTACTAAAGAGAATTAATACAGAATAACTTTGTAACATAACACATATAATATTCATTTTAATATTTGTGAGAAGCCAACCATAAAATAGGCATTTTCCACACTGCCCCAGCGCTCAGCACGGGCACTGGCCCTGCTGGGACCCTTGGGAGCTGCCCCCAGTGCTGTCCCCAGGATGGCCCAGGGGCCAGGGCACAGCCAGCCCCCCCCAGCAAGCACCATCGTCCCCACCTTTAGCCTGACAGGGCCCTCGGGGGCTCCACCGAACCCAGAAAGGAGCTGAGGAGCAGGAGCCATGGACACTGTGCTCCAGGAGATCCCTCCTGTGAGGCTGCCCTCAGAAACCACGTCCAGACCTCTGTCCTGCGGGCATCCCTGCACCTCCCTCCTGCCCTGCCCTCAGCACTCCCTGCTCCTGACAACAGAGGCCGAGGGGCAGGACAGGCCTGAGAACGGGCCCGGCCCAGCCAGAGCTGGGACAAGAATTCCTCCCACTGCTGCATCGGCCCTCGGCTGCGCCATGCTGTCCTCCCCGGCCGGCTGCGGCGCCGGAGGAGCCTCGCACACCCCGCGAGAGCGAGAGCGTGCGGCCATGGCCTGAGGGCTGAGCACTGCGGCTGGCTGCGCCGCGGGAGGGAGCCGACCGAGGCCTGTCCCACCGCCCCAGCAGCAGCCACGGACCCTGACCCCGTGTTCCCACCAGGGGCTGGGCCTGGGAGCTGGGGAGCACCCAGGGGTGCACTCACTGCTTGCCCAGACGGCACAGGGACAGTGGGACCTGCTGGGGCCCTGGGGAGCAGCCCCCATTGTGATACATCCCCAGGGTGGCACAGGGGCCAGGGCA
Organism: Haemorhous mexicanus; assembly: GCF_027477595.1. Classification (NCBI taxonomy): domain Eukaryota; kingdom Metazoa; phylum Chordata; class Aves; order Passeriformes; family Fringillidae; genus Haemorhous; species Haemorhous mexicanus. The sequence goes on along the minus strand of NC_082362.1, from coordinate 1,222,333 downwards.
CACCACACGTGCTGTGTGAGAGTACCTTGAGAGCCATTTCCCAAGGTGATGGGCAGGTGGGGGTGGTGGTTTCCCAGTTGTCAACTCCCAGTGACACCAGAGCAATGTCCCCTAAGTGCTCAGCAGGTTCAGGTGTGCAGTGCCAAGGCCCTGGGCAGGGGCTGGGATGAGTGGAATCATCATTGATTCTCTGGAAAACGCTCAGACTCTCCTGTGTGGACACATGGACACACACCTGAGGTGCCCTTGCTTGGTCCTGCCCAGCCAGAGCTCCCACAGCCCCTCTGGAATGCCTGGCATGGCCTGGGAACACAGAGGGAAGCAGAGGAAAATCATGTGTCCAGCAGCTGCTGTGCCAGGAGGCCACTGAGATGGGGCTCTGGAGCTCCTGTCAGAGCAGGAGCTGCTGGGCAGGGATTCCCTGTCCCTCCTGAGTCCCCCACACACCCTGGTTTTGCCTGTGGTATGTCAGGTGGATGTCATCAACTCCCACCAGATCCAGCTGCTCCAGGGTAGATCCTCAGATCCCAAACCTTCAGCACCTCCTGCACAGCCAGACATTCACCTGCTGAGTTCCCCTGCCCTTCCCAAACCCTGACCCCTTTGTCTGGGAAGTTCAAAGGAGAACAGGACATGTGCTCCTGGGCCCTTCAGCACCTTTGTGTGGCTCAGAGGTGCCCTGTCACAGCACCAGCAGCCCTGTGTCACACCGTGGGAGTGGACAATGACCTCTGGGGCTCAGCAAGCCTCACATCCTCCCAGTGCCATCCCACATGTGAGCTCCTGCTGGGCACCAGATTCTCCGGTGAATTGTCTGGATGGCAGCCAGGAGCTCTAAGGAGAGAATCCCCAAGTGCTGATCCCCAAGGGCCTTTTTGGGGGCCCTGGTTCTGACAGGGGGAGGTGCCTCAGCTTTGCCTTTTGCCTTTGCTGCTGGTTCCTTCCCCTTCCTTGATCACCTGAAATGGTTTTATCTTCCCCAGTTCCTCCATAAAGGAGTCTTTATTCATGGACATTGATTCTGATTCATTTGAAAATGCTGCAATAATTGCAATTATGAACTGAACTCCAGCTTCATGCCTGACATATCCTGAACGGTTTAAGCAGTTTATCATGGCAGCACTGAAACTGCTTTCCCAAGAAATGCCAATACTTTGTAGCACCTCTGATGGATCACATCTTTCTCTTGAGTCTATTACTGAGACCAGCACAAGCAAATCCAATTCCTCAGAGTTTTTTCAGTTTTATCCCAGTCTTGTCCCTCTCATTTCTTCCCTTCTGCTCTCTGAACTGATGCTTGATTTTCCTCCTTATAGGGGACAATAATTTTAAAATACTTGTAAGTTTAATTTCTCCAAGAGGGGGTGAACGCTGTGATCACTCTCCACGGGAACAGGACAGGAGTTAATTGATTTTAAAAATCCTCTCTGAAATGGAGTATGAGAAATAATAAATATTCCAAGCAGAATGTCATAGATCTTCAGGATTAAAGTATGGGTTATGCACTTTCAAATAGATTTAATTTTGGCAGGTCTGCGTTGACAGGTCCTAAGCTGGAGCCTGTTCCTGGCACTTGGAGATTTCTCTCACCATAAGAAGCAATCCCCATTTTCAGTATTTTTCAGGCTTTTAGGTTCTCTCCAGTTCAAAGTGAGAGAAGACACTAAAATTGGCACCAGCACAGTGGGAGCTCACACAATGTGGCAGGAAACAGCATCCCCGCTCCCTCAGATCCCAGGGCTTTGGTCACTGGGTTCTTCACGCATCTTTCTGGATCCGTCTGTTCACAGCCCTTCCAGGCTTCTGCTTGTGCTCAAAAAGGCTCCCTGAGAAATGGTGAGAAAAAGTTCTGTGTCCTGGGGTCTGTGATAGTGCTGTATCCTGGCATCCTGATAATGAGCTCCCTTGGGGGGGTGATTGCCATTCCTGACCATTGAATTCAGGAAACCAGTTGTCCCTCCCCAGAGCAAGGCTGGGTTTCAGCCCAGGTCACCAGACCCATCCTGAGCGAGGCAGGAGAGGCCCACAGGTGTTCCAGACACCTCCCACGTGCGGGATGCTCCGAGCTGGCCCCATCCCTCCTGCACCAGGGAGCTCCCTGCTGCTCCCCTGGCACAGATGGTGGCAGGAATATGGTGCCAGCCCAGGGGGCTCTGGATGATAATTCAGATTTAGAAGTGAAGTTCCATTCCCTTGTACAGAGGGAGAGAAGATGAATAAATCTCTTCTTATGAGAGCCAGGGTGCTTTGGAGAATTCATCACCGTGGTCTGTCTGATAACTTCATGGCAAGGGCTTGTGGAGGCCTCAGGGCATTGCCAGGAACCTGAGGAAGCATTTCTGTACCAAAAGGGTGGTCAGACACTGTGACAGGCTGATCACCTCATCTTCTCTGAGACATGGTCAATGCCCCAAGATGGTCAATGTTTAGGAAGAGTTTGGAAATTGCCCTTGAAAACCTGCTTTAACTTTTGGTCAGCCCTGAAGAGGTCAGAGCTGGACTGATCATAATCATTGCAGGTGATTTCAGTTGAAATAAACAGAACTGGTCTGGTCTGATCTGGTCTGGTCTGGTCCATCCCAAGCTGGAGAAGTGCTTTGGGAAACTGAGTGCAGTGAAGACGAGCAGGAGGAACTGGAATGTGGCAAACAGGGAACTGTGTCCTCCCCATGAGCAACTTGAGGCTGATGAACTCATTGTTCATTCTCTATCTGAAACCACCTCTCTGGAAGTTTAATGTCAACAATGTGCAGATGCCGAAGCTGCTGGTGCTGGCCTGGAAGCTCCACAGCTCCGTGTGTGAGACATACCAGGCCAGGGATGAGCTCCCCAAAGGCCAGTGGGAGGGATGCTCTTGCTATTCCATTCACATTTCTCACTGAACATGCAGATGAGTTTAATTTCTATTTAATCAGCCTCTGCAAACAGCAATCACTTGAGAGTTTTCCTGCCTCACATGCAGTGATTACCCTTCTTCCACCAGCACTGCTTGTACCAGGCTGGGGGCTCTCAGCCTCTCCAGGTGACATCTTTCACTTCAAGGAGGTTCTGGTGCTTTTCTGTGAAATGCTCTGTGAGCTGGAACTTGCTGGATCTGGAGGTGGCTCGGTGACACCATGTTCTCCTTGGGGCTGAGGTGCCTCTGGCATCTCTGCTCTGCCCCAGTGCTAGAAGTGGAGACATCAGTGGAGCCTTGTCCAGATCAGCCCTCACTACGGGGGGGTGACCCCAACTGCAGAGAGAGCCCAGTGCTGGGTGTTTGCAGCACCCCCAGTGCTGGGAGTTTGCAGCACCCCCAGTGCTGTATGTGCAGTGTTTGTGCTCTTGCCCTGCAATCTCTGTGTGTGAAACTCTGCAATGCAGAGATCAGGGACAGCTGCTGCTGTCCCAGCTGTGAAGGCAGGACACAGGGAATGGCTTCCCACTGCCAGAGGGCAGGGATGGATGGGATATTGGGAATTAGGAATTATGCCCTGTGAGGGTGGGGAGGCCGTGGCACAGGGTGCCCAGAGCAGCTGGGGCTGCCCCTGGATCCCTGGCAGTGCCCAAGGCCAGGCTGGACAGGGCTTGGAGCAGTCTGGGACAGTGGGAGGTGTCCCCACCATGGCAGGGGTGGCACTGGATGGGCTTTGAGGTCCTTTCCAATGCAGACCACTCTGAGATTCTACAATCTTTGGTGTCTCAAACCCAACCATGTGGGGCCCATTCCTGCACCTGCTGGGGATGTGCCTGAAGTCTGCAGTGCAGAGAGACCTTCCTGGCAGGTCCAGCTCCATGAGTTCAGCACAACAGAGGCTGAGAACTGATGGACTGGAGGCAGAGACCTGAATTTTTGGTGAAACTTTATAGAGAAAGAGCTGGAGCTTTTGCACAACTTTAGCTAAGTTTTGTCCCTTTGTGTTTATAATTTTAGCTCAGACCTAGAGGCATTTTGCCTCCAACACAGGGATGATATTTTTCTTGCCCTATGGGTGGAGGACACTGCTCCTTCAACTAAAAACTGCTCCTTCTGTGGCCCTGAGCAGTCTGAGGATGCTGAAAATTGGCTTTCCTGGACCACCAGCATCCTGCAACAGGTTGTGGGCCATGTGCTGACACTTGCATTTAATTCATGTCTGCAGTGACACCCCTGTGATCATCTCAGCTGTCTGTCATTGCGTGGGCAGTTATTTCTGACAGCTTATTCCAAAGCAGGTCAGCATGGGCAAGGGGAAATTTAGGCAGTAATTAGGGTTAAAAGAGATTTATTGCAGTGTGCCAGGCATGGCACTTGACATCCTCAGCCTGATATTGCCACTTACAGTGGATTTATCATCTTCTCTTTTGGGGAGGTAATGGTGGAGCGGGGCCTTCCTGCCCAGGAATGGTATTAGAGCAAAATAAAACATTTGTCAGCCATCCCCTCCTGTTCTGTGCCCAATTCCCTGTATCCCTGGCAGTTCCTTAATTCTATCTCCTCTTTTCTTCCCCCTTCTCCCCTCCAAATTTCCCTGAGCCTTAGCAGCTGGCTGAAAGTGGAAAGAAATCGTCCCAGCTCCTACACAGACAGCCTCGTTTCTGAGGGAGGATTCAGGATGGAAATTTCTGCTTCACAAAGCTGCAAAAAAGTAGAAGTCAGGGGACTGATATGCAACATTCAGCAAGCCTGGTGCTACAGCAGAGATCAACATCTGCTGTAATTACTTTCTTTAGAACTTCACAATTGTCCTGATAATTTTGGTAGGAAGAAGAACAAATGGGAAAAGATCCGGGCGATACTCTTGGTGAATTTTTTAATTAAAATGTTTTTGATTTGTTGAGGAACACTGAAAGAAGCAATTAAAACAAGATGATATTGGTCTATACTTACAAGGGAGAGCCTTGCCAGGATTAACTGGCTCGGCCCAAATAAATTACTGCCTCTGGATTTGCATTAGCAAATTCTTCCTAGAGATGTTAATGAGGAAAGAGCGAGAATGGAGTGGGTGAGATCATAGCAACAAGGGCAGCCTGCAGGGCCACAGAGTCCCAGAATGGTTTGGGCTGGAAGGGACCTTAAAGCTCATCCCATCCCACCTCTGCCATGGCAGGGACACCTCCCACTGTCCCTGGCTGCTCCAAGCCCTGTCCAGCCTGGCCTTGGGCACTGCCAGGGATCCAGGGGCAGCCACAGCTGCTCTGGGCACCTGTGCCAGGGCCTGCCCACCCTGCCAGGGAACAATTCCATCCCAATATCCAACCTAAACTCATTCTCTGTCACTTTGATCCCATTCTCCCTTGTCCTGTCTCTCCATGCCCCTGTCCATAGTCTCTCTCCATCTTTCCTGCAGGGTCCCTTCAGGTCCTGGAAGGTCACAATGAGGTGACCCCAAAGCTTCTCCTCTCCAGGTGAGCATTCCCAGCTGTGCCAGCCTTTCCTCCCAGTAGAGCTGCTCCATCCCTCTGCTCATCCTGGAGCCTCCTCTGGGCTCCTCCAGCAGCTCCAGCTCCTGCCTGTGCTGGGCCCAGGGCTGGGGCAGCTCTGCAGGTGGGCTCTCACCTGGGCACAGGGGCACAATCCCAATCCCTGCCCTGCTGCCACGCTGGGATCAGCCCAGGATTGGGCGGGGGGGGGGGGGGGGGGGGGGGAATCTCTGTCTGGCTCAGCCTGGACCTGCCTGGGGAAAGTGTGGGATCAAACCAAGGCACTGCTGCAGGTTTGAGCCTGGGGAGCCCAGCCATGGCCAGAGGGGCTGTGCCTGAATTTCACTCGGGGTGAGGAAAGGTTTATTTATTTTCTTAAGGACTTGTATTTCAGTAATTCAATTCCAGGCCTTGGCCAGGCTCCATTTAAACAAAGCAAGCATCCAGGGTGTCAAGGACTGTGCTGTATGATGACCTAATCCAAATCCCACAAAGTCTGGGAATGTTTCCACTGCCTCCCTGGGAGCTGGATTAGACCTGCACCATCACTCCTGCCCAGTGCTGGTTCCACAGCAGCAGCAGCCCCCAAAAACCCTGATGGGGCACAGCTGAAGGATGGAGCTTTTGGGTGGTGTTTTCTGCATTTCTCCATTATTGGAGAGAATTAAATTAACCATTCAAGTCTCCATTAATGGAGAGTATTAAAATGGCAAGGGACATAAAGAGGCTCTGGTGGACAATGGTTGTACTTGTGAGATGGTTCTGGAGAGATAAAGCTGTTTGCTCTCAGCCAGTTGTGAGATGTTTTTTCCCTTTTAAAGCTGCTTTTCTCCTGAAGTCAGGGGTGATCTCCTGGTGGTCTCACACTGAGCTGTGCTCACCTCTCCAAGGACTGGTGGGCAGAGGATCTGTAGGAGCAGCAAATTTCAATTTCTGGACAGCTCTGGTGGCTGAAACTCAAGGCACAAGCCTGGCTTTTACTGAGGGCACTGAACACACTGACCTGCATGGGAACAGCTCTCAGAGTGGGGTGCAGGTTCCTCCTTCCAGGTGGGAATTCCTTCAATTGCTCATTCTTCCTGTGGTGAATATACAGGAATTCCTGGAGTACATTTGATTCATTCCTGTAATAAATCCAGGCTCATTCCTGGGCCATTCACTGGAACATTCTCCACTGACATGAGAGGTCAATGAGAGTGTGCAGTGCCTTTTTTCATTCTTTAAATTTGGTAAATATTAATTTCCTGCACTGCTTGCTGTCTGGTGGTAATCCCTGCCTGGATTGCAGGGATTGCATGGAATTGCTCAGACCCCACCTGTCACAGGATCCCAGAATGGTTTGGGCTGGACAGGACCTTAAAGCCCATCTCATTCCATGGGCAGGGACACCTCCCAGGCCAGCCTTGTCCCACCACTGTGGCTTGTCCTCACCTGGGGGAAGCTGATTTGCCAACATCAACCATTCCCTTTTCAACCTGAATTCAGGCACCAGTGCCAGGAATGGTGGTGACAGTCATTAATCTCACTGTCACCTTCTCCAGCAGGACAGCCTGGGCTGGCTCCTGTGCAGGAGGGGCTCCAGGGAAATAAGGAGCTCTGGATTTTTTAAGGGACAAAGGGCTCTCCAGGACACCTGAGTGCAGTTAATCCTCACAGAGCAGCTCTCAGGCCTTGGCAGTACCAGAGTCAGGATTAAAGCTGTGCTCAACATCCTCCTCCCAGCAGTAACAGTGCCCCAAGTCCACCCAAGCTCAGGGATCAGCCTCTGGCTCTCTGGGAGGGATAAAAAATGGCTTTTAAAGCAAGTGCTGACCTTTCTCTGTAAGATCTGACCGATTGTGGCTTTGCCTTCCAGAGAAGTTCAATCCCTCCCTTTGGCCTCCTGTGCATCTGGAATTGCTGATGCCATTTCTCCAGCCAGGAGCTCCTTCTGTAGTAACAGGCTTTTAAATATGTAAATCTATTTTCAAAGCAAAATAACCCCCCCAAATGTTCATGTATCTCTCAGAAGGAATAAAGGGTCTCTGTCCTAATATTTTATGCAAATCTTGCTTTTGCTCTTGTACTCTGGCATGAATAAATATCAGTGCTTCAAAAGAGGGGAAAAAAGCTTCTTCAAAAGAAAAAAACCTTTATTTCTATTGCATAAATAATGGTAAAATTAAAATATTTTTATACAGATTATATATTTACAGTAGAGTTTGGTTAGAGGGAACAGCTGATACATATGGCATTCAGTTTTCCTTTGTACACTCCTTTATACACTCAGATAACTTGTAATATCATAGGATTTATTTCAGTTGCATGCCCAGTTAATTTATATTAATATTTACAGTGTTTTGTACAAAGGATTTTTGTTAGGTTTTTTTATTTTTACTATTATGCTGCTGATTTTGTGAAGTTTTTTCTTTAATTAAAAAGCCATGTCTTTCATTAACAAGCCAAAAAAACCCGGTTAATTTACAAATGAACAGTAAATGGCTGGAAAACATGAGCTTGTGACAAAAGGGAGACACAGGGATTAGTGGAGACCTTCCTGGAGATGAATCAGGAGACATTGATTCCTTAGATCCTGCTGTGGATTAAATGGCAGCAGCCTGGGTCCTGGGCTTATTCCAGTTAATTCAAATGAGTTATTTCTGACTGACCCTGGGGCCCATGGGTAACCTGCACTCCCTTCCTCACCCAGCCCAGATAAATCTGAGGAACAACAGCTGGAAGGGCTTTGGCTGCTCTGGAAGGGATGCTCAGGAGGGTGAGCCCACCCTTGGGCTGCTGCAGTGGGAACAGAGGCAGGAATTTGGGGACTGATGTCAACAACATCACCTGCACCCTTTGGAATGGCCCCCAGGAGGGATAGAAGGTGCCCCAAGTGCTGGTGGCACCAGAGCCACCTCAGAGCTTCCCAAGGTCTCCTGGCTGCCTCATGGAGACCCAGGACCAGCTGGGAAAGGAAAGCTGGAACATGGATCTCACCTAAAGAGGGGCAAATCCAGCTGCTGTTTTGGGATGCAGGCAAAGGCAGGCCAGTAGCAGCTGGGGAAATAATTGAGTGGGAAATGGCAATGTCATCTAGCAATGGTTTTCAAGGCTACAAAGTATTTTCATTAGTCTTGGTGGAAAATTAGGAAAAAAACCCCTGTGGTACTTTCATCATCAAATTGTCAAGTACTGAGCTCTAGATCCAGAGGATTTCTTTTTTCTCCTTTCTCCCTCTTCTGCAATTATTTCACAGTCAAGATACCAAATTACAGCAGTTTTCCAGACTTTTGCCACTGGAAAGGTGCAAGTGGATCACATTTCCAATTAAAAGGGTCTTAGATTTTCTGCCCACCTTGCTCTTGGTGAAGCTTCGTCACTTTCTAGAGCTGCCTAAAATGTCCTTCTTGAACTGGAGAAATACAGACCCCATCCTGATAACAGCTAACAACATAAAGATATGAAAATATGGTGAAACTTTTCTTTTTCTGCATTAAATTTCTGGGAAAGGAACAGGTTTTAAGTGATGCCAGGGAAATGTAATTGCACTGTCAGAGCACAGGAGGGTAAAATAATAGATTGAAACCCAGCAAGTTCTGTACATCTTCATCAGTGAAATGGAAGCATGATTCAGAGCCAAGAAAAAAAGACACTTCATCAGATTCTCATTTTTAGAAGAGTTGGTTTTTCTTCTTTCAAATGCTCATCCATAAAGCAGGAACTAAATCATGGATTACAGGGGTGGGTAAAATAAGGGACTTCATTCTTAGAGATTTTAATGTCATTCCTCCCACTGCTTCTCCCCTCACTGATGCAGGGCTGACGGGGGCTGTGCTCCTGTCACCTCGGGGTGGTGACAGCCCTGGCAGCTCCCAGCACGTGCAGGGGCCAAGTTTTCCGTGGGAAAAGCTGAATCCCCCCTTGTCCTGGGGCCCTCACTGAGAATGGAGCCCTCCCAGTCACCTGGAGCCCCTCCCAGTGCCAGGGGTGGCCCAGGAGATGTTTAGCTCTTCTGCAACAGACAGGAGGGTGCAGATGCAGAGTTGGTTTTTGGGGCAAAATATTCCTAAGCTTCAATGGAAGAAAGGACCAGTGGGTCCTCAGCTCATCCAAACAGATTTCAGCCATCCAGAGTGGCAGCTTTGAGAATATTTTCTAGCTTGGCTTGCTTTGCTTGCTTCCTAGCCTAGTTCTGGATTTAAAACCCCTCTTTACTTGGCCCAGCTTATAAAGAGGGTTATCCAAGCTGCTGGAATTAAAGCAACCAACATCCAGCCCTGCCACTGCACGTGTCCAGCAGGTGAAACCTCTGGATAACCGGGATGGAACCTCTCAAATGAACTGGATTACACGCAGAAATTCAGCTTGGCTCACCAGGGAGCAGGGACAGGAGCTGGGGGTGCTCCTCCCTCCCATCCTCGTGCTCACCCTGGACCTGGGGCCTGTGATCACTGTCCCAGGTGCTGACAGCGCCTGGGGGATATGGGGGTGCCCTTCAAGCTGGAAGGGGAATGATTTTGTGAACTGTCTCAAATTCCCTATCACCTCCCACAGCATGAGGACCATGCTTAGGACTGTGGAAGCCAAGCCTTCCTAATTTAAATCTTTCAATTATGTTGACATTGCTTCTCGTCAGAAATTCCTCCTCAGTGGTGTACTCGTGGAGGGGCCAGTGGGTGGCACTGGAGGTGACACCTCCCAGGTGTCACTGGCTGTGAGCAGGATCTGGCTCTCCAGGGCCACCAGCACCACCATCATGGAATATCCTGAGTTGGAAGGGACCCACAAGGACCTCAAGTCCAGCTCCTGGTGGTGCACAAGACAAAGCCCCTGCACCTGTCCTGCCTGGAACTCCCCAGCTGTGGTTTCCTCATGGCTGCCCTGAAGGAATTGCTTTGGCTCTGACAGGTGAGCAGTGTTCTTTCAGCAGCTTTTGCTGGAATTCACTTCCCTCCAAATTATTTCAGCATTGGTGAGGCTGCTGTTCCTTCTGCTGGCTTCTCCAGGAGCATGGATCCGGATCACTGCTAAAGCCAACAGCTGAAGCCAAGGGCAGTGGTGATCAGGGGTGCAGAAGCAGGAACCCAAATCCTTCCCACCAGAGCTTGATCCCCACATGGAGAACCTTCTAAAGGAGTCCACAGCAAGCCCAGGACAGGGAGTGCTCAAGCCTGAATGAAACCAAAGCCTCTCTCGGGCTGAAATCATCACGTCCCTCTCAAAGCCTTCCCTGCACATCAATCCCCTTAATTGCACACAGTTCTTTGGGGCCAAGCCAACAGAGTTGCTCACGAATTCCTAATAATTTCCTAATCCATGAAAAGCCCCTGTCCCACTGCTGGGAGCTGTTTGCCCATCCCTGGAAGTCTGGGATCATGTGTGCTCTGCCACGGTGGCACCCATGTCACGAACAGCCAGGGTTGCCATGGCAATCTCCTGTTCCTCCAGAACTGCAGGGCTGAAAAGACACTTCAATCCTCCTGGAACTGGCAGGAGCAGAAGTTTAGAGCTTTTTCTGACAGCTCTGCTGCAGTCTGGGTATTTTTTAAAGTATGTTAATTAGCACTTAAATAAGGTTTTTTTTTTTTCCTTAAAGTATGGGATGTGGGGTTTTTATTTTTATGTCTTTGATTCTTCTGCTTTCTCCCCCCTCAGCTTTTGCCATCAGGTTCCAATCAGAATTTTACTGCTCTATTTTTACCTCCTGTCTGTAAAAGCAGCAAAAAGCCCTATTTTTCCCCTCTTGTGTAGAAGGGGAAAAAAAAAGAAAGAGATAAATGGTTGTTACATAAATGGAGCCAGGGAGGGAGGTAGGAAACATTCAGTGCTGCTGGATGGGAAGGTTGTGGGGAAGGAAAGGATGGAATAGCTTGGCCTGATCCATCCTGCATTGCCAGGAGCCACTGATTAAAGAAGGGATCTCTTCAGAACGCCTGGGGATGGAGGAAGGCTGCTCTAGGAGGGGAAAGGAGACCTCTGCCAAGACATGACCCTGATTCATAATGGAAAAGTGAGGCTCCCTACATAAAAATCACACCCCAAAGCCCCAAAAATCCTGTACCCAGTAAAATCAGTGGGGAGTTGTGCAATGAACTCTACTGACACCAGGCTATGGCTTTTACCAATATATTCATTATAGGTTTGGCTTTACAGATGGAGCTGGGAGGAGAAGGGTTGGGATGGAGAATGGCTCTATTTACAAGGGTTTATGGGGCATGCAGGAGGCAATTCTGGAGCCTTCCAGAAAGCTTCAAGGAATGCAGACAATCATTGTCCAAGAAGTGCTGCTGGGCCTGGAGTCTGCTGGGGGTTTGTGGCACCTGGGTGCAGAAGTGTGAGGAAATGCCTGGTTTGGGGTTGAGGGTTTGGGGTTTTGGGTTTGGGCTCAATTGAGGCACGACTCCGCCCTGTGCTCCCCCATCCCTCCCCTCCACCTCCATCTGCCCATGCTCACTCCAGCATAATCCCAGGGACAAAATGAGTATTCCTTGGTAGCAAGGAACATTTAGACTTTTTCTCACAGCTGCCACCTTTCCACAGACCCCTGAGACCTAAAAGTGGAGATGAGTTTTCTCAAAATGATCTCCAAGTTCGTTATCCGCAACGCCCAGCTCAGAAAATGTGTCTGAGCTCCCAGTACTGAGACTCCCACACCAGAATATCCCACAGATATTCTGCTGCTGCCCTGTAGCAAATGGAAATCTCTCCACCTTCTGGGAGACAATCATTTTTTTATGGAATATTCTGCAGTTCACCTCTATTGGTCACAGCAGAACAGAAATGCAGGAATTATGTGTTTGGGAAAGGCAGATAAAACCAACTCAGCTGCTGTGGAAAAGGTGCTGTCTTTGGGATGGAGGGGACACCAGGAAAATGGCAGGAAAAGGTAGAGGTAGGACACTGAGACACTTAAAGGTGACTTGAGTTTAAAAGGTGGTGGGAGACAGGACAACGAGCAGCAGATTTTTACATTAGGCTGCTAAAAATGCAGATAAATGTCACTCAGAGTGGTAGAAAAGAAAGAGCTGGAATGAGTGTTGGGGATAGATCCAGTGTAAGTCAATGGCTGCAGGGTGGGATGAGGGAGGCTGGGGCTGTGCAACCGCTGGGGGAGCCATCCTGCCCCTCCTTTGGCACAGGGAACAGTCACCTCCATTTCCAGGAGCAACATCTCAGGGTTCCTGGGTGTACCTGGAGCCCTCCCAGCATAGCCACCCCACTCCAACACCCGAGTGCCTGCATGGAACTCTCTTGGAGCACTTCATGATCACCAGCTGGGATCTCCCAGGAGGGCAGGAGATCACCTCTGTCCTGGTGTGGCACCCAGGGGCACAGTTCATCCAAAGGGAAATGCATGGATTCGTGTCAAGTTTCAAAGGAAAAACACCCTTCCCAAGTCAAACTGGCTCCTTGCACTTCCCGTGTGGTGTCCCTGCTCTGCACCATTCCATCTTCTCCTTGCTGCTCCCTAAAATGTAATTCCAGGAAAACCACCCAAGGCTCCCCAGATCTGGAAGTCTGACACACTCCAAGCACACAGGGGTGGGCTCAGGTTGGGTTCCTTCTTCTCCTGATGAGCTCAGCTTTTCCAATGGCCCTTGATAGAGCCTGCCATGGGATGGGGGTGGTGGGATGGATCCTGGGATGGAATGGAGAAGCTGGCTGGTCAAATCAACACTTTACCATGTGGGTGAAAATAAAACCTCTCCCACAGGATGATGTCTGCCATGGAGGTTTCACTGCAGATCGTAACCGGGCCACATGAAATGGAATAAATTTAAATTGTGCAGGCAAGGAGAGGGGAGGAAAGCTCAGGAAGAGCTTCCCTCAGGATTTTCACCTGGGAAAAAAATTCTTGAAGACCAATAAAGAAGGGTAAAACTGCTGGAGAGGAAATGCTGAATATGCAGAGAGGCCCGAGGAGAGGGAGGTTTAACTGGCGCTGGTGGTGGCAGAGTCCCTTGGAAGACTTTGCACAAGTTCAGCAATGCCCAGGTGGGAAAACAACGGGTGCTCCTCAAGCCCTGATTCACAGTCGGAAAAAATGGCCAACAGACTCCTGCTACCCCACAGTCACGTGTCAAAGGCGGAGTTGATGAAGCAAAAAATAGACATTTTGTATGGTGCTGGCAAATTCTCTCCTTTTTTCCTCAGAAAATACTGTACAAGGATGCTCTAGCTCCCCTCTAATGCCGTAAACTCCATGGCATGGTCATAAGGGAAAAGGAAAGTGAAGCTGGAACACGTGGAACAAAAGGAACAGGACTTGCTTGTGGCAATGCTACTCAACTTCCTGGGAATGCGGGCCCGGCGGGAGCCCAGGGGACAGTCACTGGGCCCTGGGTAAGGACAAGTCACGAGGCTGGGCCTCCTCCCACCCGCAGAGCACCGGATCCAAGCGTCCTCCGCGCTGCCATTGCTGTTTCGAAGCAATAATTCGGGACTCCTGGATGTGGGATTATTGCATTAGGAAACAAAACCTTTAAAGCATTAGAACAGCCCTTTGATGTCCCTGCCAAAAGGATGTGGTTGGTTCACAGGACACGCTGCGGGCTCCGGCTCCCGCCGCAGGCGCCGGCTGTGCCCGCGTGTCGGTGCCGTGGGATCGGGGCGGGAGCTCTCCCGGGTGCGCATGCATGGCGGCCATCCCGTGCCAGGACCACTCCGAGCCGTGCCAGCTACTCCATGCCGCTGCGCAGGATCTGGTTGGCCGCGATCAGCATCACGCTGATGATGAAGGCCATGGCGAAGGCGCAGATGAGGCTCTTGCGCACGCACGTCTGGCGATTCTGCTTCTGGGCGTGCACTGCGGGGACAAGAGCGGGCTGTTGATACATGGTCTTTTTCAGCTAGGTCTCATAAGCTCTTGGAAATTTATATCACACTTAAGATAGCTCACCTTCCTTAGAAGGCATAAAATTAGCAGTATGGCTTCTGTGGTAGTGTTGGAAACAGAATAGTTTTAATAAAAAGCAAAATAACAAAACCCTTTACAGAAAAAACTTGAGCTAGGTGCAAAAGGTTATTGCTTTTGGTAACATACCCCACAAAAGTTATTAGTTTTTTTGTTCTTTTCTTTTTCTAGTAAATTGCTTAGGCAGGACTTTTTGGCTTCTGTTCAAGTGGCTGTCTTTAAGTTTGAGGTGAAGTTTTTCAGGTCTTATGAGGTGTCTTTTTATTTAATTGAGGAGAGAAACTTCTGGGCTTTTTTCTTTTTTAAAGGAGACAAAGGATAGTTTTGTCACTCCATCAACAGGGGGCACATTCCTACAGGGGTTCTGTTCCCTCCTGGAGCAGCTCAGGAAGCCTCCTGTTCTCACTGTCCGTCTCTCCCTGCTGGGACATTCCCAAACAACCCACCCAGCCCTCCAGGACTTCCAAACCAGCCCATCCCAGTCCTTCCTAACCCTTCAGGAACTCCTTTCCCTCATCATGGCTTTTAATCCCTTTAAATGCTCACAGGGATGTTTGGGGTTAGCTGTGTATTTCTTTAAAGCTCTTTGTGAAGTGGGAATCACAGAATGGGTTGGGTTGGGTTGGGTTGGAAGTGACATTAAAGCTCATCTCTGTCCCATGGGCAGGGACACCTTCCACTGTCCCAGGTTGCTCCAAGCCCCATCCAGCCTGGCCTTGGACACTTCCAGGGATCCAGGGGCAGCCCCAGCTGCTCTGGGCACCCTGTGCCAGGGCCTCCCCACCCTCCTTCCCACTCTCTGACCTAAACTTCCCCTCTTTCAGTTTGAACTAAGTTGTTTCTGAAGTTCTTTAACAGCAATTATCAACCTTGTGTGAATTCCTCCGACTCATCCAGCTCAACAGGGAATGAGTGGAAAATCAAGAAGTGCTCCCTGATGAAACTCAGGCCCCCATTGTGACAATTCCCAGGAGCATCCATGGCACATTAGTCACTTTTCCAAACTTTTTAGGTTTTAGGTTTTCTATGCTTAAACCAAATCAGATATATTATGAACCTTTCCAAGTGAATGCTTGCAGAATAACTGTCAAAAGAAATGAGAGCAGCAATTAAAAAGCAGATAGAGTTGGGATTTTTAGCACTCATTTTATTTAATTTTACTTTTTGCCAAGCTCCTTAGTGAGAATTCGTGCTGTGACTTAATAAAGCCAGTTCATGACTCTGTCCTGGCCTCTCCACATCTGAATGTCAGAGCCACTGTGTGCTGTTGGGGCACTGTGGAGATTTGTTTGCAAAGGCCTTGAAGGTTCCCCCAGGCAATACCAGGGTGGTGATGGCTGGAAGATCCCAGTTATCACCCCAGCACCACCACCATGGCCACCACTAAACCATCTCCTAAGTGCCACATCCACACTTCCTGGACACTTCCAGGGATGGGGATTCCACCACTGCTGGACAACCCTTTCCAGGAAGGAATCTTTCCTATTTTCTCATCTAAACCTTTCCTGGCCCAGCCTGAGGCCTTTCCCTCTCCTCCTGTCCCTGTTCCCTGGAGCACAGCCCGACCCCCCCCCGGCTGTCCCCTCCTGGCAGGAGCTGTGCAGAGCCACAAGGGCCCCCCTGAGCCTCCTTTGCTCCAGGCTGAGCCCCTTCCCAGCTCCCTCAGCTGCTCCTGGGGCTCCAGTCCCTTCCCAGCTCCGTTCCCTTCCCTGGACACACTCCAGCCCCTCCAGGTCTGCATTGTCCTGAGGGGCCCAGGGTTTGAGGTGGGACCTCAGCAGTGCCAGCACAGGGGACAAGCCCTGCCCTGGTCCTGGTGCAGCCCAGGTGCCACTGCCCTTTTTGGTCACCTGGACACACCTGGGCTCATGTCCAGTCACTGGCACCAGCACCCCCAGGGCCTTTTCCAGCTGCCAGCTCCTCTGTCCCAGCCTGGAGTGCTCCATGGGACATTCTGTTCCTGTTGTGCCCCATGGAACAAGTGCAGGACCTGGAACGTGGCCTGTCCAGGTCAGTCAGGGACAGACAGGAAATCATCCCACACAGGATGGACAGCTCTGCCTGCCTGCTCTGGGCCTTGCTTTGCTCTTTGGCCTTGGTTTGCCCTGGGAAGGGATGTCCCTGTCACCTTCTCCTCATGGATGGTCTTGTGATGATGGGAAACTTTCAGATGGTTGACCACAACCTCAAAACAAACCTAAAATGCAGCCAAGGACAGGCTCCAGGTGCCCACATTTGGAAAGCTGGAAAAAAGAATATTTTTAGAATTCATGGAAAATCCCCTTGTTCTGATCCAGCCTTGAACCTCATGGCACAGAAAGCCCTGGATGCTGGGTTGGAATCCCAGTTTTCTCCCCCATCACCTCCTCTGACTGGTGTTCAGCAGTGCCTGTGCCCTAATCCCAGCTCCCAGTGGCCCCAGCTCAGTGCCAGGGGCACAGAGCCCTCCTTAGGGAGGGTTGGAGCCATCCTGCCCCAGGCAGGGAATGTGAGTGAAGCCTTGCTGGGTTCTGGGCAGGGAATGAAATCCTCCCTGCCAGCAGCTCTCCCAAATTCCTCACTCTCTGCTTGCACTGCTCCGCTCCTGGATTCCTTCTCTGGCTTTTATAAACCACACAGTGCTGTGGCTCCCTGGCTTTGTGCATGGTGCCCTGGTGCTTTGAAAAGCCCATTTCTTCCCAGCTGTAGTTATTTTTTAAAGTATTTTTCTATTATTTCTGTACTTTGAAAGCACTCCGAGGCAGCAGAGAAATCACTGTCACCACCAGCATTGCTGTCAGGGTGGGGCTGGTGATGGGAAGAGCAGCCTGAGGTTGGCCAAGGGTTTATTGGGATAACAAACTCACCTCTTCAGAGCAAAAGAGTAAAACATGCTCAGTGTTTTTGCAGAAATGTTCCTGAACTGAATAACTTCTCCAGGGTTCTGTTGTACAATAGAGCCTGAAGGCAGCAGGATGCAGGGAAGCCCCATTTACTGCTCTTTACCCACTAAAGGGACACCAAACATCCAAAATACCTACAAATAACCCTGGGGGAAAGGGGAATTTCTGCCCAGCCAGATCCTTTTGCTGTTGGTTGGGAATGACTCCAGGAAGGAGATGGGTATCAGCATTGCCCTGCTCCGTTAAAATCCACAGGGAGGCAGAGGAGCTGGAACTCCTGATGTCCTGATTCCTGGAATTCTTTCCTATGTGCTGCCTCTTGAACATAAAGTTCCATTTAACCAGTCCTGCTTACTGGGGAGGCCATGCCCTCAGTTCTCTCCTTTCTCTAAATCCATCATCTCTGAGCACAGAATCTGCTTTTCCTGCTGGCTCCCACAGCTGGCACTGTCCCAGGGCTGAATGCCAACATTTGGGTGCCACTGGGAGTATTTGCCACCCATGGGACATGCCAGGGGTTGGATGTGGAGCTGGTTCATTGGGCACGGGCAGAGCCTGAGGCTCCTCTGGAGAAATCCTCAACCCTTTCAGGGAGAAGAGCAACCCAGAGGTTTCCAACATCCATCAGACCTCATGAGGCAAAGGCAAATCAAGGCTGGGTCATTCTTCATCTTCTCAACAGTCCCAGGACAGGCTGCAGAGGAGAACTCCCCCACTGGCACAGACCACAGCCCCCAGGACTCCTCCGGGAGCTGGGGCTAATGGGGCCAGGCTGTTTCCAGGTCACCCTGCCCACAGTGGGTCTGGGATGTGCTCCCAGCACTGGAAGCCTTCTCTCCTGCAGGAGAACAGTTCCTCACAAGGACAGCAGCAGTGTATTTATAGAGCCCTGTCCCAGCCCTGCCACAGGTGAGTGATGGTGGCTTGCTCAGGCTGCCTGGAGTTATTTTTGGTTTAACAGGTCAGTTTGTCATCCCCAAGCTGAGCTGAGCAGGACAGGGGGGCAGGGAGGAGCTGCTGGCTGCATCCCATGGATGTGAGGTCATGGCTGAGGGTGGGACCCCCTGGCAGTCCTGTAACCATTGACACTGCTGTGCCACCAGCTCTGTGTCCTGAGTGCTGGATCAAGGGAACTGCCAGGAAAAGGCTGCTGGGCTGTAAATCTTTGGGAGCTGCAAATTGTCCTTTCCTGTGTCCCAGGAAATCACACAGCCTTCACTGTCTTGCCCTGAGTGCTGATAAAAACAGAGATAAAGCTGAGGACAGAACTCTGCCCTGGGCATGTCCTTCCCTTGCATGTGACACCCTGCAAAGGACTTCAGTGTTCAGAGGGAGCTGAGGAAATCCTGGCCTTAGCCCTGACTATAATACAAGTATTGTGTTTGGGGTAAGCTGTGTGCTGAGAGGTGCAAGGTCTGCCATCCACATTGATAGTGAAGAAGATGTCATGGTCATAAAGACCTTATTATCACATTATTTCCATAATTGTATGACAGAATTTCATGGCTTTGTATGGATGGTGGTGTTACCTGTACAACACTCTTCAGCACCTGAGCCAGCTCACCCAGGTATGGAGAAGGGGAATGTCCAGGTGTGGAAAATGGGAATGTCCAGGTGTGGAAGATGGGAATGTCCAGGTGTGGAAAATGGGGGTGTCCAGGTGTGGAAAACAGGGATGTCCAAGTGCGGAGAAGGGGAATGTCTCTGCCCACAGGAGGAGAAGGGTTTGGGGCTGGTCTGGGATCCAAAACACACCCAGAGGTGACACTGAGTGGAGATCCCCCTTTCACCAAGCTGCTCCTGGAAGTCTCTGCTGTGTCTCCCCCCTTAGGAGATCTCAGTGGGGCTCATCTTGGCTTCATTACTCCCCAGAATTAAAGGCCCTTCATGGGGTGGATGATAAAATAAATATGGATAGGAGTTGAAAGAAATATTTGAATTGCTATTTGAGGAGTTGAACTAAGAAAGGGAGTTCTTTTAGGGTGCAATTCATCTCATCCCAAGGTAGCACCTAAGTTAAACACAAGGAGTTCCACCCAAAAAGCATCTCCTTCAGTGCACTTCTTAGAAGTGAGTGACCCCAGGGAGACAGCCCAGGACAGCTGACAGCTGTCCCTTAGTGCCACAATCCATGACATGTAATTCCTGCTATTGAGTCTTGCAGGGATTCTGGTGTTTGAGAACTGGGAGCTGTGAGGGTCATTCCTGGCCAGCCTGGAGAGCTGCAGGGACACAACCTGTCCTTTCCTGGCAGAAATGCTCCTGTCAGAGCTATCAGACCAGAGCTGTCCCCTTCCACTGGGACCTGGAGCAAAACTATGCCCCATTGTTGATGGTTCAGCTGATCTTTATTCCCTGCTGGATTTGTGTGTGTTCCATCTAAAAAAGGGTCTGTTTTGCTTCTAGGTTCTGCCTGGCACCAGCAATGCCAAAACATCCCACGAGAAAAGCTGTTCCTGCTGCACTTTTGGAAACTGGAACTGCCAAAATGAGATGCTGAGCATTAGGAATCCAGGTTTTTCTGGGATAGTTCAGCCAAGCTCCCAAAACTCTGCAGCAGTGACAGCTGGCTCCTGTCCCCAGGGATCAGCAGGTCAGTGGGCACCAACAGCTCCAGGCAAGGAAGAAACATCTCTTCCTCTGCACTCTTCTCCAGGAGGAACACAAAAATTGTTGCTTGGCCTGATTCAGGGAGTGCTGTTGCTGCTGCCTCCCTCCTGCAGGTTTTTTAAAATTCAGCTGTGCTCCTCCAGCTTCTCTGCCCTCCTTAGCGGAGGTGAGGGTGAGAAAGGAGCTGCTTTATCCCATTCGTTAGCCAGGCCAAGGACTGGGCTATATTTTCATCCTCAGCTCTTTGTCTCTGCCTGGTGCCCTTTCAGAGCTGTTTGACCCCACAGAATGTCCCAATTCCCCCCAAAATGGTCTGCATAAGGTGGGATTGCTGGGTGGAACACGCAGTGGCTCCACCAGGGCACAAACTCTGAGCTTCTCTGTTCCATTTCCCAGGGCTCTTCTGCACTTGAGATGATTTCATGGAATCACAGATCAGTTTGGGTTGGAAGGGAACTTAAAACCATCTCATTCCTTGGGCAGGGACACCTCCCACTGTCCCAGGCTGCTCCAAGCCTTTCAGCCTGGCCTTGGACACTGCCAGGGATCCAGGGGCAGCCACAGGCTGAACAACCAGGACCTCTTTGGTTGCTCTCAGCAGCAGCACTTCAGAGCAGTGTGAGTTCCTCTGGCCAAGGAAATGAAAATGCTTCTTCTGAGGTGGCTTAAAATGGGGAATGTCCTTGTCAGTGTCAGCCCTGTCCAAGTGCAAAATTTACTGTAGATCCCAGTTCTGATCCCAATTCCTGATCCCCAGAGGCTCTGCTGAAGGAAGGAAATGATTCCCTTCTCTGGGTGCCTCCAAGCACTGCTCAGCCCTCGGCTTTGCAGAGCCCCTCCCGTGCTCAGAGGAGCTGTCCTGGCTGAGGCAGGTCCTGGCAGCTCAGAGCAAAAGGTCCCCAGGGCAGCAGGGCACAAATGCACTCCATCTGCTCACTGCTGGTGTTACAGTGCAGGAGAGAACTCGTCCCAGCTGCTCCCTGGGAGCCTTTTTGGAATCTCAACAGAAAAGTGGAGAAGCCCAACACAGCTTGGTAGGGCCTGCCAGTGCCAAGAAAGTCTTTCCATGGTGGGATGAGGGAAATCAAGGTGTTTCTGTAGGGAAATTCAGCCTGGCTTAGGCACTCACCTCAGCACATCTCTCTGCCTGCATCCCAGGAGAGAGAGGAGAAACCCCCAGTGCTTCATCCCTGTGCCTGGGAAAGGATCAGCTTTGCTGAGGGGCAGAAGTCTGAGGGCAGCTGCTGAGCTCTCGGGGTGTCCTTCCTCCTCACTCCAAAACAACTCCCTGCCAACCCCAGGCCCCCCTGTCCCAGATCAGAGCGAGTTTTAGAGACACAGGATAATTGAGCAGGAACCCAGGGACCCTCTCTCACCTTCAAACTCCGTTTGGCAGTTGCCAGAGTTCTCGTTCAAGCTCTCCTCCTCGTTGATGATGATGTTCTCGATGTCCTTCATGGTCAGGTGGTCACGGAAGGCGTGGTACAGGATGTGCTTCAGCTCCTCCAGCGTTATCCTCTGCATGTCAAACTGTGGGAGACAGCCCAGTTACACCCAGGGATGGGGCTCCCAGGAGAGCAGCTCTGAGGCCAAGGCCACAATCCCCAGCTCCTGTTTATCAACCTAATTTCAGCAGCTCAGGGTGGGTTTGTGCTCTTTGGGGCTGGTTCACTCCAACAGTCATGCTGTAAATGGGTCTTGGCACTGGTGGAGCACAGAGAAACCCAGCCCTGTGCCAGGGATGGTCTTCCAGGCTGGAGAGGCAGCAATCCAGTCCATCCCAAGAAAGAGAAAACCCTCAGGGAGTCTCCTGATAGGGATTCCCCTCTCACACCTCCCATGAGCCACAACCCTGTTTGTGCCCCCTTTTTTAAGCTCCTAACTCCCCAGTGTGCCTGGGAGGGAAGAAGAAGCAGAGGACACTTCCCCCAGAGCTGACTTCTGTTGTGGATCCAGTAGGAAGTGCTGTTCTTACACCAAGCAAGTGTTAAACCCCCAGTCCTGCTGAATGTGAACATTTTGCCCCAGCAGGACATTGGACACGTGCAGTTTGTGCTATTAATTAGTCCCTGCTAATGGTGCAGCAGAGAGGAGACACACCCTGGCTGCTGTGCAGTGCCAGGGGAGCAGAGGAGTCTCTCTGGATGTAGGAAAGAAGGATAGAACTGTTCCAAGCCATGGTGAGTCTTCCTGAGTGCTGCAGAAGCTCCTTGAAGAGAGGCCTTGCAGCCCCAGCAGGGTTCCTGCACAGCAACCAGGGCCCTCCAGGGCTCCTCCACCCCACCTGAGCCACCCTCAGGGTACCCAGAAATGCCAAACCCCTCTGGCTCAATGCCCCCGTGGAGGGAGGGCAGTGCCAACTCCCAGCTACCTCTGCCCTGGGAGAGTGGGGATGCAGCAGGAAATCCCCATTCCTTCCCCAGCCTGGGGAGAACAGGACACACCAGGATAGGATGGATACAGGGAATGGCTCCCACTGCCAGAGGGCAGGGATGGATGGGATGTTGGGAAGGAATTGTTCCCTGTGAGGGTGGGCAGGCCCTGGCACAGTGTGCCCAGAGCAGCTGGGGCTGCCCCTGGATCCCTGGCAGTGCCCAAGGCCAGGCTGGACAGGGCTTGGAATAGCCTGGGACAGTGGGAGGTGTCCCTGCCATGACAGTGGCACTGGATGGGCTTTAAGGTCCCTCCAACCCCACCCATCCTGGGATTCTCATTGTTTCTGAGCTGCTCAGCCTGAGGTTTTCTTCCCTGACCCCTGCTCATTGCACAGGTGCAATATCATTCATTCTCCAAGGGGTTAATGAAGAAAAATGAGTCCACTTTGCTTAATCTGGCCCTGCAATATTCCCATCTATCCCTGTGTGTGCAGGCAGATTTGCACACATCCCTCTGGTTTTATCCACAGAAACACCAATTTCCCCAATTCCCTTCACTCATTTCCTGCACCATCCCAACCCTGGTGCAGGAAATGTGCAGGGGAGTGGACAGCAGGGACCAGAGAAAAAGTTCTGGCTCTGTCCAGATGAAAAGCATTTCTGTGAGCAGCAGGACTGATGGGTTTGGGTTTTCTCCTGTCTTGTTCCTCAGGGATTCAGCTAAAAATAGTGAGCACCCCATTGTCATGAGTGGCTCCTTGGTGCCCAGTTCAAAGCTGGGCTGCAAATCCCCCTGGGATTTAATCACCAATTTTCATCCTGCTTTGTTGTGCATGAACAAATCTCACCAGCCCAGCTCTGGTGTCTTTAATGTTGAAAAGGGAGCAGCTGTGCTCTTCACATCCTGTTCCATGACAAAAAGCGTTTCTCCTGGCAACTGAAGGTGTGGAAATTTGGGATCATTCCTCTGGTTGCCTTGCAGCAGTGCTGGGGGTGTTGCTGGAGGTTTGCAAGGGGCAGTGAAGCTGCCCAGGGCTCCCAGTCCTCCTGGGTGGCTTCCTGCAGTGCTGATTGCATGGGGGTAAATCCAAGGATTTCTCACCCAACACCCCCTCCTGCATTCCTTTGGGGTCTTCATCCTGGGAAACTCCAACCTGAAACTGAGCCCCAGCAATGGCAACCCCATAATTCCATCCCCATTGTCACTCCCTGCCTGCAGGAGCACCCCCTCAGCCTGTGGTGACATCCACCTCCTCAGGGCTGATGTTCAACCCCTGCTGGAATTCTCTTCCAGTTCTGCCTCAGGGACAATTCCCAAGGCCAGCTCAAATCTGGGTTTTGCTGTAGTTTGTGGGTTTGGCTTTTCTGCCTTCAGGGAATCAATCACAGAAAGGCTTGGGGTTGGAGGGACCTCAAAGCCCATCCAGTGCCACCCTGCCATGGCAGGGACACCTCCCACTGTCCCAGGCTATTCCAAGCCCTGTCCAGCCTGGCCTTGGGCACTGCCAGGGATCCAGGGGCAGCCCCAGCTGCTCTGGGCACCCTGTGCCAGGGCCTGCCCACCCTGCCAGGGAACAATTCCTCATTCCCAACATCCCATCAAACCTCCAGCAGTGGGAGCCATTCCCTGTGTCCTGTCCTGCCTGGTGAGTCCTGTTCTCCCCAGGCTGGGGAAGGAATGGGGATTTCCTGCTGCATCCCCACTCTGCCAGGGCAGAGGTAGCTGGGAGTTGGCACTGCCCTCCCTCCACTGGGGCATCCTCACAGGGAAAAATTCCTAATTCCCAATATCCCATCCATCCCTGCCCTCTGGCAGTTTGACCCCATTCCCTGTGTCCTGTCCCTCCAGTTCCTGGTGCAGGGTCCCTCTCTGCTTCCCTGTGTCCCCTCCAGACCCTGGCAGTGCTGGGAGGTCTCCAACACCCTCCTGTTCCCAAGGCTCCACAGCCCCAGCTCCCTCAGCCTCTCAGTCTCTGCTGCTCTCCCTCTTTCCCAGCATTGCCACTGAAAATTCTCTGCAGAGTCTTCTGTCCTCCTGCCTCTGCTTCAGGCTGGAGCACAAACACAACCGTGGGGATCAGCTCATCCCCTAATTGTGCCAGTAGTAATGACTTGAGGGGTTTGGGGTCTTCCTGTTCCAGTTAAAATCTGTCTGGAGGGAAGGAATTGTTCTCTTGACAAATGCTCAGCTGCTGCTGCATCTCAAATGTTGTGCTAATAGAGAGAGAAAAACGATCTTTTTAACTTGTTTTGTTGTCATTTGTATTCTTTAGGAGGTGGAACAACTTCAGATGGGATTCAAAATCACCCTCATTGGCTCACAGGAGCTGGGCTTGGTCTTTGGGGGTCCCTTCCAACTCAGAACACTCTGTCAATCTGTCGATTTATGCAGTGGGCTTTGGTCTCTGCTTTGCCCCTTGCAGGCCAGCCACCCTCCCTGAGCCCTGTGTCACCCTGGCAGAGTGTCCAGGGTGGCTCCAGCTCAGGGCAGGCAGGGACAAGCTCTGCTTGGGCTCCCAAGTAATTCCAATTATCCCTGCTCTCCAACCCAGCAATTTCCCTGATTCACTTTTCAATTACTCTGGGTTTTATTGTGGTAATGACAGGAACCAGGGAGCAACTCTTAACTTTTATTGACTCCATGGGGAGGAAAATGGGGACTGTGGCAAGCTGGAAACTTTCTATAGGATTTATAATTAGGAGAAATCAATGGAGCTGCTTGTGAGCTTCAGAA
The DNA here is from genome assembly GCF_027477595.1 of Haemorhous mexicanus. Classification (NCBI taxonomy): domain Eukaryota; kingdom Metazoa; phylum Chordata; class Aves; order Passeriformes; family Fringillidae; genus Haemorhous; species Haemorhous mexicanus. The sequence continues at coordinate 1,197,457 of NC_082362.1, read as the reverse complement.
TAATTCACTGTGAGCAGTAAAACAAACTGAGCTGAAGCCCAAACTCCCAGTGCTGCTGTGAGTGGGAGCTGTGGAGAGCACCAGGAACTGGGCACTGCAACTCCTGAGGGACCCTGAGGCTGGAGGAGGCTGTCCCATGAGATATCTGGAAGGGAAACTGGACCTGGTCCAATCTAGCCTGTAGGTTCCTTCTTGACTTAAAATTCCTGCAGGAAATTAATCCCTACCTCAGTTCCTTGAGCCTCCCCAGTCGAAATTTCCCAAATTTGTGTCTGTCTTGCCTGCAGAGCCCCATTCCCAGGGAGTTCTGTGTCCTCTGTCCTCTGCAGGAATGGCCCAAAGGGAAGGGCTTGTTCCTTGAAGGGGTTAAATGCTGGAACAGCACTTCTGATCATTTCATATCAGCTCAGCTTTAAAACAAAAGAGTGGGAGGCTCCTCTCTGCAGTCCCAGGAGAGCCTTGCTGCTCTGCAGGTGGGTGAGGCCAGGGGGACCCTGCAGTGACAGGAGCGGGGCCACTCTGGGGACCTGCAGGGTCTTTTAAAGCCACTTTGCTCAACAAGAGGTGGGACTGGCTGCTCTGGCAGGAGGTTTAGCTGGGAGAGCACTTAGATCCAGATTTCCCACATAAGCCACCTGGAAGAGTCAGCTGGGGCTGGTGAGGGCTCCAGGTGGAGCAGGATTTTGCCTCATGTCCTGAAAATTAATTCTGCAACCCCAAAAGCTTCAAAGAATCAGAGAATCATATAGGCTGGATGTTGGGTTAAGCTTTTTTCTGACCCAGAGATGGGGCAGCTGAGAGGTGTTTTAAAAACTTTAATTCCATTTTCAGTCTCATGTGAAGGGTGAAACAATACAGATGTTATAATTCACACCATCACAATCAGAAGCCAATTATTTCCTAATTCCAATACACTGTAAGTGTTTCTTGGCCTATCAGCTTTTGCCACACCATGCTGTAAATGCCTTAAAGCCAATCATCTAAAATTACCCCTCGTGGGTCCCACTACAATGCATCTTTCATAGGTCTATTTCTCCAAAGTATCCAGTCTTATTTGCAAGGCCATCCTTTGAAACTTGTTTCTAGTTCCATTTCTCTCCCAGCAATGCCTCTCCTATTCCATGGCATTTCTAAGTCAGCATTTCTTATCTCAACGTTTACATACAAATGCACACAGTGGGAGCCTTCTGTCAAGCTTTAAACATGTTCTACAAATCCAGTTCCCACAGCTGGAAAATATCCTTGAGTCCAGCCATGGGCTGACCCCAGTTCCAGCCTAAAGCAGCTCAAAGCAGCACATCTGCAGTGACCTCTGCATGGCCCAAAGCCCCGTGTCCATCTTCCACTGAGCTCTGGTTTGGGACAGCCCTGGACAATCTCTGAGGAACAAACAAGGCCCTTGTTTTGCCCTCAGACCTTCTGCATGGCTTGGATAATCCCAGGGCAGCTGCAGAGGGGCTCTGCCCACACTGCCACAGTGAGGATGGGACCCCAAAAACACCTGGAGTCTGCAGAGCAGCTCTGGGCTTTTTGCACATTTACAGATATATTTGTATGGAGAAAAGCATTGTCTTATTATATACTAATATTCTTGTTATTTTCATTGTTGTTATTACTACTATTATGGTTATTGTTGTTGTTATTACACCATATTATTATTGTTAATATTATTATTATTATCATCATCATCACCATCATCATTATCAATATTACTTAGAGGGATGAAGCTCCTCTCCTGTGAGGAAAGGCTGGGAGAGTTGGGATTGTTCAGCCTGGAGAGGAGAAGGTTTGGCGTGACCTCACTGTGGCCTTCCAGGACCTGAAGAAGCCAACAAGGAAGATGGAGAGAGACTTTGGACAAGGCATGGAGGGACAGGACACAGGGAATGGCTCCCACTGCCCTGAGGGCAGGGCTGGATGGGATATTGGGATGGAATTGGGGTGGCCCTGGCACAGGGTGCTCAGAGCAGCTGTGGCTGCCCCTGGATCAGTGCCCAAGGCCAGGCTGGATGGGGCTTGGAGCACTCTGGGGTAGTGGAAGGTGTCCCTGCCCATGGCAGGTGTTTAAAACTTTATGGTCTTAAGGTTTCTTCTAACCCAAACCACTCTGGGATATGATGATAATAAATTTTAAAGTATAAAATGTGTATACACACACAACACAAATACATACATACATATATATATACATACACACACACACACACACACACACACACACACATATATATATATATAAATGAGAACATATGAAATATTTCCCAAATGTCCAGGCACATCCTTCTCCAAACCCCTCCCAGCCTGCAAGAGGGAGCAGTGCCCCACCCGTGATGGGTTATCCCCTCTTGCCTGGAAATGATGTGGGCAGGACACAGTCCCATCCTGCCTGGGGCTGGATCCCAGCACTGAGAACCCTGCCCTCCCTGCATGGTATTATCCCATCCCATTATGCCATCTCCTATCCCATTGCCATTCCCATCCCATTCCATCTCATCCCATTCCATCCCATCCCATCCCATCCCATCCCCTCCTATCCCATCCCATCTCTCATCCCATTCCATCTCCTATCCCATCCCATCTCCCATCCCATCCCATTATCCCATCCCATCCCATTATCCCATCCCATCCCATCTCCTATCCCATCCCCATCCCCATCTCCCATCCCACTATCCCATTATCCCATCCCCTATCCCATTATCCCATCCCATCCCCCATCCCATTATCCCATTCCATTCCATCCCATCCCCTATTCCATCCCATCCCATCCCATTATCCCATCCCATTATCCCATCCCATTATCCCATCCCATTTTCCCATCCCATTATCCCATCCCATTTTCCCATCCCATTTTCCCATCCCTCACACGGCACAGGCTGTGCTGGCTCCCTTGGGGATCCGCTCACCGCCAGTGCCTGGTGCCCCGGGAGCCCTGCAGGAGCCATTCCCTGGGATTAGCCTGGAATGCCAGCGGGCGGTGGGCAGGGCTGGTGACACCAGCAGCAGAGGGATGTGCCCAGGACAGGCAGGTGGCAGTGCCAGCTTCCCCCGGGGCTGGCGGAGCAGCCATCCCGGCAGGAACATCCCACACTCCCGACGCTGCCGGGAGCGAGAGGGGCACCGCGACATTTCCATTGGGAAATTCCTTGTCCCCTGTCGCGACAGGCTCCGCCCCTCCCGGCAGCTCCGGCAGCAGGACTCGGACACAGGGTGACAAATGCCCGTTGTGACCAATGGCCCTTGTGACAAATGCCCAGAGGGGTTCAGGGCACACGTGAGACATTGCAGCCAGGTTCGAGTGCACAGCGCCCTAACCCCGAGCACTCAGCCCGGGTTTGCACGGTGAAATGAGGAGGAATTCCGGCCCTGGGAACCTCCTGTGTCCCTGCACACACCCCACAGCCCAGACGGGATCACCAGGGGTCATCCCTGGGTGTCTGTGGGTGCCATCCTGTGGGTCAAGGATGGTCTCTGGTGTCTGTGGGTCCCAACCTGCTCCAGGCTGGGCTCCAAACACCACAAACACTCCAAACACCCCCTTTGCTCCCAGGGATGTGGGTTTTGGGGCTGTCCTGTGCTGGGCCAGGAGCAGAACTCGATGCTCCTTGGGAGTCCCTTCCCTGGGGATATTCCACAATGCTCAGGGTGGATCTGGAGCATCCCTTAGAGCTGCTAGCTCCTGGGACAGGGGCTGCCCACAGGGACACCTTTGGCTCTGGATATGGGAAATGCTGCTGGGCTGGGCTGCACAGAAACCCTTTTCCATCCAAAAACAAACCCAGAGCTGTAATTCCCTCCCAGAGATGGAATTCCCTCTGCTGTTCTCACCCCCTGCTCAGGCTGGTCCCAGCCTTTCCTAGGCCCAGACTAATTTGGGGGCAGGATTTAAGCAGAGCAGCGGATCTTTGGCCGTGCATCCACTTCCCAGCTGGGATCTAATGGTTCTTAACTGGGCTGAGAGGAATAGGCCCCGTGAGAGGCATCACCTCCCCAGCACACACAGCAGGAGTATTAATGCTGGCCACATTCAATTAACTTGAAATAGTTTAGTACACCACAGAGAAGTGGTGGTTTTTCAATTAGAGAATGCTCTGAGGTTGCAGCACAAATTAACCCCAGCAATTTCTGTGGTGTGGGTTTAGGGCTGCCAGGCCTCGCCCCCGGGCTGATCCTAATCAAAGGGAATCCCTAACGAGGGCTGCACCTTCCTGACCTTCCATGGCAGGCCTGGGGGAGCCTCTGGGGGAGCAAACTCCTCTCAGCTAATGAGAGCTGAAGCTGAGAATTCCCATCTGGCCACCACCATCTTCTGCCTCCCCCCAGATCTGGAGTTCTCATGGGCTCCTGCCCTGGGGTAAATCCAGCAGTGGGCTGAGGTAATACTGCCCTCATGGTGCTGTCTGTTCTGACATGGAAATGGCAGGTGGCAGCCTCAAAACCAGCAAAATAATTCACACAGCAGAAAAAAAAAAAAAAAAAAGGATAGGGTTTCTCAGTGTAGGACATAACAGATGCTAAATATTTACACAAAAGTTCCCAGAATTCAGAAAATCACTGGGTTGGAAGAGACCTTCAAGATCAGTGCCACATCCAGGCTTTGTTAAGCACACCCAGGGATGGGGACACCACCACCTCCCCAGGCAGCCATTCCAGAACTTTGTCACCTTTCTGTAAAAGACTTTCTCCCAATATCCAAGCTGTATTTCCCTTGGTGCAGCTGGAGGCTGTGTGCTCTGGTTGTGTCAGTGCTGCCTGGAGAAAGAGCCCAGCCCCAGCTGAGCACAGGCACCTTTCAGGAGCTGTGAGAGTGATGGGGGCACCCCTGAGTCTCCTTTTCTCCAGGCTGAGCACCCCCAGCTCCCTCAGTTGTTCCTCACAGGGTTTGTGTTCCCAGCCCCTCTCCAGCCTTGCTGCTTCCTCTGGATGCACTCGAGCATCCCAAGGCCCTTCCTGGTGATATCCTGATATCCCATAATATGAAATCCCGTGTCCCTCTGCAGGAACAGGATTCCACCCTGAGCTGTTCCCCCCTGGCGCAGTCAGTGTGAGCACAACAAGGGGGTTTGGGGCAGATCACTCTGAGGCTGTGCCAAAACTCCAGATATTCCAAGGAGGAAAAAATCCTTCTGTGTCTGCCCCACAAACCCTCCACCATCAGGGGAGAGCAGGGGCTCTGCACCCTTGGGCTGCTGTGTCTGGTGTTAGGAAAATTAATCCACAAACACCAGAGGTTTATGTCCAAAAAGGAAACAGGAGCCCTTTCTGGCCTTATTTGAATAAAGGGAGAGGCCATGGGGCATTCCCCTGGTGTCTCTCCAGTTTTTGGAGGATGCAGCCTCCTTTTTATCCCAGTTTCCAGCCACATTTCCCTTCTCTCTTTCCCCATTTCTGAGGTACTTGAGAGGTTCAGACTTCCCAGAACGCCTGATACCAAAGATTCCCCTCTAATGTAGAACCCTTTCTTTTAATTTTTAATTCTTATGGAATTTAGGGGTTTTCCTTCCCCATTGTTTCTTTCATCTTTCAATGTCTAATTTTGTTTATCAGCAAACCTAAAGTTTATTTGTAAAAGCAAAGATCTTTTTCCATCCATCAATCAGTGGAATCCTTCCCATTGTTTCTTTTATCTCCCAGTGCTGGTTTTATCTCCCAGCAGCCCCACAGCTTGTTTGGAAAGACAAATCCACTATTCCTCTCCCTGGGAATGCTAGAATTCCTGATCCAGGCAGCAGCAGGATGTGAGGGCACCTCTGCTGTGTGCCAGGTGAGGCTGGTGCCATGCCAGGTGCCCAGCACAGACAGAGCCTGTGCCAGCAGTGCCACAGACACAGCCTATGCCAGCAGTGCCACACCTGACAGCACAGGCACTGTGCAGCCAGGGGAAGGCAGGGCCCTGCAGAAATAACCTCCCCTGGCAGTTTCACCAGCACATTGAGCCCGACCCTCGGGCCTTCTCCCCATTTCCCTGCCTGCAGAGAGATCTTTTTAATCTGCTCCTGGGTGGGATGAAGCAGCAGAAACTCGAGTGAGGGGAATGAATGGGCCCTGCTGTCTCCTGGAAGCCCTCAGCCAAAGGAAACCAATTTTTTACTTAACAGCAACAAATGTTCTGAGAACGCTGGAAGAAGCAGATTAGAAAGTGAGACCTGTTCCTGGGCTGCACAAAGGACACAATCATTAATAAAGGCTTTACAAACCAGCCCCAGAGCTGCTGGGAGGGACTTGAGGCATCCTTGGCACTGCTGATGGTGGTTAATGAAAAATATTAACAATGAGGCAGCAAAGAGAGCTTCTAATCCTGCTGTGCAGCACCAGCCAGGGCCAAGACAGAATCCAGAATGGGTTGTGCTGGGAGGGACCTCAAAGTTCACCCCTGCCATGGCAGGGACACCTCCCACTGTCCCAGGCTTCTCCAAGCCCCAAATTCCAGCCTGGCCTTGGGCACTGCCAGGGATCCAGGGGCAGCCCCAGCTGCTCTGGGCACCCTGTGCCAGGGCCTGCCCACCCTCTAAAGCAAAAGGGAAAAGAGAAACAATCCCAAAGTTTTTATTCTCTATTTCCATCAGCAGGTGATGTTCAGCCACTTCCCAGGAAGGACTCCAGCCCCTGGAGTTTCCCCAAAGGCAAACATGGTAAATAACAAATTCCCCCCTTCCTCCCACTTTTCTTAGCTTTTATATCTGAGCTGACATGGTCTGGAATATCCCAAGACCTCAGGACTGGCACCTTCTGATTTGCAGGACATGAAATATTGAAAAGACAATTTTTTTTTTCACAGTGAGAAATTCACCTAAAGCAGGAGAAATTCATCTGTGCAGGGAAAAGTCATGATTTGTCAAACTGGCACTTTGTAAGGAGAAGGAAGAAATAACAAATTTGAAATGCCATTCCTGATATGGCTAATGGGGCCCAGGAGCTGCCAGAGAGGAGATGGAAGTGCCACCAGCAGCGTGTCCCAGTGGGGCCTGCCCAGTGCCCCAGCCCAGCAGTGCACAGCCAAGGCACACAAACACCACTTTTGGGGTTATTTTTCCATCTTCCCCCCGAGCTGTAGGAACCAGGGTGCCTCTGAAGCCCATCCCATCAGCCCCAGAGTCCCACATCTGCTGAGAGTTGGCAGGGCAGCTCCCCTGGTGCTGTCATGGATCTCCCCTGACACGTCAGGAGCCCTGAGGGAAGTCAGTGAATCTCAAATTCAGCTGGAGACAAAAACACAGTGCAAACCTTCCCCTGCTGCAGCTCAGTTCAGCAATTCCAGGGCACAGGATGTGAAAAATTGGTTCTGGTGCACCAAGGCTCAGAGGAGGGGAAGGAAGGACAGAAATTATTTGAATATTTTGAATTTGTTTCTCTCTGTCACCTTGTGCTGGGATGTGGATTTGTCTTTCCTTATATTTGCATGTTGTAATTATTTTTATGCTACCTTTTGCTCTGCACACAGCAACCATTGTTTGAAACCAAGATTAATTCAGCTGAAAACCATGACATCAAAACTGAAGCCTGGAGTATCTGCTCAGTTACTCCCGTGCAGGGAGTCGATGATTTTGTTCTTTGCCATGCTACAAACAAGGTGATCACTTCTGAAGTCCCCTCCAGCAATTCACTTGGCCTTTGTGAGCTCCTGGCAGCGACCAGTAACAGAGAGAGAGCAGAAAATACAGAGCAGCTGTCAGTGCTGAAAAATAAACTTCAGCAAAGTGATTTTAATGCCTGACTCAATCTGCACCAAGGAGGGAGCCCTGGCACCTCCACTCTGGGATAAATGAGCAGCTTTTCCTGCAGGAGAGGCCCAGGGAAAGCAGGGGCAGAGTTGGGCCCCAGCACAGGTGATCCCACAGCGAGTGCAGGTGAAATGTGGGAAGAGCTCACCTGGGGAACTCCTCCTCGGGACAGCAGGGATGGTGCAGATTGGGAACACATTCAGGAGCTCCACGTGCTTGTTTGGAGCCCACTGGGAATGCAGAGGGACCCTCCCAGCAGCAGCTCTCCATCCCATCATCTACACCAGGAACATGGCAGAGGGGGGCTCCAGGGGTTCCTCAGAACAGAGGACAGAGCAGATGGAGCAGTTGCAGTGAATTTTCCTTCCCTGCCTTGTCTAAACTGCCTCATAATCAGATTTTGCTGGGCTGTATCACAATAAATAAATGCCTTTGGATTATCTTTTATCTTGGGGTGTCCTTTATGGCAGATCTGACCATGAGTCTCTGGGGAGCTGAATGTAGAATCACAGAATATCCTGACTGGAAGGGGCCCCCAGGGATCATCCAGTCCAGCTCCTGACACCCCAACAATCCCACCCTGGGCATCCTCCTGGAGCTCTGGCAGCCTCAGGGCTGTGCCCATTCCCTGGGGAACCTGGGCAGTGCCCAGCACCCTCTGGGGGAAGAACCTTTCCCTGATCTCCAGCCTGAGCCTGCCCTGCCAGCTGGGGACTGTCCTCAAGGCAGGAGAGCCCTGCCCATCCCAGCCCTGAGCTCCCACCTTGGAGCAGCCACACCACAGGAGAGAGCTCTGACCCAGGCCTGTGACATCAGGCTGCTAACTGCACTTCAGTTCTGCATGAATTAGAGAAATATTTAGCTCAGTGACACTTAAGGGCTCTTGTCCCACTAAAACAAACTGAATAAATTGTCACATGGAAGCTCAGCTCCCCCACCCTGTGCCTTGCTGAAGCAGGGCTTGGAGAGCCCAGGGACAGCACTTGGGGCCAAATCAAAGATGGGCTTCCAGAGTCCAATGCTGGGGATGGAGCAGCTCTGGGGCAAGAGGCTGGCAGAGATGGAAATGTCCACCTGGAGAGGTGAAGCTCCAGGTTGACCTCAGTGTGACCTTGCAGGGCCTGAAGGTGCTGACAGGAAAGACTGGGAGAAACCTGGGACAAGGGCTGGAGGGATAGGACCCAGGGAATGGCTCCCACTGCCAGAGGGCAGGGATGGATGGGATGTTGGGAATTAGGAACTGTTCCCTGGCAGGGTGGGCAGGCCCTGGCACAGGGTGCCCAGAGCAGCTGGGGCTGCCCCTGGATCCCTGGCAGTGTCCAAGGCCAGGTTGGACAAGGCTTGGAGCAGCCTGGGACAGTGGGAGGTGTCCCTGCCATGGCAGGGGTGGCACTGGATGGGCTTTGAGGTCCCTCCAACCCCACCCATCCTGACACTCTGTGATGCTGGATATGGAAAACAAGCTTTATGCCACACTGAATTCTCCCTCCCTCACTGATTTCTCCTGACACCAGATCATTCCCCTGGCAATAATTCCCTATTTCTCTTTATCCCACAGAGTCCAAGACCTCATTGGAGCCTTGCTGAAGCCTCCTCTGCTCTGAATTTCTCACTGAATTATGGAATGTGTTAATAAAATCCTGCTCATTCCAATCCTGGAGTCCTCAGCTTCTGCCCCAGCCCTGGAGAAGGAGATGAACTTTCCACAGCTTGAGCTGGGCTATTTCTCTAATAGGGAATGTCACTGATCCATGAAAACTCTGAGCCCTGAGTTCATTAAAACCTGATTAATTGGAGGCTGAACAGTGAGAGGGAAGGACCTGACAGCCTGTCCAGAGCTGACTGCAGACCCTGGCAGGGACCAGGAAAAATGGCATTTAGAGATGTGACCAATTCCATCCCTGGAAGGAGAACCTGTTGTGAGGGACACCAGCACCAGCTTTGGGGTGGCCTTTTGCCTGGAAAGGATTTCAATTTCATCAGTCCTTGAGTCCAGTTTTGTTTCATCAGTCCCTGGGTGCAGTTCCTTTGCACATGTTACTTCATGTTCATTATTTGCCCATGAGCCTTGGCTCAATGGCAGCATTTTCATCCCATTCCATCTGCTGGAGAAATTCCTTCTTTTGCAAAATAAAAATTCACAGATTTTGCAGAAGAAAAAGCTGAGAACAGAGGAGGAATCAATCCTGTGGCAGTCAGTCGAAGAAGGACCAGGCTGCAAAGCCAGGCTGTCCTTTGCCTTCCCTTCAGCCCTGACCCAGCAACATCTCCAGAGCTCCATTTGCAGGGGACAAAGTGTCTGCTCACGTCAGGATGGGATTGTGATGCCTGGGAATTTGGGATCTTAACACATCCATCCTGCTGAGTGAGAGGGGGGTTGAGCTTGCCAAGGATTTACCTTGAACTTTGCTTGTTTGTCCGACCCAATGCAAACCCTGCTGCAACCCTGCCCTGCACAGTGACCCTGTGGGTTTGGGGTCAGGCCCTGTGGATCTCCCCAGCTCTCAGGGCTGACACACCCTCAGTGCCTGGCTGCACAAGAGCCCTTTGGAAAGGTCCTGCTCCTTTCCTTGCCTGGGCTCAGGCTCCACCACCAGCTCCAGAAAGGCCTTTTCCCTTTTCCTTGGTGACACATGTCAAGTTTTCTGTTTTCCCTGCTCACAACAAGCTGCCTTTCTCTGCAGGGAATCTGAGCTCCCTGGCCAGCTGTTCCAGCTCATCAGCTCCTGTCATCTCTGACACTTCCTGGCGCTCTTCATCCTGGTTTGAAATCCCTCAGGAGAGAGAAATCCACATCTGGTGAGGGTTTGAGTGGCTCCTTTTCTGCCCCTTTTCAGCCACATTGAGGGGAAGTTTTACTTTGCTGCCCTCAGAGTGTTCCCCCACCTGCTTTGTCATTTCTTGGGCTCCCCCAGTCTTTGCTGCCCTAAGAATCCTTTCACAACAGCTGATTTCACCAAGGAGTGGGTGAAGGAAAGCAAAAAGAAAGGAACAATCTAAAATGCACCAAGAGCTGCTGTTCTTTGGTAGCTCAGAATTGCTGAATTCCAGAATGGTTTGGGTTGGAAGGGGCTTTAAAATCATCTCCTGCCTTGGGCAGGGACACCTTCAATAGACCAGGCTGCTCCAAGCCTGCTGTTTCATCATCGCTGTGCTCCCTCTGTGACCTGCCCATTTACTGTGCAGTGATTTTGCTGTCAGTGCTGGAGCCAGGCTGAAATATCTACTCTCCACCTGAGTGTGCCAAGTGCACCTGGATTTTATCCGAGAGATAAGGTCAGCAGACTCTGTCATATCTGCCTGGGGCTTAGGCATCAAAACAGGTCCATTTTTCACGGATGTTTTTTCCCCAATAAAGGGAAATGTGGGTTCTTCACGATTTTGTTTTGAGTTTTTAGGGTTTTTTTTAATTCCATTTGTGTTTTTTCTTTTTTGGCATCATGGTTGATTGAATAGAATTGACATTTATGCAACAAAAGCTCACAACAGACTCTGCCACCATCTGTATTAAAGCCTTTCTTTCCCTCTGCACGCTCTGGTTGGAGGAGTTTGATGTTGTTGTTGATTCTCCAAGGGAAAAGCTGGGAAGAGCTGCAGGGAAGGGAGTCCCTGAGCCCCCAGAACTGCTCTGGGTGTGTGGGTGCACATCCACATCCATCAGAACTGAGGTAATCAAAAGAAAGGCATTGCAAAATATAATTTGAAGCAGTTTGCAGCATTCATGCATAATTTTCAAATTATTTGGGAAGAGAGAAGTTATCAGAGTTGACAAGGCAATGTAGTGAGAAGGAATGAAACTTAGTCTTCAATTTATATATTCTGTCAATTAATAAAGAAATAGATATAAATGAGGTGCTCAGGAGCTGGGAGAACAAAGGGGAATCTGCTTCTCTCAGAGCTTAAAGAGCCAAAGCAACACATGCCAGAGAAGATGGGAAAAGACACCCTGGGAACAGGTGTTAGTGTTAGCTGCTCTTTAGAGGTGCTAATGAAAACTCCCTGAAATGAACGGGATCACAGGGAATCCTGAGGATTCGATAAATTTCCGGGATTTGGCTGTGTGAATTTGACATGCCTCCATCAAGGAGATGTTATCACTCCTCGAGTCAGCCCTGCAAACAGCTCCGGTAAATTTCCCTGAGCTAATTGCTCTTTAATAGTTTGTTGTGTGAGCACTCGCTAATTACAAGTCAGGCAGCTTTGTGAAAACACATCTGAAATATTCCTACAGGTGAGTAATGGGTTTGGGGAAGAAAGGGATTTTTGACAGAGTGTGGTATGTGGGTCTTGGGTGATCTGCAGTCCTGCTTCAAACACCAGCACTGAGGCAGAGCCTTCTTGTCATTAGACATAAATAATTCATCAGGTGAGGAGATCCAGGTAGCTCTGGCCTTTCTCTGGGTGCTGCATTTTAAATTAAAAATAACACAACTCTTTATGCTGTTGTTTGTTTCTTAATTCTTGCAGGTTTCCCACAGACTCTGCTGTTTGGGCAGAGTACAAGGACAGGACACAGAGGTTGATCCCAGTCTGGAGCATTCCCACAGAGATGGGGAACAGAAGGAGCTGCAGGATGGGGCTGGGGGGAGACCCAGGGATGTGTGACACTGCTGAGACCCCTCAGACCCTGGGGACAGCCCTGGGCCCCTCAGGACAATGCAGACCTGGAGGGGCTGGAGCCTGTCCAGGGAAGGGAATGGAGCTGGGAAGGGGCTGGAGCCCCAGGAGCGGCTGAGGGAGCTGGGAAGGGGCTCAGCCTGGAGAAAAGGAGGCTCAGGGGGGGCCTTGTGGCTCTGCACAGCTCCTGCCAGGAGGGGACAGCCGGGGGTGTCGGGCTGTGCTCCAGGGAACAGGGACAGGAGGAGAGGGAACGGCCTCAGGCTGGGCCAGGAAAGGTTTAGATGAGAAAATAGGAAAGATTCCTTCCTGGAAAGGGTTGTCCAGCAGTGGTGGAATCCCCATCCCTGGAAGTGTCCAGGAAGTGTGGATGTGGCACTTAGGAGATGGTTTAGTGGTGGCCATGGTGGTGGTGCTGGGGTGATAACTGGGATCTTCCAGCCATCACCACCCTGGTATTGCCTGGGGGAACCTTCAAGGCCTTTGCAAACAAATCTCCACAGTGCCCCAACAGCACACAGTGGCTCTGACATTCAGATGTGGAGAGGCCAGGACAGAGTCATGAACTGGCACAGCACGAATTCTCACTGAGGAGCTTGGCAAAAAGTAAAATTAAATAAAATGAGTGCTAAAAATCCCAACTCTATCTGCTTTTTTCTGGAACGGCCTCAGGCTGGGCCAGGGGAGGCTCAGGTTGGACATCAGGAGGAATTTCCCCATGGAAAGGGTGGTCAGGCACTGGCAGGGGTTGCCCAGGGAGGTTTGGAGTGCCCATCCCTGGAAGTGCCCAGGGAAGGCCTGGATGTGGCACTCAGTGCTCTGGGCTGGGGACAAGGTGGGGATCAGGCACACGATGGGTTCAATGATCTTGGAGGGATTTTCCAGCCCCGGTGATCCTGGGATTCTGTGTGGTCCATGTGCAGCAGCACCAGGGCTGGTGCTGAGGTTCCTTAGGAGACACAACAGCAACCCCAGCAAACCCAAAGGGCAGGAAGTCCCTCCCAGCCTTATATTGCATTTCTCCATCTAACTTCAGCCTTGTCAGAGACTTCCAGATTGGTGGAATGGGATTAATTCTTGGGAAGATGCAGACTCTGCTACCTACAGTGCCAAAGGAAAGGCAGAAGGAATCCCCAGACATCATTAGTCCTGATTGTAATTTATGCAATAAAAAGTGATGGCTTAAATTGGAATTTTCTGTTGCCTCTGGGAGGATCAATTGGAGTTTTTATCCCACATTCAGATGTTAGTAGTGCAATCCATCACTCCAGGGCCATTCTGGGGCACTGCTGGGGTTTAGAGGTCGATGAGAAGCAAATTCCTGACGAAGTACTGAACACTGGAAGAGGAAACATTGAATATTGGAAGAAGAAATATTGGCTATTGGAAGAGGAAATATTGAATGCTGGAAGATGGAGACACAGTGTTGGCTTTCAGAGAACATCAGAGCTCATTTTCTCCACTGGTGGTGGAGCAACTGTGGGGTCTGGACTGCTGAAGTTCAAGATCAGGGTCTATCACAGCTGCTATTTGCTTATCTCATGGAAAGGAAAAAGAGCATAATGTTCACTTTTAGTATCCCCTAAACTCCATCTTTTTCTTTGGGAAGAAGTTTTCCTCCTGGTGGATGTAATAACCCATGAATGGACACGTGCATGGGCAGGTTCAGAGCAGTTGTCAGGGGGACAATCCCACCTTCACTGCAGAAGGGAAGAAGAGAGACCTCGAGTGAATAATTTGCCAAATTATTTTGGGAAGTTCTGTGAACTTCCAGCACATCCAACTTGTGCTGTCAGGAAATTTCACACCTTGCAAGAGAAATCCTCTCCTTGGGCTTGCTCTGAAGCTGTCTCCTGTTTCACTTGTACTCTCCCCAGCTCCAGTCATCACCTTCCCAAATTCTGACATAGAAAAGATAACCCAGTTTAGTTATCTTCCACCTAAGTTTCTTCTTTTACCCACTTAAGTTTCTTCTTTTTAGCCACCAAAGTTTCCTCTTGAGGAAGCACCTCCTGGAATTGATGAAGGTTTCCTCCTCATTAACTTCTCCCATCCATGACACAGTGGAGCAGGTCTCAATGACATCCAAGAACTGAACACACACCATGAACTGGTTTTTCCCTATTCCTTTCTCAATCTTCCCCAGTTTTCCACTTGCTGAGGGCTGAGCTGACATTCCCATGGATCTGCTGAAAAGAACTTCAGGGTCTCATTCCTGAGTGGTGCCAGCCCTCTCCGAGGGCAGGGATGCACAGTGTGGAAAAGGTTTGGTGTCACTCTGTGTTTACTTTGCCATGGAAGGAGGGCACCAGGGATGAGCATCAAAAACAGCATCTTTCTTCTACAGAGTATCCCAGGTGTTTTCCACCTCCTTCTGCCTGTGCCTGTCTCCCAAAAGTGAGGGGATGTCCTGGATTGCCAAGTAAATTGTATTCTATTACCATCTCTATGGCAGTGGGCTTCTGTTAATTGGGCAGTTTTCCTTATCTCTTCCACACCCACTCCTCCCTCTGGGGACACACCTGCTGATAACAGGCCATTGGATGTCCCTGCATGGCTGATAAGAACTGCAGCATCCCACTGGGAGATGTGAGCCCAGAGGGAGGAGCCAAGCATTCCTACCCAGATATAATCTGGAGATTCTGGAACACCAGCACAGCTTCTCCACTGCATTTCCCAGAGGAACAGCAGCTGCCTCTTCCCCTGGATCTTCAGAGGCAGACTACACCCTTCTCCAGGATCCCTGCTCCAACAGAACCACCCCTGGCACTGCAGGAGGGCTGAGCCACAATTCCAATGGGACTGCTGCCAGCACCCTGACCCACAGGGTGTCAGGCTGTGTTCTGACTCTGTCAGTGTTGGTTTAGTTCACTGCAGTGTTTATTTTATCTTTTAATTTTCTTCCCTATTAAAGAACTTTTATTCCTGCTCCCATATCTTTGTCTGAGAGCCACTTAATTCAAAATTTATAGCAATTCAGAGGGAGAGGGTTTACATTTTCCATTTTAGGGAGTCTCCTGCCTTCCTTAGCAGACACCTGGCTTTTAAAACCAGGACAGGAGAACACAGACACTGGTTGCTATCCAGATGGAGAAATCAGCCACCTTCACCCTGGAGACAGCTGTCCACTGGCTCACAGCTCCCACAGGAGAGCAAACCTGCAGGGATGGCAGGAAAAGGAGCACAATCTCCATTCTGGTGCAGCTGTGCAGCAGCTGGGTGAAACTGGAACCCCACTGGAAATGGCCCTGCTGGTGTCCTGCTCCCTTTCTCAATGCAGTGGTTCCCTTCCCTCAGTGCTTGCTCCTGTGGCATTCACATACTCTTTAAACAGAGAGAGACGTAATTCCCTCTCCCAGGAAGGCAGTGAGAAAGCTCAGAGAGAGAAGAGAAAACAATTCTTATCTCTGTTTGCTGTGCTTGTTGTTTGGCACATGTGGAATGTGTTATAGAGATTGTTTACCAAAAGGGATTTGTTAATTGGACTCTGATGGTGGTTGTTTGGACTGATTGGCCAATTAGGTCAAAGCTGTGTCATGACTATCTGAAAGGGTCACGGGGCTTTCTTTAGTAGAGAGTTTAATATGGTATTAGTATAGTATGTAGTGTAATAGTACATAGCTCAATAAAGCAATTGTTCAGCCTTCTGAATCATGGAGTCATTGTGTGCTATTCCCATGTCAGGGGCTCCCTGCATGGCTATGCTCCTACAGCTGGAATTTTAATTCCCCAGGGGTTTTAAGCTGGAAAAGCATCAGTGTCCTCCATCTTTCTCCTGTCTAACCCAGGTAGGTGTTTGTTAATACTCAACACAGGGATTCACCTCTTTGGGAAAAGCTGCTGTAGCAGTGTATCCAAGGGATCTGTCCAGCAGCCAGATGGGAACAGCTGCAGCACAAGGAAGTGATTTTAACTATGACCTAAGAGTCAGGATTCCCACCCTCTCCGTGCACCAGTGCCTAGGGATGTGTCCATAAAATCCCACTGTGAAGAGAAAGCTCTGCCCAGGGATTGCCTCTGGCTCTGGGAGGAGCTGGGATGGCTCCAGCCTTGGTTCCTTACCAGACTGATCCCTCAGCCTGCCTCAGCTGATCCCTGCTGCTCCTGGAGTGCCAAATCTGCTTTTGGGTCTCAACCTAACTGCTGGGATATTGAGGAGACACTCCAGAAACTCCATGCTGGCCTGGAGAAGGAAAGGCTGCTTCTCAAGGAGCCCTTCTCAGTTTGAAGCTGTTTCACACTGTGGGGCACAGGCTGGAACAAGGGGAGTTTTAAGGTCCCTTCCTGCCCAAAGCATTCAAGGATTCCATGATTCTATGATTCTATGATTTCATAATACTGTGATTCCACAATTCCATGATTCTGTGATTCCCTGACTCTGTGTTTTAATGATTCCCTAATTCTATCACTCCATTATTCCATAATTCTGTGGTTCTATGGTTCCATGATTCCATGGTTTCATGATTCCATGTGTCCATGAGTCTGTGATTCCAATGTTCTGTGATTCTATGATTCCATGACTCTGTGATTTCACGATTCCATGATTTAATGAGCTGCATTTTACATTTCTCTTGAATCCAGGGACTGTTGGGCCCAGTGGGTTTTTACATTTTGGGGACCTGTGCCATTTTCTTGCATTTTAAGGGCTGGTGGGAATTACACGAAAACCTGACACCACCTGAGTTTTTTTGCCTCCTTACCCATGGAAATTTGGCTCATTTCAATGGATAACATAGCTCATTGATGTGAACTCATCCCCTGGTCACATTTTTTTATTTTATACCAACCCCTGAACCACCCGTTTGGTCCCAAAGCCTCAAAGTTCACCAACTTCCAGGACAATCCCACTTTCCAAATGTGCAGTTTAATACTTAGGAGTGCACATCCATTTTCCCACTAGAAATAAAAGGAGAACCAACTTGTTTATCAAAGTTTCATTTTGGCATAGCGTTATCTTCAGCTGCTCCACACGAGCTCCAGTTGCTGCCTCAAATTCAGCGTGGGAGGGCTGATACTCCCCAAAATCCCACAGCAGGCTGGGAGCACAGCTGCAGCTGAGCTCCAGATGTGCTCCTGCTAAGTCAGACTGGCTGCAAACAGAGGAGAACAAAGAGGGTGGGATTGGGAGGGGATTTTTTTTGTTGGGTGTTAAGAAAGTGGAAAATGGATATGATGGATATAAAAGGCAAACATAAAATCATGGAATCAGGAGTGAATGGTGAGTTAATAAGTTGAGTTTGCATTTTCAGTGTGTGAGCAAGGAAATAATGGACTGGGTTTAGGAGGGGGGTTGTTTTTGTGCCTTTTATTACTGAGGCTGCTTCCCTGCCTGGCAATCCTTCTGAGAGCTCCTGACTTCATCCCCAGCTCCACAGGCACACAAAAACAAAGGAAAGATGGAGGAAATGTCAGCCAAGCCGTAGGAAAAAGCACCCAAATAGAAAAACAAAGCAGCTGAGCGCTTTCCAGGGAGAATGGAGCAGGTCTTCCCATGTGGGAGCCCATGGCCAAGGCTCAGGTAGGAACTAAACACAAATCCAGGTGTCTGCATTGTCTGGGTTATCTGCAATTGTTGAACACACATCCCAGCAAAGCACTGGACTCCAAAGCCTGGCTCTAAGCAGAATCCAAGGCACAATGGTCACCCCCAAGGGCAAACGGAGAGGGGCACAAAATCAAATCTGAAAACACATAACATTTCTTTTCCCCCAGCAACCAACATTTCCTGGTAAAATGGCAGACTGGCAAAAGGAATTAAGAACTGGGAAAAGGAATTAATGCTCCCTGGGTGCTTCATTGGGAGCAAGGCAAGGTGGCAAATCCATGCTCTGGCTTCTTAGGGTGGATCTCAGGGAAAGGTTCTTCCCCCAGAAGGTGCTGGGCACTGCCCAGGCTGCCCAGGGAATGGGCACAGCCCCGAGGCTGCCAGAGCTCCAGGAGCTCCCAGGGATGCCCAGGCTGGGATTGTTGGGGTGTCTGCGCAGGGCACAGGATCCATGGTTGGATTGATGATCCCTGTGGTCTGTTCCAGCTCAGGACATTCCATGACTCTCCTGGGAGATGGAGAGTGCTGGCTTTGTGCCTCTGGTCTGGCAGAGCTTTGGCTCAGGAACACCAGAGCAGGGAAGCAGCAGAAGCTCCTGGGTTTGGAGTGTGCAAAGTCAGCATGGCCCAGCAGCTGCTCTTTTGTGTTATCCCTCCTGATGGCTTCCAAACCAGGGCTCTCAGCATCTCCTGCTGCTCCCAGCCCTGCTGGAATGCACAGCCAGAAGGTTTTTAGACAAACTCACTTTTCAACAAGATCCAACCTCTATTCCCAGTGTGAGGAAGGTCCGAAGCCCTGCTGGATGGAGTTATTTATAAAAGAAATGTAAACACGCACAGTATTTACAATAATCTTCCATTACCCACTCCACAGGCAGCTTGGAACAATGTACATGGAGCAGGTGCCTCGTTGCTCTCTGTTCCTATCAGAACTGATTTTATGAGGATGAGATTTTGCTCTCAAATGTTTTAGAAGCAACTGAGGAACAGATGGGGAAGGAAGCTGCACATGGGCAGCCCTAAATCCACCCTGTCTGTGCTAAAAGCTCTTGGTACAAGGAAAAGGGATCAGCACAGGGACATTTTTGGGCAGCAACAGCTCAAAGGAAGGAATGCAGCAGGCTGGCAAAACAGGCATGGCTGAGGAGCAGGGGAAAAAAAAAAAAAAAACAGGTTTTCCTGGGATTCTGGGATTGAGTAAACCCAGAGGTCCAGAACTTTGGGAAATGTCTTTCTGTGCAGGAAGAAGTTTGCTTGTGATGCTGCCACATGGGGACAATGGGGGTTCTGTGCTAGAGAATTCCAGCTCCATGGCTGGGATCTCTGGGATTAAACCTGCCTGGCCTTCCCATGCTGGGGGTGAGGAACTGGGGTAGAGAAAGGGAATCTTCCCTCTGGCACATCCAACTGGCTCAGCTGTTCAGGTGCTCCTGGGGGTGACAAACAGAGGCCTTTTGAGTCACTGGCAGGTGGCACTTTAGGCAGGCTATGACAGGAGGTTCTGAACCTTGGTTCTCCATCCCAAGGCCACCCCTCCCTGCCATCCTTCCTGCCCCAGGGGGTGGCAGCAATAACCCCACATCCCTCAGCATCACAAAGCTCAGCTCCTGTGGGGTTTGTTTCCAAGGAACACTGAAAACTGGAACATCCATTAAACCTGGGAATCATAATTTAATTAAAATTTTATCTTGTTGATCCGATCATATCCTAAAAGCGACCACAAGCTCTGCCTGTGTGATCAGATAAGTTCCTGGGATTTCAGGAGTCCTGCTCCCCTGGCAGCTCATCACACCCTGAGACTGAGGGGATGTGGAATTCCTGCAGAAAGACAGAACGTGCAGCACTTGGATTGATTCTCCAAGGAGCCAGAGGAGAAAGGGAATGAGGGAAACAGAGAAAGCAGAGCAGTGGCAGTGGATGTGCCCAGGTACAGGCTGGGCCACAGACAGGAGAGGCTGCTTCAAATGGAGCCCCAAGTCTGTTCTGCTTGGAAAAAAGGGGGATTTCTATTCATTGTGTGGCACATCCAAGGGAGAGTTGAATCATGGGGGCTGCAAACCCCAGCGTGGGCAAACCTCTGCTTTTGCTGAGGGGAACACATGAAAAGATTGCTAATTAAAGCCATTAACTGATTAACTTCTCCCCTGAGCTGAGTGGAAATAACTTCCCAAAGCCCAGGCTCCTGCTCCCTCCGTGCTGAGGCTCAGCAGTTCCAGCAGGGAAGGGGGTGATCAGCAGATCCCTCTCCTCTGACAGCTGAGTTCATTCCTCAGGCAGAGCTGCCCCTGAGGCTCTGCTCTGTGCTGGGTGTCTGGCAGGGAATGCTGGTGGAGGGATTCACTCCCTGATCCAGCCTTTTGTCACCTTCCAGGTGCCCCTGGAGTGCTCTGCCTGCACACCTGTGGCCCTGTCACCTCTTCAGGTAGGGCCTGCCCTCAAGCAAGGGCTGGTCTCCATCCCCACAGACTGAAAATCTGATTTTCTGGGAAATATTTCCATCTTTGCTACCTTCCCCTGCTCTAAAGAGAACAGAGACTTATGAATCACTGGGTTCATCATGTTGAAAGAATGTGACTTTTTATTGTCAGTGATATTTGAAGTATTTAAAGTTTGAACATGTCTTGTTCATGCTAAAAGGGAACGGGGCTTCATCATCCCCCACCCACGGTGACCTGCACACTGAGAGGGAATATTGCTGCCTCCTCAAAGTCACTGCAATTGTCATTGCCCAAAAGATTCTCCGATTTGGCAAAACTAGCTAAAAACAATTGGCTGAGAGCCCCCTGACACTGCCCCCCTCCTACCGACTGGGAAGTGTTTTCAATCAATGCTGAATCAAGGTGTCATTTATTGCTATGATCCAGCAGCCCAGCAGCTTCTGAAATCCCATTCCACATCTCCAATATCCAGGTTCTCCTCCTCAGATTCCCATTCCAGTGATGGGGCAGATGGATGGATCTATTTGTGTTTTATGTTCTCCCCTATTTCCTGTATCTCCTTCCTGCCCTTTCCTTTGGCTTTAGGTTGGACTTGATGATCTCAAAGGTCTTTCCCATCCTTAATGATTCTCTAATTATGAAGAAGAAATGTTTCCATCCCTGCAGTGAGCTGAGGCTTTGACCTCTGCAGCTTTTCAGATGCAACACCAGTGATCCAAGCCCTCATAATCAGGGATTTTATTTATTCCCAGCTACAGAAAAGCCTTCTCAATGGAATCCCAGATCTCATTTTCTGTGCAATTCATTAGTTGGGATGTGGTGGCTGCACCTGCTTGGGGTTTGTGCTAAAAGAGAAGGGCAGGTTGTTTGAAATGAACTCACTCTCACAGCAGGAGCTGTGCTGATTCTCCAGAGCTGTGTCCTCCTTCCCAGAGTCAGGGAATCATGGAATCACAGAATCACAGAACCATGGAATCTGTACATCTCAGTGAAGCTGGGGCTGCCCTGGATCCCTGGCATTGTCCAAGGCCAGGCTGGACAGGGCTGGGAGCACCCTGGGATAGAGGAAGAGGCTGGGAAAAGGTGGGCTTTAAGATCCCTTCCACCCCAAACCATTCCACGGTTCCTGGGATCTCCTCCTGTCCCCCTTTTCAGTGAAGGCATTAAGATAAGGAAGCCCTGAGACCTGACCTGATGAAGCTGCAGCAGTGTCTGGTCCAGAGCCATCATCAGCACCACTGTGCCACCAGTAGTGACAACCAGAAGGGGCTCCTGGGGTGAAGAGCCATGGTGGGGACAGGTGACAGCCAGGACAGGAGTGTCCCCACCCCCTGTCTGACCAGAGGAGCCCTGGCCATGGCAGAGAGGGCACAGAGGGTGAGGGGGCACAGAGGGGAGGGGACACAGCAGCCCCCCAAAGAGCTGCCACTCCCCAAACAATGACCCGGGAGTGACAAAAAGCCACTTAAAGGCTTGACTGGGACTTCACTCAGCGTCCCCCCAGCCCCTCGGGGGCTCTGCCAGCACTGAGAGCTGGGGGAGCAGCGCTGCCTGCCGAGGGAGCTCCTGCCCGGTCACACCAGGTGTGGCCCGAGCCAGGGAACGGCTCCAGGGCGCTGAGTGAACTGACTGCAGCTTTGATTGCAAAACAATTTCCATGTCTGTCAAAAGGCACCGGCCGGAAGGCTCTGAAAGCAGCCAGAGGCAGGCGGGATAATGTAAATTATCCTGGGCAGGTGTAGGGTCTCTTAACGAGGTCTGTGATGGCCTTGGTGAGTAAGGACTGGGGTGTTTCTGATGTTGTGGAAAAGACACTTTGAGGGAAGGGAAGTTTAAAGCTCTTCCAGTTTCACATTCAGAAAACAAGAATAAATATGATAGAGTTATCATAATAAATATAATAAAGTTAAAACACACCCCACAAATTTCTGAGATGCAAAAAACTCCCCACCACAGAAGTTGCCAACTCTTGTTGCAATTCAATTTTTAATATCATCCATATGTCTCCTGTGTCCCTGTGTTAGTGTTCAGGAACACATAATCACTGAATGATTTTATGTAGGTTCTGTTATTAAAGAGCTCTAGGTGTCAGGGGTGCACAGACCCAAATCTGACCCAACATGATTTTGGGCTGAACGTGTTTTATACTCTATCATTATATAACTTACATATAAATTATTAAACTTATATTGTTCTACTGTATACATTGATTTCATCCAAGCATGGATTTTTCATGATCCCCCTCAAACCCCTAGCATACTTTCTCATGATTCTTTAAACAATAATTATATCTAATCACATCTAACAATTATATCATTTATCATATACTGACTACACAGGTGCAGTTTCACATGATCTAGCAAACACAAGGCCTAACATTTCCCGGGGCCTGCCT
Source organism: Haemorhous mexicanus (assembly GCF_027477595.1). NCBI lineage: Eukaryota > Metazoa > Chordata > Aves > Passeriformes > Fringillidae > Haemorhous > Haemorhous mexicanus. The sequence goes on along the minus strand of NC_082362.1, from coordinate 1,174,745 downwards.
TTAACATTTTCCCAGGGCCTACAAAGCCTAACTTTCTTTCTAGCTCCCCGAATTTTCTGTGATTTTGTGAAAAATGTGTATTTTATGATTGGCTTTTCAGAAATATTAAAATTAATATTATATGTGTTATGTTAGAATGTTATGCTGTATTAATTCTCTGTAGTAGTGTGTGAAATACAGTTTTAGGTTATAACAAAATGTTAAAATAGAAACTATGCTATGTAGGATACTTTTTTTAAAGAAAGGACTCGCACTGAGACAGCAGCCACAGGACACCGAAATCTTTCAGAGAAAGAGAATTTATTGCTCCATTATCAGAAGAAATGAACTTCTTCCTGCCTTGCTCAGCCCTGAAGATGCCGTCAGGATTCAGAGGGAGAAGCTGACACTGCCCAGACAGAATCCTGTGCTTGAATGGAATTTATGCAGCATGGATGAGGTGTGTGAATATGCAACAGGCTGTTGCTTTTAAGGGTTAATCCTCTGTTAACGTGGGTCCTTTTTCAGGCTTGTGTTGCCCAGAAAAGGTACCCAGACTGTCTGTAACTCTTTGTTTTTATTGTCTCATATTGTCCTAATCCAAATTGTGCAAATTATTATTACTCTAATTACATTGCTATTTTTATAACCATTTTATTACTATTAAACTTCTAAAATTTTAAAAACAAGTGATTGACATTTTTCATCATTTTAAAATCTTTTACCATCACCTGGAGAAGGACATAACACATCCAGGGTGTTTCTCCGGCAAATTCCAGGCCTTGTTTTCTATAAATCCAATTATTCTTGCCTTGTTTTCCCCTGTGCTGTGAGATGGGGCACCAGTGCCTGAGCAGGGGCACTGTGGCAGGGCTGATCACTAAAGTCAGCACTGCTTATCCAACACCGGGAAAAGAGCTGGGCTGGGAGTGGAGAGAGGATTAGAATCATTCCTGGTGCATTTTAATGGCCTTTAATCAGCCACTCCATGCTGATTAGCAAACGTTTCCTCTGAGTGTGCATGGCTGGGGTGGGTTGGTTTAACGCCCCTAATTTAATTCCTTCTCAGCAATCAGCGCTCAGCTGGCTCCAGAGCCATGCAGGTGGGAAAAGGAGAGGATTCCTTGGGCCTGAGGGCTCTCCCAGCCCTGTGTCTGCTCCTTCTCCCATTGCTCCTTCCCTGCCCCTGCCCTGGCAGAGCCCTGCTGGCCCCTGGCTGTGGGAAAGGAACAAAATTCCTCCCTGGCAGGGTGGGCAGGCCCTGGCACAGGGTGCCCAGAGCAGCTGGGGCTGCCCCTGGATCCCTGGCAGTGCCCAAGGCCAGGCTGGACGGGGCTTGGAGCAGCCTGGGACAGTGGGAGGTGTCCCAGCAACCCAGCCCATTCTGGGGTTCTGTGAATAATGAGCACTCTCAGAGAGGGAGGGGTGGTGACAAAGCAGACCAGGCTGCCAGAGGAGTGACCATCCTTCAGGACATGGATCAGGATCATCTTTAACCCAGGGAGATATGGGGCAAGTTTGGAGGGAGAATAAGTCACCACTGCCAGAGAAGAAAGGGACTCAGAAAGTTCTGAGTGAGCCCCAGGATCATAGAGGGGTTGGGTGGGAAGGACCTCAAAGCCCATCCAGTGCCACCCCTGCCATGGCAGGGACACCTTCCACTGTCCCAGGCTGCTCCAAGCCCCAAAGTCCAGCCTGGCCTTGGGCACTGCCAGGGATCCAGGGGCAGCCCCAGCTGCTCTGGGCACCCTGTGCCAGGGCCTGCCCACCCTGCCAGGGAACAATTCCTTCCCAACATCCCATCCAGCCCTGCCCTCTGGCAGTGGGAAGCCACAATAGTGGGCTGCTGCTATGGAAGTACCTTTACAATCCAGGTTTGCAGATCCCTGTCCCCAGCTTGGGGACACCCACCCCAGTTCAGTGCACTTCAGTGCCCTCCTGGCCACGTGTGACAACCCCACGGTCACTCAGGACAAACTGCTCTGAGCTACAGAAATGCAAAACCCCACATCAAACACTTCAAAGTCATTTTCCTTTGGCCCAGTGCTCCATTTTCTGTTCCAAATGATACAAGAGAAACCCCATTTGATTTGTTTGCTGAGAAACAGGCCCCAGATAAATGAGGGTGTTGTGTCACTGCTGAGTGAAACACATTTTAAACATTGATGAAAACCAGGCACATATTCAGGAAAAACAGGGCAGGAATTCTGAGTCTAACAGCAATTTCAAAGCCTTTGATCAATGTCCCTCTTGGGTAGAAACAGAGGGCAATTTGAAGGGAATTGGATTCACAAAAATGTGTTGGTTATTCCCAGTCATCAGTGTAAATATTCTCCGAGGTATCACACACCTACCCAAAATGAAACCCCCAGTTCAGCACAGGAGGAAGGAGCACAGCACACTCAGAGCAGGCTAAGCTCATCCCCTCATTCCCAAGATCCTCATCTTGGGAGATTTATGCTGGCATTTCTCTGCCTATGCCACGTCCAGCATGAATCAAGATGTGAACCAAAACACAAACCTAAAATCTAAATCTAAATCTTCCCAACAAGCTGAGATCACACCTAAAGGTTTGGCTCAGGGTACCAGGACACCTCCCCTGCCAGCCCCAATGTGGGTTGGGAGCAGTTTAGGAGCTGCTCTGGGCCAGTGCAGCCCTGTCCCACACCAGTTTGCCTGTTCCCTACCCAGCTAGCATTGCTCTCTATGCTATGTCCAGCACTGATCTGCCGAGGTTTTTGCCCAGATCAGTTTTAAACTCAGATCAAGCGCTTAAACTGAGCCCCCATGTTCCACAGGAAGTCAAGGAATGCTCAGAAGGGGCTGAAGGTGCCAAAGGCTCAGCTGGCTCAGGGACAGCAGGACAGAAGGGAGGCTTCTCCCCAGTCCCTCCATCCTCACAGGGCTTTGTTCTCCTTCTCTGGAAGTTCACAAAACAACAATCCTGGGCAAGAGGGGTTATTTTCCACGCCTATCCTGAGCTGAACCAGCAGTTCCTGGGAGGTTTCATCCTCATTTGATCCTATGATTATAATAAATTCCACTTCTGCCCTGAAAATGACCTTGAAATGGAGAACTTTTGAATGGCAGTAGGAAAAAGAGGTGCAGGAACATCCACACAGGGGGTTTTGAGCATGAGTTCAGCAGAGCTTTCCTGCCTGTGTTAAAAATGTGGCATTGAAAAATGCCAGGACTGGGCTGGCATAGCAAAAGGAAGCCAAAATTGGGGAATAGATAAATTTAACCTAAATCTGGATTCCCAGCATGGTTTGGGTTGGAAGGTTGGAAGGGACCTTAAAGCCCATCCAGCGCCACCTAGAGACCTCCCACTGTCCCAGGCTGCTCCAAGCCCCAAAGCCCAGCCCGGCCTTGGGCACTGCCAGGGATACAGGGGCAGCCACAGCTGCTCTGGGCACCCTGTGCAAGGGCCTGCCCACCCTTCCAGGGAACAATTCCTGATTCCCAGTGTCCCACCTAACCCTGCCCTCTGGCACTTTAATCCTGGATAATGTTGTGAAAGCATGCACCCACACACCAGCTGACCATAAAATAAATATTTATACTGCCTCAATTGTCTGTATACAAAGGACACAAGTGCTGGAAGCTGAGGTTCATGGATTTGTCCTCACACTGGATCAGAGTCCCTGAAATCCCTGTACTGTGGACTTGCACCCAGCCTGGCTCCCTCCATGACAGCTCTGCTCAGGCTCTGCTCCTTTCAAATGCCTCCATTTGTTTTGTGATAAATGAGTAATGCCATGGCTGACTCTCACAATTAAAAGGCAAATATCATGTATGTATGTTAGGAGCAGTTTTATAGATTTATAGCTGTGTTTACCCCCCTTGTGCTGTTCTCAGGGCTGCCCTGGGTGTGGGACATTTGGGAGGGTCACTCGTTCCTATGGCAGCACCTGAGCTCCAATCAAGGTGTCAGGCAGTGATCTCCAGCCCTGGGCAGGGAAGGAGGAGTCCATGGACAGAACTTTGGGAGGGGCTAAAGGGTTAAAAGGGGAAACCTCCAGCGTGTGGGTGAGCACATGTGGGGAAAGATCCTCTGCTCCTGTAATATTTTCTCCATTCAGTTTTCTGTTGTATTTTTTATAAGGTTTTAATAAACCTTTTACATTTTTAGAAGAGAGGATCATTTCTCAGTTTCATTTGTCTCTTTATTGCTCTGTCACTCCCCAAGTTTGAGGCCACTGGAGCTGCAGGGGCACAGGGGAGCAGTTGGAGTGACAGGGCCATGTTTGATAATGATCCCCTGGGCAGAGGACCCCCAGGGGAACATCTGAACCAACGCCCAGCAGGGGTAGAAGATGAAAAACAAGCAGATCACTGTCAGGGGATGATTCCCCCATCCCTTCCCCAGGGAAGGCAGCAGCTCCCACTCACTGCTCAAACCCTTCCATGAGCTCCACCTTGGTGGGTGATCCCAAGGGTTGGCTCTGCTCTCAACAGGAAATTTGGACACTAAAATCCATCTCTGGAGGGAACTGCAGCCTTATTGTGGCTCATTGTGAGCAGAGATCTTCCCCTTAGGTGCCAAATCTGCTTGTTCACTCTCCAAAATGATAAAAATCAGTTCTGAACACTTCCCATCAAGCTCACACAAATACCGGATCCTTGCACAGCTCCCTCAAGTTGCTCTGGGCCCCTGCTGTGGCTGCATTGATTTAACTGAGTAAATGTATTGGATCATAGACTCATTTATTCTAATGACCACTTGATAGAGTTGTGTACTCAATAGCAAAAATAACAAAACAAATATCTGTACACCACATCAGCACTGCTGGCTCTGGAGGCTGCAGCCACCTCAGAGCACAAATTTCTGTCTTTGTCAGCACTAAAATAACCCCAAACCTCCTCAGACACAGAAATGATGGTGCAGAAAACACCCAGACAAAGGAACGGGTTCTGAGTGAAGTGGTAAATTTGTTTAAAGAAAAATCCTCTAGGAATTTCTCTTGAAGATCTGCATTGTTCCATTCACTTGGTAGAACTGCATTAGGGGTCTGCTGGGAATTTTGCTGATAAATTCAGAGCCTGGGAAGGATTTGCCTGGCACTGGTGCAGTGATGTGAGACAGTCACAGCACCACGAACACTCTCAGTCCCTGCACATCACCCAAGAACGCAGAAATTACTGACAAAAAACCCAAACTGAAATGAAAAAAAAACCAAACAGAAGTAAAAACCTCTAAACTGAAGCACAACCCCACTGGCAGCACTGGTAACACAAGTGCCTGGAGAAATTAGGGCAAGATCCCAAAGGAAGGGGAGGGAGGGGGCCCAGCCCCTGTCCCACCTCCTGCAGCAGAGGGGCCCGGAGGACAGGGCAGGGTGGAGCTGAGCCTGCAGGACACCCAGGCCATCTCCATCTCCTCAGCAAGGATGGCCAGGGCACATCTCCACCCTGGTGGCCACAGGAACGTCCCCATCCTGCCAGTAGCTCAGGACAGCTGGGCCTGGGTGACTCTGTGAGAGCCACCAGTGATGGGACAGCTGTCCCACACAGGTGAGAGCTGGGTGAGCATGGCAAAGCAGAGGGGACACCTCTCTTCCCCACAGGCACTTCCAAAATGCTCCTGGTGCCTCTGCAGGGGCAGAAGCCCAGCCCCAGGTGGCCCTGGCAGGAGTGGTGCTCAGGGGACACCTGGAGAGCATCACAAACACCCAGGGGTCACTCAGGGCCTGGAACCTCCAGGGGGTTCTTTCAGAATCCCAGAAGGGTTTGGCTTGGAAGGGACCTTCACAGCCGTCCCATTCCACCCCCAACACCTTCCACCATCCCGGGGTGCTCCAAGACCTGTCCAGTCTGGCCTTGGGCACTGCCAGGGATCCAGGGGCAGCCCCAGCTGCTCTGGGCACCCTGTGCCAGGGCTTTGGTGCCAAGTTCCAGGTGCACTTGAAATCTGGGATACACACTGGGAAATGCGAGTTACCCACTGGGCTGCAGGGATTCCCTGCAGGCCTTTCCTCCCCTCACCCCAAGGAACTCCAGCATTCCCCACCCCCAGCACTGGGATCTTTGCAGCTTCTTCATTTACATTTTTCCAAAGGTCTTTTTGCTTTTTTATTTTCCCCAAGCAAGTAATTTAATTTTTTAGATTTTCTTTCACAGAAAAGGTCATTTTCTTCCTAACCCATCTCTTTGTTGCAAACAGTTGCCAACGCCTCGAGGTTTCTGTTTGTTTATGAGTGATTGAATGTCTATATTCCTGGTTTTCCTTCTTTTTCAAGCCTTAGTTCAGTTTTCCTCATATTTTTACTCCACTGAATGCCAGAGCTTGGAGGCAGGGCAATGTGTAGATTTTTATCTCACAGTGGGGATTCTTTAGAAGAAAAGAAGAAATAAACAGGCCAAGTCTGTTTTAAGTTCCCAATCTCAGATCTCCATGAAAATCAGACTTCCCTTTGAGTCAATCAAGATTTCCCTCCACAAAATTCCTGCAGTGCAGTGAGAGGTGATTTTATTACAGGAATGGGAAGAATCCAGGGAAGCCAAAGGCAGAGTCCAGCAGGATTGGATGGATGGATGGATGGATGGATGGATGGATGGATGGATGGATGGATGGATGTTGGACGGATGAGAGATGGATGGATGGATGGATGGATGGATGGATGGATGGATGGATGGATGGGGGATGGATGGATGGATGGATGGATAAGGGAGGGATGGATGATGGATGCATGGATGGATGCATGGATGGATGGATGGATGGGGGATGGATGGATAGATGGATAGATGGATGGATGGATGGATGGATGGATGGATGGATGGATGGATGGATGATGGACGGATGAGAGATGGATGATGGATGGATGGATGGATGGATGGATGGATGGATGGATGGATGATGGATGGATGGATGGATGGATGATGGATGGATGGATGGATGGATGGATGGATGGATGGGGGATGGATGGATGGATGGATGGATGGATGGATGGATGGATGGATGGACGGATGAGAGATGGATGGATGGATGGATGGATAGATGGATGGATGGATGGGTGGATGGATGGATGGATAAGGGAGGGATGGATGATGGATGGATGGATGGATGGATGGATGGATGGATGGGGGATGGATGGATGGATAAGGGAGGGATGGAGGGATGGATGGATGGATGGATGGATGGATGGATGGATGATGGATGGATGGATGGATGGATGGATGGATGGATGGATGGATGATGGATGGATGGATGATGGACGGATGAGAGATGGATGATGGATGGATGGATGGATGGATGGATGGATGGATGGATGGATGGATGGGGGATGGATGGATGATGGATGGATGGATGGGGGATGGATGGATGATGGATGGATAGATAGATGGATGGATGGATGGATGGATGGATGGATGGGGGATGGATGGATGGATGGATGGATAGATAGATAGATAGATAGATAGATAGATAGATGGATGATCCTGAGATCTGGATTGGGATTTAAGGCTGGGTGAAGCCTCCTCTCTGGCAGAAACTCCTTTCTGACACTGGGAGTGAGGAGATTTGGGATTTGCCCTGAAAATCCCCTGCCTGAAATTCATCACCTCTGCTCCATCACCCAAAGAGACTTTTCCAAAGGAAAAATTATCCCAATTCCAAGAAAACCAGCACTGGGGGTGGATCCTGGTCCTCAGGGGTGCTGGGGATTCTGATCCCCTCAGGAAGGAGTCCACAAAAAGCCAGGAAGCCTCTCCCAGCCCCATGATGGTGGGAGCTCAGGTAATGCTCCCACACATTCACCTTTCCCACAGGCTGCTCCTGCCACTTCCAAGTGAATCCCTGAGAAATCCACAGCACAATTCCTATTTCACACACCAGGCAAGAAAAAAAAAAACTCTCAAAAAAAGCCCTGGAGCTGCAGCCTGAGTTTATAAATAAACTGGCACAGAAAGGAGAACCTCTGGACCATGAGAGCTGCTGAAGGAAGTGTCCCTGCATGCTGCAGAGGGTGCACAGAGGGTGCTGCCTTCCAGGGCAGCCAGATCCTGAACCAAAGCTGCAGAGCATTTCTGAGGGCTAAATGTGCTGCTTGAAGCTCAAAACCACAGCTGGGCAAGGAAATCCTGCTTTTCTCCTGCTTTGCTGCTTCCAAAATCTCGCCATCTCCAGCTGTAAACTCTGCCCTGGAGGTTTGGGAGGGTGGATTTTGTTGCAGGGAAATTGTGGGGGTGGAAAGGAGGTCCCTTCACAGGCAGGTGAACATGAGGCTTGCCAGAATTACTGTGGTGGATTCATCCAGGGCTCCAGGGGCATGACAGGGACACTGTGCCACCACGAGCCAGGGCATGAAACCCTGCAGTGCTCACATCTGCTCCAGCTGTGCCAGCACATCTGGACACAGACCTTGGGACAGGGAGCAGTGTCTGGAGATGGATTCATCCCTGCATGGGCTCAGCTGTCCCTGTGCTGCCACAAATTCATGGAGAGCAGCAGGGCCAAAATGTCCTGGAAGCAAAGGGAGGCACAGTGGGGCAGCAGAACTGCTCCCCTTCCACTGATAACAGCACCACGGGACTGGAACTTACACCAAAAAGGTTTTGAAAGCCTTGCTGGCACCCACGAGGTGACATTTAGCTGTCCCCAGTGCACCCCGCTCCACCTGAGCCACTTCCCTCTACCTTTTTTGTACCAAAGGCAGTAAAAATGGCACTTCTGAAGCACAATTTGTCCCTTCCTGAAGATGATGCCCAAAGCAGATCCCTTGAATTGTACCCTGGAAGTGGCTGTTTCCCTCTGATAGCTCCAAGGGACACTCTGTGAGTGTCCCAGGTTATCTGGGGTGAGCTCAAGGACACTCTGGGAGAGTCACAGGATATTTGGGATGAGCTCAAGGACACTGAGCAGTGTCCCAGGTTTTTTGGGATGAACTTTACACCAGCCACCTGCAACCTGTCATAGATATTCTCACCTTTTAAATATGGATATGAGGAAACTATGACCTAAACTGCAGGAGCAACTGTGGCAGGAGATTTAATTCCTGAAACTAGGATATGATCTGGATGCTTGAGTTAAGGGGAACTGGTGAACTCAATGACCACAGCTGGGTGTCCCAGGAAAGGTCTCTGCCTTGGCTCCCAGCTCACATTGCAGTTATTTTGCAGGATAATCAATGCCAAGGTTTCCAATCTCTCCTTTACTTTTCCAGCTGGGAAAACCCAAGAAATGGTGGATATTTTAAATGTACAGATTTTTTTTTTCCATGGAAATAATTTGAAGATATCTCAGGTTCAACAATCAAAAAGTGCTGCCCAGAATGAGGTGGTGCTGTGGGATGATTTGTTTGGTGGAAGAGGATTTGGGGAGGTGTTCCTGGTGCAATGGTCCAGCCCCAATTCTCCATCTTTGGCCCCATCCATCCAATTTCCACCCATACTTTCAGCTGCATTTCCTGATTTAAACCCCAGAGCAGGCACCCAGAGGGAGGGCACTGGATCTGTGAATCACAGAGATGTGGAATGGATTGGCTTGGACGGACCTCAAAGCTCATCCCATTCCACCCCTGCCATGGGCAGGGACACCTCCCACTGCCCCAGACTGCTCCAAGCCCTGTCCAGCCTGGCCTTGGGCACTGCCAGGGATCCAGGGGCAGCCACAGCTGCTCTGGGCACCCTGTGCCAGGGCCTGCCCACCCTCTGAGTGAAGAATTCCTTCCCAATCTCTCACCTCTCTTCCTCCCCAGCAGTCGATTTGAGAAGGTTCTTTTAAAAGCTGACACAGCAGCTCCTGAAATCCAGGAATCAAGATTTTTGCAGCAGAGCAGCTCAGCACCAGCAAAAAATTCTGCTGCAAGATGTAAAATGTTTCATCCTGTGGTTTTACAACATCCTGCACCTGCCCAGAGGGGCTGCACTGCCTCAGGAGGAGGAGGAGGAGAGGGAGGAAGGGCTGACCCCAGAGGGGCACCTGGAACTGTTCCCACATCAAACTGGACACAGACACAGACAATTGCTCTGCAGCAAGGCTCATTTGCCATCATCAGATTAACTCCTCTGCAGGGACAGCAGGAGGAACTCACACACAGGAAGCAACTGCAGCAGGTTTATCTGAACTCCATAAAGAAAAATCCCTCTCCAGGCAAAATGGTCTTTGGAGACAGCCCGAGCGCAGCCCCTCACCCGCTGCTCCCTCCCTCCCTGTCCCTCCCTCCCTTCCTCTCCCTCACCTCCTGTTCCCTCATTCTCTCACCCCCTCTCCCCCACTCCCTGCTCCCCCACTCCCTGCTCCCCCACTCCCTGCTCCCTCACTCCCTGCTCCCCCACTCCCTGCTCCCCCACTCCCTGCTCCCTCATTCCCTGTTCCCTCATTCCCTCTCTCTCATTCCCTCTCTCTCATTCCCTCTCCCTCACTCCCTCTCCCTCCCTGCCCTGCCCTGTGCCACGGCCATTCCCTCACATTTTCCCCTTCATTTCACTCGATTAAGGCACTAATTGATTGACCAGATCAGGAGAGCCCCGATCTGTCCCTTGGGACTCTCCTGCATTCCCAGCTGCACGGGCAGAGCAGGAAACCTGAAACCTCGGTGCTGGGATGGGATGGGAACCTCCGTGTCCCTCTGCTGTCCCGTGTCCCCAGCCAGCGCTGATCCCCCTCCCCTCTCTCTGAATTCCCTCCCCAGCCAGCCCCAAATGCACCCGCACCGCTGGATGTGGGCCCTGCTCCGTTTTCCAGGGAACAAAATGTCCCTGGGGCCTGTGCAGGGGGTGCAGCTCAGAGTCAGGGGTCCCTGCCTGTCCCTGGCCTGTCCCTGCCTGTCCCTGCTGTCCCTGGCCATTCCTTGGCCTTTCCCTGCCTGTCCCTGCCTGTCCCTGGCCAGGCCCTGCCTGTCCCTGGCCTGTCCCTGGCCTGTCCTTGCTGTCCCTCCCTCCTCGCACAGGGGTGCTGTTGGATTTTTGGCCATTCCTCCTCACCCATCAAGGATCACAAACCCCTAACAAAAGTCTGAGACCCTGGAAAAAGGAAAAGGTTCCCCCAAACCCAGAGAGCACAAACAGCTGCTGAGCTGTTCCTTGTGCAGGACTTGTGCATTTCAGATTCCAGGACTGCTGGAATCTGAAATGCAGGGAACTCTCAGAACTTTGGGCCTGTCATCCAAAGTTTAGGATTAAACACAGGATTTGATCTGAGACCTTGAAAAGGCTTCCAACTGAGGTGCTAGAAGCGAGAATGTGGATTTATAGTTTAAAGCAGAGACACATTAAGCTAAGTAGAGGAAAGTTTAGAGTTTTAGAGTTTAAGATATAGAAAAAAGAAAAGTAGTCACAGAGGTAAACAAGAAGTTTAGAATGCAGTGCTGTAGGTTTGTGTGCATAACATGATAGCTAAGAAAGCTTACACTGTAGCATGGATCCATAAGATGGAATATTTAAGGATGGGTCAAAAACATAAATATTCTTGTTGGCAGAGTTTTATTGGTCAATAACTCCTTAAAAAGTCCTGCAACTAAAGGTCTTGTGACCTTCTTGAACCATGCAGTGAAGATGTGAGCTGAGCTCACCCTTCCTGCCTGTGTAGAAGATAAGAAAATAAACCACATCATCAAAACCAGCTCAGAGGTCCTGTCTCAATTTCCTTCCAAAATTGCCCACAAGTAAATTATCACACAGGACCTGCCTCCCCAAACCTGGGAGGACGTCCCGGCAGTGAGAAATGAGAGCTCTGGACAGTCTTAGCAGGGGCTGATACTGGAATTTGGATTTTGGCTGATATTGGAATTCTGCTGCTCCTGCAAAGCAGCTTTGTTTATCCCCAATGCCCAGGCTGCTCCTTATGGCATGCACAGGCACTGTGGCTGAGGGGTTGGTCCAGCCCTGTCCCCTCATGCCACACAAAGCCCCAGATATCCTGCCTGAAATTTCCTGCAGGCTCTGTGTGCACACAGCAAAGAGAAAAGGGGGGAAATCAATCAGGCAGCGCCTTGGCTCTCGGCTGGTCAGGTACAAAGTATACTTGATAATTTGGCTTTTCCAAATCACCTCATCAGTGCTGTGGGCACAGAATTTCCCCTGCACCCGATGCAGATGCAGCCCTGTTGTTTAACAATGCCACTTCTCCTAACTTCCCAAAGTATTTCAGCCACCCTAGAGAGGTTCATTCCATTCAGAACCTCTCATCCAGGGCTGTTATTCCCTCTGGACCCCATGGCCTGGAGCTCCTTCACATTCCATCCTAAAGGAGGTGTTTAACCCTGGATCCTGGAGGTCTTTGCCCTTAGAAATGAGCTTGGCAAAGACACCCCAGCTGGAGGCTGGAGGGAAGGCTGGAGGGCAGCTGCTTTGATGGGGAGGGAAGGCACTTTTGGGATGCCCACATGGTCCCTCTCTCCCGTGGGACTGATTGAAGAAGCTTTGGGGTGAGGTTTCATGGTGGCACTGCCCAGCCAGGTGTCCCTTTTGTCCCATCCTTGCCTCCCAGCCCTGGGCACGGCCACAGCCTTGTGGGCACCATTCTCTCCTTAAAATACTTCCTTGGGAATGGCTACAGGGCTGAAGGGCTCTGTCAGCAACCCAGGCTCAGCCCCTGCCACTCGCTCCAGAAAATGTGGAAATTGCATATCAGGGGAAATGGGGAATACAGCCAAGCCCTGGTTCCCACAAAGGCTTGACTCCATCAGGAGTCCCACTGGAGATGATGCAGAGGCAGAAATGCTCAGGGATGAGGTGACTGATGGCCCTGCAGAGGGATTGGGTAAAGCCAGGGAACAACAGGCAAAGAGAACCTGTTCCCTGAATGACACTTCCATGATTTTTTCCTTGCTTTTTCTTTGGGAAAAAGCTGCAGAGACATTGTACTCCAACCCCAGAGGAAAAGCAACCAGAGCTCTTCAAGGGCTCAGAAATCCAGGGCAGTGCTGAGTAAAGAGGTGGTAGAGCCCATATCTGCTGTTTTCCAAGGCCATGGAGCACTGGTGGAACTCAGTCAGAGCTTTGCTGCCTGAGGAGCCCCCGAGGCTGCCCCTGCCCACCCACGGCACCTGGAGCCTCTGCTCCCTTTTCCCTGTCCCACCACAGCCAGGGAGGCACCAGGGCCATGTCCCTGTGGAAGCTGATCCCAGGAACCCTGCTGCCCTAAATCCAGGCACAATCCTGTCTCGTTCCAGCCTCATTCCAGGCATTTGCAGGGGTGGGAGTGTCACTAAAAGCAGTGGGTCAAAGCATGAGTGGAACTTTTAGGAAGGCTCCAGACTTCTCTGCTCCCTATCCAAGAGCTGAGCTCACAAACCTGATTTTCCCACCAGGATTTTTGCTTCTTGAGCAGCTCCTGAGGGGCTAGAATTCTGGAAGGTGCCAATGACTCCATGGGATGAGATGTGCTCCCTCCTCTCCCTCCCAGCCTGGGATGAGGCTGCCAAGGAGCAGTGAAGGCACTAAAACATCCCTGGCTCCCAGTCCTGCCCTTCCTGGTGCCATTTACTCCCCCCAGATGCATCACAAACCATGGGGGCTTCACCAGCACCAAACTCCTGCTTTGACAACCAAATCCAGGAATCCAGAGCAGAATTTTCAGGGTTATTCCTGTCCCATGCTAGGAGGCCAGGAACAAGTTTTTAAAAGCCTTTTAAAATACTCTTCCAAAGCTCCACCCAATTCAGTCTGGATGGGGCTGGATGGTTGTAAAAGAAGGCAGAAAATCTCATTTCCAGGTTTGGCTCTTTTGCTTCATTAAACTTGAGAACAGCTAAAGTTTCTCAGCAGGCCAGGGTTGTGGGATGGTCAGTAAAAGTAGCTGGAATCCCACAGGAAGCCACACATTTGAACCATTGGCAGCAAACATGCAGCTCTGTGTTTTGGAGGATTTTTGATCCTGCCATAACAGCCTGAACTGCTTTTCCTGGAAGCTCCAGTGCTGTTTAAAGTCTCACTGCAGGGCAGGCAAAAAGCAGCTCCCAGTGCTGGATCTGTCTCCTTCTGGTACCTGGGACCAGCAGGACCCAACCACCCCGGGAAGCACCCGGGGGCAAAACTTTCTCTGGCGCAATACAGAGTGCTCATCCCCAAACTCAGCAGAAATCCCAGTGGGACCTGACCTGCCCAGCACATTCCCTCTGTGTGGAACAACCCCTGCCACAGCCAAGGACAGGGACACACTTCTGGGAGCAGCCAGGCAGCTTCAAGGTTCCCTACGCAAAAGATTCCTGGAGAAAAATGCTTTTCTTTTCTAAAAGTGAATCCCAGACTCTCAAAGGTGCTGCACAAGTCTCTGGGTGCTTTTCTGTGTCCCGCTGCATCCATCCACAGGAACACAGGGCTTGGCTGGACACAATTCCCTCCCCCAGCTAGGATGTTCTTCCAAAGCCCCCAGCATGATGGACCTCAACATCTTTCCACAATCATTCCCACTCAGTAAAACATCCTGTGCTCCTCAACAAATCCACTCAGGAAGCTGCTGAGAGCTGCCTGAAGATGCAATTCAAGCATTGCTGACTTACCTGCCAGAATATGCTGTCTATTGTGTTCCCCAGGAAGCCGTCCCTGCCCTCCGATGACACCAGCTTAGGCCCCAGAATGGTCATAAATTCATCAAAATCCACCTGGCCATCCCCTGGAATGAGAGGAAAAGATCAGAGACTCAGAAATCAGAGAGAAGGTTGGGTTGGAAGGGATTTTGAGGGACTTTAGAGGCCATATAGTGCAGTACCCTGATGTGAACAGGGACACTTTCCACTGTCCCAGGCTGCTCCAAGCCCCTCCAGCCTAGCCTTGGGCACTGCCAGGGATCCAGGGGCAGCCACAGCTGCTCTGGGCACCCTGTGCCAGGGCCTGCCCACCCTCATTATTACCAATGAATTACTCCTTCAAGCCCAGCATGCCCCTCTGGACTTGCTGCACATCAGGGATCCGCCACACTCTGGGAAACCTCCACAGCAACTTCCCAGTGCCCACAGACCCAAATCCTTTGCTGTGCCAGGGAATGGCCCCTGTCGTGTCCCAGATGTCCCCAAGGACAGAATCAGGCCATGCACTGAGGGGAACAGGTCATTCCCCAGTCCCAGAGAGTCCAGAGGCAGCTCCCAAAAAGCCATTTTGGCAGGGGGACAGGAGCCAGCAGCACAGCCAGGGCTCTCCCTCTCAGGTTCTGCACAAGTTTTACAGGGCCAGCGCCAGGCTCCAGAGGGAGGGAGGGCAGGCAGAGCAAGAGCCAGGCTCTTGCAGAGCAGGGGCCAGGCCACTGCAGATCCAGCAGGCAGAGCAGGGGCCAGGCCATTGCAGATCCAGCAGGTTTTTCAGCCCAGCTTCCCAGCAGCATCCGTGTGTGCCTGGCATGCAGAGCAGGCAGTGCAGGCACAGCCTCAGTGCCACCAGCAGGAACAGGTGACAGGTCCTGCCCCTAATGAGCCCAGCTGGTGCAGTGCTGAGTGTGGCTCCTGCTCTGAACAAGGCACGGGGATGTTTGGAGGGAGTTTTGTACCAAATGTCACTTTTCCCTCCACAAAAAAAAAAAGGAATATTCATGCCTGCTGAAAGATCTTTAAACTCCCTGTCTGTCTGAGCAGTTCAATGCCCAGATCTCCTGAGAATGCTTAACCTAATGTGATGGAAAATCTCCTTCATTGATCAGGCCATGGACATCTCCTCCTCCATGTTAATGAACTGAAGGGCTGGGTAAATCAGCCCTGCTCCCAGCGCTGGCAGGATTTGTGGCTGTGTTTTACTCCCATTCAGGGGGAAGTGACCGCATCCAGCCCTCCCTGGAGCTGCTGCAGTTAAGTCACCAGGTGCGAGAAGTGTCTCAGACCTGTGAGACTCCAGCAGATCAATGCCAGGGCCGCGACTGAAACACCGGCAGTGCCCGTGGCAGCGCCGTGTGCCAGCCGTGCCACCACCACTACCTGAGCTTCTTATCACACCTGTGCTTCTTATCAATCACATCTGTGCTTCTTATCAATCACATCTGCACTTCTTATCACATCTGTGCTTCTAATCAATCACATCTGTGCCTCGTATCACACCCCGTGTTCTGATCAGAGCAGCCGCGCGGCTGATCACGATCTCCCGTGCCCTTATCTCGGCACAAACGCCGTGAGAAAACCAGCACAGCCCGGGCACAAAACCAGCACAGCTCGAGCACTCTCTGGGCTGAATTGAGATCTCCGGGCACCGGGAGATCTGGGATTTCTGGGAGGAAATATCCTGGGGTGAGGCTCTGAAAGGCAACCCTGCAGGGATCCTGTGAAATGGGAGGGATCCGCTCATGGTCCCGCTGCTAAAGCCGCTCCGAGGCTCTGCAGGACCGAGCTCATTTCTGGGCCAGCACATTGAGGTAAGGAGTGGGCAGCCCATCCCCTGGAGAGCCATTCTGTAAAACATTTCTGGGCGGTGGGAAACGCGTTGCCCCCGGCGCCCCTCGGGGGCCATCCCGCGGATGGATCGGTCCCGGCACGCCGGATCGCTCGGGAAGGGAACAGCGGCTCCGGGTGATTTTACACCGCAGCACAGCGCCCGATGGCACCACAGCAGCGAATCCATGCGCTGGGATGCAGATCGGAATGCTTTGGGATGCTAATGTCTTTAAATTAGCCAGATTAACAAGAAAACAATTTGTATTTTAAAGAGAAGCTGGTACCTGCCCCCGCATTCATTTGGCCCTGTGCCTATGTGACCCCGAGCACGGAGTTACTCAGTTCGGGCGCTCTCCAATGTCACTCCACCCTCAGAGGACACGCAGGACTCGGTCCCACACGTGATTCCAGAGAAAAGGACTGCTGAGCTCTGACTTTGTACAAGACTTCGGGCAGCCCCTCGCTCGTGACTTCCCTGTGCTTCTGCCAGGGATCATCACTAACTTCACAGGCTTTAATTATCAGCTTAATGAGAGCATTTTCCACAACCTCGAAAGAAAGATGCCATTGAAAAATGCATTATCCCCTTATTGACTGCTTTTTCAGTTAAAACTCTTAACTAGCAAGGCAGCTAGACCCCACTTTTGCCTGGTAGAAATATCCCTTTAACATTCATGTGAAGCTGCAGAAAACAAACCTTCCCTGCCATCAGCACCTCAGGAGACTGCAGCATCATTTCATCAACAGAGAGAAATCACGGGTTTGTCTGAAAATTCCATTTGACAGCCACGAGAGAAATGTTATAAAAACCAACACAAAAACCTGCACGGGGCTGCTCTGCACAGCCTGGGCACCACCACAGCCCGGTTTTCACATCCCATCCTGGGAGCACAGTGTGGAATTGCACAGCCTGGGCACCACCACAGCCCGGTTTTCACATCCCATCCTGGGAGCACAGTGTGGAATTTGGGTTTGGCACAGGACGAGCCGCCCAGCTCGCCCTCCTGCTCCTCCCCACTGCCTCGCACCAGCGCTGGGAGCTGCTGGCGGATCGAGCCCTGGAATCAAATACAACCCTCCCATCCCTGTGCTGCAGATGTGCTGCTCTCCCCAGGGTCCTTGGGATTCTGAGCCATGTGTGGATTATCCACAAATTAACTCAGAGCTGGTTTAAGGATGGGTAGAAAGGAGAAAAAGTCTGTGTTGGAGCTCTTGTGCTGTCTGTTCTCCCTCACCTTCCTCACTCCTCTCCAGGAGCCATCCCACAATCCCTGATCCCAGCAGGGCTCACAGGACCCCAGTCCCCCTGTGAGATGGGTGCTCCCCTCCTCTGCCTCCAGCCTCCCACTGAGGCCTGAGCACAGCTCATCCCACAGGATGAGAAGCCCTGGGAAGGTTGTGCTGGAGGGGCGCAGGCAGGACAGCTGCAGCCAGGTGGAGCAGGATGTGCTCCCTGGCCTGGGACAGCCCCGGGACAGCTCCCTCCTGTCCCTGCTCCCAGGCACAAACACAGATTTATAAACCCTGCTCGGGCTGAGGTCCCTGGCTGAGGAAGGGAAATGGTTCCGTGGGGACCGGGCAGCGATGGGTTAATGGCTGCACCTGAGGGTTTCAGAGCTCTTTTCCAGCTTAATGATTCCATGATTCCAAGGCACTCACACATTTCCAGAGCTTGTTTATGAACTGGGAGGGCAGGGAAACCTAGGGGCAAGGTGGGGTGGGGTCTGCTGGGACATGGAAACCTTGGGAATGGGGGTGAGGGGTCCATTGGGACATGGAAACCTTGGGAATGGGGGTGAGGGGTCCATTGGGACAGGGAAACTTTGGGAATGGGGGTGAGGGGTCCATTGGGACATGGAAACTTTGGGAATGGGGGTGAGGGGTCCATTGGGACAGGGAAACCTTGGGAATGGGGGTGAGGGGTCCATTGGGACAGGGAAACCTTGGGAATGGGGGTGAGGGGTCTATTGGGACATGGAAACTTTGAGAATGGGGGTGAGGGGCTGCTGGAACAGGACAGCCTGGCAGGTGGCAAAGGGGGTGAGCACAGAGGGGTTCCAGGCAGGATTCCACCCCATCCCTGAGTTCCCTGGGCCAAGGGATGGGTCACTGCCTGTGTTGGTGATCTTAGCAGGATACCAGAGCTGAGCTTAAGCACTGGTTTAAACCCACCTAATCACTCCTTGATTCCCTCTCAGCAGTGCCCTCACATTTTCCTTCCCTGTAAAGCTCTCTGTTAATCCTGGCATTAATGCCACCGAGTCACCTGTGGACACCAACGCTGTGGCTGAGCCTCATGACTCAAACAATGATTCAGAACCTCTCTGGCCACCCCAGCAGAGCCAAATCAGATCAGCTTATCATGCCCAGGCCCTCAGCTGGGTGAGAAGAGCTCCAGGTGCCCACAGACCTTTGCTCCCTGCAGGACTCAGCCCTGGCAGGAACCAGGGAAGTGTGACAATAACAAGGCATGGCAGTGGTGGGAGCCTGGCTCATTGTTCCGTCATGGGAAGAGGATGCTGAAGGCACCAAGCAACACCTCTGAGTTCTCTGGGAACCTTCCCAGTGCCACAGACCTCGTGTGGCCAGCAGGGACTTGCCAAAGCTCCCCCTCACTGCTCCTTCATGGGGTGCAGAGAGACCCTGAGGGTAATTCCAGTGTGAGGAGCCCCAGCATCAGCATTTGCCATGTGTGAGCTCAGTTTGGCCACTCCCATAGCTCCACAGAGCTCCAGCAGGGAGCTCTGGGAATCCTGGGCTCCCATGGCACATCCAACACACTTGTGCCAAGTGTGGGGATGGCAGGGCTGGTGCTGGATCATCTCTAAGGTCCCTTCCACCCCAAACCACTGTGGCTCTTTGATTCCAAGGGCACCAAGGAAGATGGAGCAGCAGCAAAGAGCAGTGTGGAGCTGGGAATCCGGGGGTTTTTCCAGACCTTGCAGCCCAGGGACAGTTGCTTTGGACCTGAGTGACTCAAGGACAGGATGTCTGCACCTCTGCAAAATGTCCATTGGGCCTCCTAAATAAACCTGTGGGACCACAAAATCATGGAATCATTGAGGTTGGAACTGACTTCCAGGATCATCAAGTCCAACCTTCCCCCAGAACTGCCCACCACTGGTCACCACTGACTCCTGTCCCCAAGAGCCACATCCACATGGTTTTTGAACATTTCTGGGAATGTCTGACCACCCTTCCAGTGAAGAAATGTTCCCAATGTCCACCCTGAGGCTCCCCTGGCCCAGCCTGAGGCCATTCCCTCTCTTCCTGTCCCTGTTCCCTGGAGCACAGCCCGACCATCCTACCCCCACCCCCCCCCCCCCCCCAGCTGTCCCCTCCTGGTAGGAGTTGTGCAGAGGAGATGGGACAAAGGAAAAAGAAAATCATTAATGACTGAACACCTGGAGGGGACTGGAAAAGTACCACTGCCCTCCAGGGAGCAGACTGTGGGTCAGACACCATCTCAGAGGAGATGAAAGAGCCTGCAGCCCTTTGGAAAGGGGATTTACTCCCTAAGGCATTTGCCTTCAACACCAATTCTCCTCCAGGTTCTGATCCCATGTCCCCAGCACCGAGAGGTTCCAGGTGCCACCAGCTGCTCCTGCTGGTTCTGCAATGGTTTGTAAGAGCTGAGCACAGAGAATTCCCACCCTCTCCCTAAGCTGTGAGCTCAGACAAAGGATTTCATCTTCCCTCAGCCCTTCACTACAGGGAGCAGGGGAAGTTGGATCTGCTGGGATGTGCAGCAGGAACCAGAGCCAGAGCTGTGCAGTCACCTTGTCAGGGCACCAGCAGCCCCAAACACCCCCAGCTGCACCCAAACCACCCATCCCACCTCTCCGTGGTCCTGATCCCACAGGATCCAACCTCAGAAGTCTGCTCAGACTGGAAATGCCAGGCAGGGAGAGCAGGGCTCCAAATCCCCTCATCCCAGGGAGCAGCAGCAGCTCCTGGGAACTCCTGCCCAAGCTTTGAGGGAATAAGGGAATGCTCAGAGCAGCAGGGGTGGCCCCATCCTGCCCGGTTCCCATGGGACAGCCCCACCCTCAGCCCTCAGGAGAGACCCCTGTCTCTGCAAAAGTCTCCTGTCCCAGCCACTGCCTTGGAGGGTGGAATTAAATCATCATTGGGCTGGAGAAAGGCAGAGCTGGAGAGGGGAAGTGGAGGGGGAAAACATGCCTGGAAATGAGAGGGGGAAAGGAAATGAGGGGAGGGGGGGAAAGAGAAATGAGAAGGGGAAAACATTTCTGGAAATGAGAGAGGGAGAAGGGAAATGAGAGGGAGGGAAAGGAAAATGAGAGGGGGGAAAGATGACTGGAAATGAGAGGGGGAGAAGGGAAATGAGAGGGGGAAAACATTCCTGGAAATGATGGGGGGGGCGGGGGGAAGGGAAATGAGAGGAGAGAAAAGGAAAATGAGGGAGGGAGAAGGGAAATGAGAGGAAGGGAAAGGAAAATGAGAGGGGGAGAAGGGAAATGAGAGGGGGAAAACATTCCTGGATTGCATCACCTCCAATCCTGGGAAGAACTGACTTAGCCTGGGTTTCAGAGCCTTGTATATCGAATTGGTTGAATAATGCTCACTGATTACTCCCTAAATGAGCCTTTCCCTGGCCGTTCTCAGGATAATCAGGTCCCTGGAAGTTCCCTGCGTGGCCCCGGGCCGGGGTGAGGATGAGAATGTGCGCTGGGAGCTGACGAGCACCGCACTCCTCCTGCCGAGCGTGACCTCCAGCGAGCAGCGAGGTGAGATATTTAAAGTTAATGAGCTGGGTTTGCAGCTCGGGGCGCGGAGCACACAAGTGCTGTTTATTTTTATTCTCCAGCAGCTCCCTGCGGTGCCCGGCCGGCCCGGGCTGTGTCATTGCCGTGCCAGGCTCAGCCGGGCAGGGCTGGCACGGTCTGGGCGAGGCTGTGTCCTGGGATGAGGCACAAGATGGGCAGGAACACCTCCAGCCTCAGGAGATTTCCCAGACAAGGCTTTTGGTTTCAAAGACTGGGAGGTCAGAGCCTCCTCAGCAGCCTGACCCCTCGCCCAGCACAAGGCAGAGAATTTCTCCCTAATTACAGTTCAATCAGGGAAAGTCTGGCACAAAACTTTGGCCTTGGAAAACAGTTTTAATGATAGACAGCTCCAGTGACTTCGGGGAGGAGAGAAACAGCTGCCCCCACTGCCAGGAAGGATGCGGGTCTGTAGGAGTGAATCCAGGAGAGCACAGAGCTGCTGCCAGGTCTGGGACACCTCTGGAGCCAGGCTGGGACAGCTGGGGGTGCTCACCTGGAGAGGAGAGGGCTCCAGGGAGAGCTCAGAGCCCCTTCCAGGAACTAAAGGTGCTCCAGGAGAGCTGGAGAGGGACTGGGGACGAGGGATTGAGGGGCAGGACACAGGGAATGCCTTCAGATGGACAGAGGGCAGGGCTGGATGGGATATTGGGAATTAGGAATTGTTCCCTGGCAGGGTGGGCAGGCCCTGGCACAGGGTGCCCAGAGCAGCTGTGGCTGCCCCTGGATCCCTGGCAGTGTCCAAAGCCAGGCTGGACAGGGCTTGGAGCAGCCTGGGACAGTGGGAGGTGTCCCTGCCCATGGAATGAGAGGAGCTCTAAGATCCCTTCCCACTCAAACCATTCTGGGATTCCATCAAAACTTCGCTGGATCTGAGAAAAGGATAAATATCTCCACTGGAGCCCCTCTGTCCCATAAGTCCCTCCACTCCTGCAGTTTTCAGAGCAGTTATGTGGATCTGGTTCCATGACAGCCCCACAGAAAATCTCCATGGATTGTAGGGACCATCCCTGGAGGAGGGGGTTCCATGGGGCTGGAAGGCACCAGCCCAGCCAGAAGGGAGGAGCAGGGGGTGTTTGTCCATCCTGCCGAGCAGAGGAGCTAGAGAGTTCCTCACTCTGGCACCCTTCTCTTATCCTGCAGGGGGAGGGAACAGCTCCCCAGGCCTGGTTTGTCCCATTAAAACTAAATCTGTGACCTCCCCATGTCCCCAGGGACTGAGGGGACAGGGACCTGCTTCTGCTCCAGCACAACACTCAAACCAGGAGGAAAAGTCCCAGGCAAACAGGACTGCAGTAAGGAATAAATGCCCATCAGACACCTGCCAGCTCCACAGCAGCCCCAGAGAGCTGTAGGATGCCCAGGGACCAGCCCTGCCACCAGATGTCCCCAGGGAAGGGCCCTGCTGAGGGGGGTGTGAGTCCCCAGAGCCCCCAGCCCTCTCTGAAATCCCCTCCCTGGGCACCCAAACCCATTTGGCAGGTCTGTGCAGACTCTGGTCTGTTCCCAGCCGTGAGCAGCTGGTCCCTGTGTCCCATGGACCAGGAGCAGTGGGATCACCTCAGATTTCCCAGGATTCCATCAGCTCTGCCCCCTGCCCTGGGAGGGGCAGAGAGCTCTGGGTGCACCTTGGGCAGCACCAGCAGCTCATTACTCTGGGGACTCCCTGGGGCACACACACCCTGGGAAGCCAAAATGATCCCAGGGCGCTGCATTTCAGCAAGAAATAAAATTCCACAAGTATGGAAACAAAGCACAGGGCATGAGTTGCATCCCAGCCCAAGCATGGGTGGGTTCCAGAGGGGACACTGCACTTCAGGCCTTCCTTTTGTGCTGGGCTGCACGTCAGCAAAGGCAGGGTGGGCTATTACTGGGTATAATTTGATATAATTCGGTGTAATTTGATGAACTTGTAGCTGTCACTGAGCTGCAGATTTGACAGGCTGCAGCAGCAGCTGTAATTACTCCTCATTTCTGCAGTGAGAATACAGAGTGGGATAAAATGTGATAATCCTCATTGTCCAAATGAGAGCAGACATGGAGAGAGTGGCCCCTATAAATCCAGACAAGTCTCATCAAATCCATCCTGCTGCCCAAAATTCCCAGCTCAGTAACGCATTTTAAAGGACAGCCAGGCTGGAATGTGGCTGGATCATTGCGCACACTGAAAAATCACTCTGAGATCAAAGGACAAACCCCAAATCCGTCATAATCCATTGCCCCTGGATCCCTGGAAGTGCCCAAGGCCAGGCTGGATGGGGCTTAGAGCAACTTGAGATAGTGGAAGGTGTCCCTGCCCATGGCAGGGGATGGAGTGAGATGATTTTTAAGATTATTTCCAACCTAAACCTGGGATTCTGGGATTCTCTGACTCCTGTGAACTCTGATTTTAATCCCAGAAATGGTTCTTTGTCCCCTTCCAGCAGCCTGGGCTCTTTTATACTGAAACACATTTTATATTGAGATATAAGACTAAATATTTTATCCACCTCTTTTCATGCTGATTCACAAGGAAACATCCACCACAGTAAAAAACCTCAGGAAAACCCAAAGAAGAAAAGTGGGAGAGACAAAAGAAGCAGAGAAAATGTTTCCAGCTTGGGAATGTCACCATTGTCCCACACAGAGCAGCTCAAGCTGAGCTTGTGGACAGAAGCCAACATTTCATTGATCAAAGGTTGGACAGGATGATCTTGGAAGTCTTTTCCAGCCTTAATGATCCTGGGATTTGTCCAGCCTTAATGATCCTCTGATCCTGGAATTTGTCCATGCCTAAGGACAAGGGATTTGCCAGGGGAAAGCTGAACATTTCATTTTTGAAGGAGAGATTTGCTCTGTCTCCAGATGTTCCAGACCATGCCCCTTGACCATTCCCATGCCTGTCCTGAGCCCTGGTGTCCCTTCCCTCCCCAGGAGCCAGGGCAGGCAGACCAAAGCAAAGTCCCTGGGGTGTCACAGACAGCAGGACAATGGCCTGGAGGGACCCGGTGACCTTGACACCACATAGCCATGGCTGTCACTTCTTCCCTTTCCAAAGAGAATCTGGGACATTCTGGGATGTGTCACCTGTAGTGGTAGAATTGCAGAGGTGACATCCTGGGGAGCAATGAAAAACTGGGGGGGAATCTCAATTTGAA
Organism: Haemorhous mexicanus; assembly: GCF_027477595.1. NCBI lineage: Eukaryota > Metazoa > Chordata > Aves > Passeriformes > Fringillidae > Haemorhous > Haemorhous mexicanus. The sequence goes on along the minus strand of NC_082362.1, from coordinate 1,150,553 downwards.
GTTCTGGAAGAGTCCTGGAATCACTGAGGTTGGAAAAGACCTCCAAGGTCATCAGGTCCAACCATGGTCACCAAACCACAGCACCAATGGCACTTCTGCCTGGGTTTGAACATCCAGAACAGCCTCAAGCTGTTCTGGAAACAACCAGGAAAAGTTTAGGCTGGATATTGGGAAAATGTCTCCATGGAAAGGCTGGTCAGGCATGGACGCTGCCCAGGGCAGTGGTGCAGTCCCCACCCCTGGAGGGGTTTAACAGCCCTGTCGATGTGGCACTTGGGGACATGGGGCAGTGGTGGCCTTGGCAGTGCTGGAGGTGGTTGGACTCGATGACCTCAGAAATCTTTTCTAACCTCAATTATTAAATGACTCTTCCAGAATTTGAAGTTGAGATTCCCCCATTTTCCATTGCTCCCAAGGGTGTCACCATCCCAGAATGTCCCAGAGGTTCCAGGCAGGTCCCTGGTGAAACCAGCTTGACTTTTGCTTCATCAAAACACTCCCTATTTTCATCCCAATAAATAATTTGACATCCAGGGGTGGATTTTTCCCCCCTCTTGTGGTAGCCTGGAGTTATTTTTCCAGCTGCTCCTCTAATTAGTGCACCAAGTGCTCATTTTATTCCTCAGATAAAAATCCCAATGAAACCATTTGTGACACTTAAGTCACACATTCATCTCTTTTATGGCAAATCCTGCTTAAAGAAGAAGAATCCCAGATAAGGCCACACATTCCATGTGCCATTTCCCAGCATTTTTATCAGCGCTGCTGCCAGTTGGAAGAATTTACAAATAATTCCTTTTTCCAGCACAGAAATGTATAAAATATTTCCCTTTCCCTGTGCTGGCAGAACATTCCAGCTCATTCCCCAGCTTGCAGTGAGAAGCACAGGCCCCTCTCACAGTTTGTGTCCATGAAATGCAGAATTATGGCTGAAAATTAGGGGTATCCATGAGATAAAGGTCAGATTTGACCTCTGGGAGCATTTCCAGACCAAAATATTGGCTCCCTACAAAGCACAGCTCCCAGAGGGATGCCCAGGTCCACCAACAACCTCTGTGGGAACAGCCCCACACTTCCAAACAAAGCTTTGGGCTACTGGGAATATCAGAACCCCCAGCCCTCACCTCCCTTCCTAAAGATAAACATTTTTGCCCAGCAAATCCCTTTTCTTCCTGTCCTGTTCTGGCACTTCCCATCCCAGCAGTGCCACAACGTCTCCTGGAGTTCACAGAAGGAGGGTTCTGAGGATTTCTCATGATTTCTCTGGAGACCTTGAAATATTCCAAGGAGATTCCCATTTTTCTCCATGACTGAGGGGAGTTTATGCCAATTGCACAATTTTCCCCATGGCAACTGTGTTTCTTCAGCTGGGTGAAGCTCACTGTCCTGGGTTACAAGATGTAGCTGGGGTGTGTGTGCTATCTCCATCTGTCAGAGCTGGGGCAGTTCTCTGCTGTTCATGGGGCAGGTTTCTTTATCTCTTCCACAGTCAATCCTCCCTCCAGGAGATCTCTGCTGTCCATGGCCACTGAGTGTCCCTGCAGGGCTGATCAAATTCCACCATCCCATGGGAGATGCTCCACCCAGGGGAGGAGCCAAGCATTCCTCCCTGGATCCAATCTGACCTGGGCACAGCCCAGCAGCCTTTGCCCACTGTATTCCCAGAGGAGCAGCTTTCTCCTGCCCTGCATTCCCAGAGGGAGAGCAGGCCCATCTCCAGCAGCCCTGGAGCTCCAGAGGAAAACTCCCCCCTTGTGCAGGATCCCTGCTCCAGCAGAACCACAGCTGGCACTGCAGGAGGGCTGAGACCCCCTGGGATGGGACTGTGCCACCACCCTGAGCCCCCCTGGGATGGGACTGTGCCACCACCCTGAGCCCCCCTGGGATGGGACTGTGCCACCACCCTGAGCCCCCCTGGGATGGGACTGTGCCACCACCCTGAGCCCCCCTGGGATGGGACTGTGCCACCACCCTGAGCCCCCCTGGGATGGGACTGTGCCACCACCCTGACACACAGGGGTCAGGGACTGCTCTGACTCTGGCAGTGGGGTTTGTATTACTGCATTTTTCTATTTTTATTTTCTTCCCTAGTAAAGAACTGTTATTTCTCTTCCCATATCTTTGCTGGAGAGCCCTTAATTTAAAAATTATAACATTTCAGGGGGAAGGGGTTTACATTTTCCATTTCAAGGGCGGCTCCTGCCTTCCTGTCTTGGTTTGGAAAGACAGGTGCCTGCTAAGGAAGGCAGGAACCTCCCCTGAAATGGAGAATGTAAACCCTCCCCCCGCTCCTCCGAATTGCTATAAATTTAAGGGGCTCACAGGCAAAATATATGAGAGCAGGAAATAAAAGTTCTTTAATAGGGAAGAAAATAAAATATAAAATAAACACTGCAGTGAACTAAACCAACACTGATAGAGCCAGAACACAGCCTGACACCCTGTGGGTCAGGGTGCTGGCAGCAGTCCAATTGGAATTGTGGCTCAGCCCTCCTGCAGTGCCAGGGGTGGTTCTGCTGGAGCAGGGATCCTGGAGAAAGGTGCAGTCTGCCTCTGAAGATCCAGTGGAAGAGGCAGCTGCTGTTCCTCTGGGAAATGCAGTGGAGAAGTTGTGCTGGTGTTCCAGAATCTTCAGATTATATCCGGGTAGGAATGCTTGGCTCCTCCCTCTGGGCTCACATCTCCCAGTGGGATGCTGTAGTTCTTATCAGCCATGCAGGGACATCCAATGGCCTGTTATCAGCAGGTGTGTCCCCAGAGGGAGGAGTGGGTGTGGAAGAGATAAGGAAAACTGCCCAATTAACAGAAGACAACTGCCATGCAGATGGCAAATAGAATACATCTTGCCTTGCAATCTGGGTCACTTCCTTAGCAGACACCTGGCTTTTCAAACTAAGACACCTGACAGAATCCCAGAATCATGGAATACCTGAAGTTGGGAGGGACCCACAGGGATGAGGGAATCCAAATCCTGCCCTGTACAGACACCCCAACAAGCCCACCCTGTGCCTGGCAGCACTGTCCAAGCTTTCAGCAAAGCTTTAGAAGTACTGGAGGAGGGATTTGTGGGGATCCACAGGATCCCCAGCCCTGCTGCTCTCCTGCCTCCAGGGAGGGGTGGCAGGAATGGGATATTCCCAGGAAATCAGGGCATGCAGAGGGTGGTGAGGGCAGAGCCACTCCCTGCACTCCTGGGCACCCTGGAAGTGCCAGGCAGGTGGCTGGTGACACATCTGTCTGCTGGCCTGTCCGTCTGCAGGAAGGCTGGTGACATGTCCTTGTGCAGGGAGGTGCTGGCAGCCCTCAGCAGCCATGGAGGCATCAGAGGTGACACCTGTGAAGGGCTTTTGGCCCAAGCCCCAGCTGTGCCAGGGCTGGTTTTGCTCAAGCTCCAGCAATGTTCTCTCCTTAACCCCATTTTTCCTCCAAAAGTGATGAATCATGGAGCATCCATTCCTTCCTGCTCCCATGAGAGCTCTGAGAGTGTCCCTGAGCAGCTGCACACCGTGGCCCTGGAGGCAGCTCTCCCTGTGCCATTCCCTGTGTCTGTCCCTGTGTCCATCCCTGTGCCCTTCGCTGTGCCACTCCCTGGCTCGGTGGCAGGAGGTGACACCAGGAGTGAAGTTCTCTTGTCGGGTCCCTTTGTGCTCAGCCCACCACAGGCTGTGGATGCTCCTCTGGGACCCTCCTGCCCAGACTGGCCCCCCTGCTCCCTCCATGCCCATCCCTACAGAAATCAGGGAAAAATCAGCCCAGCCCAACTCAGCTGTAGCCCAGCCTGGCCCAGCCCAGCCCAGCTCCAGCTCCAGCTCCAGCTCCAGCTCCAGCTCCAGCCCAGCTCCAGCTCCAGCCCAGCTCCTGGTTCTCCTGTTTTTTTGCTGGCCCTCAGTGAAGTTGGCCATGGCAGATGCAGCCCCTCTGCCACGCTGGAATTAGCTGATGAAAACTGGATGTTGGGGCTGCTCAGGGTGGCTCAGCTTAAATCCCAAGCCCTGCCAATTTTCTTACCTCATTTGCAGGCCCTGGCAGCAGTTTTGATGGGAAGGAAGGAATGGATGTCTGGCTGCTCCACCTGCCAGCACATCATAACTCACGGCACGGGGCAGAGATGTGCAAAGGATTTCACCTCCCCCCAGCTCTCCTGACCACTGGAGACTCCTCCCTGAGTGTGACCTTTCATCCACCCGAGCTTCCAGCCTATCTAATGCCAAGAACTTGGAAAACTCTCCAGAAGTATATGGGAAGGTGGTCAGGCTGTTCCTGGGAGTACTGGGCACAGCCAACATTCCTGTCCTGCTCCTGAATGCTGCCCTTTCCCAGTGGGAGAGGAGGGAGGAGGCTGCTGCTGGTTTTCACTCCACAGCTCAAGTTAAATCCCAGGAAAAGGTGAAGTATCCATTGGAGAAAAAGTAGCCATAATAATATAAATTCAAGCTGTACAGCACTAATTCAATTTGCAGGCAAGGTAAATCTTTCACAGAACATTCCCCTCTTTGCTCAGTGCCTCAGGAATTTCCCATTCCCTGACTTTTTTTTAATCCATGGCCCACTTGACCTTCCCCTGGCACAGCCCCCAAAGCCCTGCTCCAACACTGCACCAGTACAGCCAGCTTGGAGCTGGAGGATCAGCTGCCATCCCTGCAGAGAGCACACAGAGCTGCCTGGAAGGCCTCAGCAGGAATTTACCACTTCCATCATTCCAGGTTTGACTGCACTCCCCACCTCGGGTCCCTCCACAGCAGCAGTCTGCACAGAACAGTGCCAAAGTCTGCCAGAGTCAGGGAAGGACTGGAGATGAATCAGAACTGGGAGCCAAGTCCCAGCTCTCTTTTTCCAAAAAAGCTCAGAATTTCGGGAAAAGACCCCAGGAGTTGGCAGCACACTAAGCCTGGCTTTGCCAAACCTGAGCCCGAGTCCCTCTCTGCCAGGAAAGGCCAGCACAGCAGGGCAAGGGGCAAACAGCAGCTTTTGGACAGACATTTCTATAAGTGATTGATTCCTTTTCCCCTCTTTTCTTTAGGGAATGAGATCATTCCCACAGCGGATCTCCTGTCCCTTCCAGGCTGTGCAGCCCTTTCTCTGCAGGACCCCCTCAGCAGGGTGACAGCCCTGGTGACAATTGTCCTGTGCCTCGCAGGGACATTGGGAAAGCCAGAGGGGCAGGGGAGTGTCACTGCTCCATCTCTCCGGGCTCTGCTCCCCAGTGTCCCAAAGGACTACCCCAGTGTCCCCAAGGACTCGGGGCTCTCCCGGATTCCCCCAGCCCCTGCTCTGGCAGGATTCCAGTGTTCCCCCCCTGTCACAGCCCCGGGACACGGCTGTCCCTGCACCCCAGCTCCTGGCAGCAGGGAGGGCTCCCCCTGGCCTGCCAAGGACATTTTAAAGGAATTGTTCCTTGTGCTCAGCTCTGCAGCAGCTGAAATCCCTCCCTGGCTCCAGCATCCCGATCCTGCATTTCCCTCCCCGCTAACGGGCGTTCTCTTGCTTTTATTCCCTCAGCAATTGTTTTATGAGTTCTCCCAGCAGGACTTGGCGCGGGATGATTCCACCCCTCAAAACTTCTCCCGGCGGAGCAATCAACACCTCATTAGAGCAGCTCCCAGCCCAGCAGCTCCGGCCGCGGGAGCCGCCCGGGACTCGGGGAACCCTGCTCCTCTCCCGGGAATGTCACCGGCCAGGGCTGCCCAGGAATGCACCGGGAAAGGTTCAGAGAGCCTGACAAAGATTATCTGTGCACGGTGGGATTGTTGGGGTGTCTGGGCCGGCCCAGGAGCTGGGCGGGATGATCCTGGGGATCCCTTCCAATTCAAGATATTCCATGATGGTGATGACATCAAAGGAATTGCTTCCATCACCTTCAGCCTGGCTCAGCTTCTGACATCCGAGTTTGGTTTGTGTTTCACCTGTGGAATGTCCCCCTCCAGGCTGGGACAGCCCCTCACCACTCTGAGAGAGGAGACTCAGCTCCTCCCAAGTGACAGCTCCCATCTCTGCTCTGTGTGACAGAGACAGGGCGCAGGGAACGGCTGGAGCTGGGCCAGGGGGGTTTAAGCTGAATTTTGAGGAAAGGTTCTTGCCCTTGTGAGAAACGACTGCTCACTTTTTCAAATGTTATTAAACTTTAACAAAAACTACAACCAAGGACTAAATAAGGAAAAATTACAGCGCAGGGAGCTCCCCATGACTACCAGCCCCATGCTCCTCTACAAAATGGATGCTCAGCTTTTTATATTCCTCTTAAAGTTCTGTCAGTCAACTCCTTCTCTGCCATCCATTGGTGGAGATCACTTTTTACACCTTGACTGGAGGTCAGGTGTTGTTATGCTTTGCCTCCTGGTGACAAGCCAGCCTCCTCTAAATGTCCTGACTACTGAGGCTATTACAAGGAGGGAAGGGAAAGAGGACTGTGGGATGACATCTTACAGTAACATTACTGTACATCTGCGTAGTATCTGTCTCTTAATGGTGAGAGCCAACTATTACATTATTTATCTATAACACCCCAAGGTGTGCTGGGCACTGCCCAGGCTCCCCAGGGAATGGTCCCAGCCCTTAGGCTGCCAGAGCTCCAGAAGCTCCCATGGGTGCACAGGGTAGGATTGTTGGGATTGTGAACTTTGCTCTGTGTTCACCCAGCGGTATCCCACAAGGGATGATCCAGCTCCCTTCCACCCTTCCCTTAGTGAGCAGGAATTGTTGGATGGGGATCCAAGGGCTGCCAAGCCCTGGGAAAGCCCCTGGAATGGCCCAGCAGAGAGCAGAGCCCGGT